>NC_063337.1:73706667-73739045 GCF_021869965.1 Rhincodon typus
CGAAACATTAACTCTGTTTTTTCCTTCACAGATGCTGCCAGACCTGCTGAGCTTTTCCAGCAACTTTGTTTTTGTTCCTGATTTACAGCATCCACAATTCTTTCAGTTTTTATTCACCCTTAGAAGCTGCTGGTTCCTCATCCTAGATTAAGACTGTTTCACTCGAGTTTTTGGACTACTACTGAGTTCTGATGAAGAGTCACCAGACTCGAAATATTAACCATGCTTTTGTCCAACAGATGCTGCCAGACCCGCTGAGTTTTATCAGCATTATCTGATTTTGTTTCAGATCTCGAGTATCCACATTTCTTGGTTTTATATTTGGAGTACTAGTCTAGCAACATTATCAATGTAAAAACCAGAAGAACTGCGGATGCTGTAAATCAGGAACAAAAACAAAGTTGCTGGAAAAGCTCAGCAGGTCTGGCAGCATCTGTGGAGGAGAAAACAGAGTTAATGTTTCGGGTCCGGTGACCCTTCCTCAGAACGTTATCAATGTACCACCATCCTGCCCCCAACTATTACTGAGAGTTTGCTGGCAGACATTGCTGAATTGAATGATTTTTCACTCTTGGTAAAACTTTCTTCATATTCAATGTGCAATATTTTTATAAGGTAAATTCACCATAATTCTGGGGAGAATAAGGTCACTCTCCCATTCGAGAGAGAAGGTGGTTTAATTTGATTGCCACCATACCTCAGGTGAGGGGAGAGGTTGAGGAGGAAATTCCTTCATGGTAATTTCAGCTGAGATGTGAATTAGAACTCATGCTATTGGCATCACTCTGCATTGCAAACCAACTGAGTTAACCAATACTCCCATGTATATAATCACAGGTTACCATGGGGAGTGGGGGGCCAGATATCCTTTAAGGGATTTGTGTAATGTACATTTTGGGAGAAAGTCCAAGTATACTTTTGTGAGGGTGTCAGGCTCACTTGTAAAGGTCAGCTGAACTTTAAAATTGTAAACTGTACACATGATTCTGCATAAGAGGTACATAAATGCCTTGAAGCTGTGAAACTTATAAAAGGTTTGTCCAACTGAATCAAACCTTTGAAGTACTATCAAACCTGCCAAGAACTGTCAAAACTATCAAGTAAGATCAAACCTGTCAAGAAGTGTCAAACCTATCAAGATATGTCAAAGTGTGTATTTATGAATGTGTTTTTTTCCCTTAATTGCATGTAGTCAGCAACGTTGAACTTTAAACATTTTCTTGTTTTCTCTGTGCATGGGTACTCGTGGACATTATACATGCTGCTAGTAGGTGAAGGGGGAATCGATGTTCAGTGGAAGTAGGCATGAAGTTAGCATAGAGAGTATGAGAAACCATGGGGAATATATAGAGATAATGAGTTCGCAGGGGCTGGCATGGAGGGGTATGGGGATACATGATAGAGATTGGAGAATTGATGGTTGAAGACTGGAGAAATTTTTTATATTTCATTCTTTAATTTTACCTTTGGGTCATCTCCCTGCCTTGGCCAACCGGCACCCTCCCTCAGCTTTTCAAACTTTTCCCAGTCCAACTTCCAATCCAGCCATTCCTCCACCCCAGACTGAAAATTGTTATGTCGTTGTAAGGTGTAAGGCTTTCGATCTATGTTTTCTGAAAATTCAATTTGTATTTTAGCTAAGAATTAAAATATGTGATGTCCGGCCATTTAGCTGCAATCGGCAAACTTACTAATCACGAGAATTCAGTGAGTATGCCAGGAATTCTCCTGCCTTTGTACACCCAAACCAGAAATGAACATCTGTACCCAAATGGGAGAGGACCCAAAGGATGTTGGGAAGCAGAAGAAAGACCTCCTGTAAGAATGTTCATACATGGATCCTGTACTGGACACTGAAAGACAGGATGTAGTGTATAGATGGACATTCAAGGAGATGAACCCCTAATAGAGTTAGCACTGAAGCTCCCCAAAATGAGTGCTCAGGCTGCAGAGCTAAGAGTGGTTGTCTACATGGTCAGCCACCGTGAAAAATATCCCCCATCAGCAACATACACTTAGACAGCATGTATATCTGCAACCGTGCAACTGATTTCCTCTCACTGTGGGAAACAAAAGATTCATCTCATCAAATGGAAAACCATTTCCTTGTGCAGCCCTGCTTAAGTTTATTCTTCAAACTACTCAAGGCTGCAAATATGGCATCATTAAGGTTAGAGCCCACCATTGAACTTCCCCAACTGGGAACATAAGGGCAGATGAATTCTCTAAGCAGAGTGCCCGCAAAGGAGAACCATGGCAGCTCTCCCATTCCAGAACAAATAAACACACATCACTGTATGCCAAACCAAGGAAAATGATCTGGTACAATCTTAGAGCAGTGACGCTGCATTAAAGCAAGTCCAGGAGGGAACAATCCCCGGCCTCATATTGCAATGGGAGGATAAGTTAATATTAAGGACAGACTTGTTTTCAAAGATGGATGGTACATGATACTAGTCCAGGGCCAAAATCAAATGGTTCACCAATGACATGATGTACAGTGTCATGAAGGGACAGAAGCCATGCCTGACAGAATTAAGGGATGGTACTGGTGACCAGAAATAGGTAAAAACATAAAACATTATGTTGAGAATTGCATTATCTGCACCCAGAATAATCCAGTCAAGGTAATGCTGGCGGCGATTAATATATTTGGCATTAGTTAATTGCCACATTGCCTACCATCCTTAATCCAACGGGATTGTAGAGAAGATGAATCACACCCTCAAAGGGATGCTGCAATAGGTCGTCCAGCAAAATAATTCGACCCGGAACATAGTTTTATCCTTTGTCCTTATGCTCATGAGGAACTTACTTGCCACTTCAACTAGATTCACCTCCCACATATAATGACTGGATGTCCCATGACAGTTACCTAACCCTTAATAGTACTGGATTTGACAGAGCCTGAGGTTAAAGCCCTCCACTGCAAGAAAACAGTGAAGATTTTGTTAGAAAATGTATCAGCTGCATATAAAGCAGGAGCCATTGTCATCTAAATTTTAATTATCCAGACTTCTAATGGTGCCAACGAAGTGAGGCTTAACATACTCACAATTGACTGACAAAAGGGGAACTGGGAGAATTTGATAAAAGCAAATTTTAGAAGGAGTTTGGTCTAGCACAGACCAAGATCAGACAGTTAGAAAAGAATCTCCACAGGTGGAGAAGGATGGGAAGGTATCTAAACTTGGTCTAATATTAGGTAAGGATAATATGAGATTCCCGTCTCAAGATCACAACAGACAGCCTGCTGGTCTGCATCGTCAGCTGGGCTGCCAGGATGTGATCGTCAGAAAAGCTAATTGAACAGGAGTACACATAGCCCAGCTCTATGTGGTTTGCCTCACCAGAAATATGTGAATGTGAGGATGGTGTTTTGTGGGTCCATCCCAATAAATCTATGATGATTGGATGTAACAATCAGCAGTTTATGTTTAGGAAGACAAATGGGAGCTCAAATTATTGCTACCTGAGCTCAGACACCACAGGTGACTGGTGGGGGTTTTCCATAAACGAATGTATGGAATGAAATATTCGGCTACTGACCTGGAAAAAGGGCTAGAGATTGGGCAATGATGGCCCAGGGATGTCACAGTGGGGAACTATGTCTCGTATGAAATTAAACATGGGCTGAAACCAGCCAGATGTGCATCCTGACAGACTTGTCCAATGACTACATGAGAACCACAAAATGGGCTGGTTTTAAAACACACAGGCAAAACCCTGTATGACAACACACACTATAATTGGTACTGGTGGTGTTAAAGATATTCAGAACCCAACTGCAAAGTGGTGCCCATCCCAACTTCAGAAATTATGCTTGTATTTGACCCATTAGCTATTAGGATGGAAAACAAGGGATTGGTGTGTGGGACGACACACCCAGGCCAGCAGGGCATAGTAAAAGAGATATGTTGAATAATTTGGCAACAACTGACACAGCAGAAGTGTCCACAGTGAATACCATCATGAGGATGCCCTCAACCGCATCTCCTCCATTTCTGGCACTTCTGCCCTCTAACCTCCTCCCCCAACAGCAATAAGGATCGAGTCCCCTTAGTCCTCACGTACCACCCCACCACCCTCCGAATCCAACACATCATCCACCAACATTTCCACCATCTACAATCCGACCCCACCACAAAAAGATATCTCCCTCTCCATCCCTGTCCTCTTCTGCAGTGACCATTCATTCCGCGACTCCTTAATTAGCTCTCCAATCCCCATCAATTTCTCCACCACACCCGGTACCCTTCCCAGCAACCGCAAGAGTTGCAACACCTGCCCCTACACCTCCCCTATCATCTCCGTCCAAGGCCCCAAACAATCCTTCCAGATCCGGCAAAGTTTCACCTGCACTTCATCCAACCTGATCTTTTGCATCCATTGCTCCCGATGTGGTCTCCTCTATATTGGGGAGACCAAACGCAGGCTTGGGGACCAGTTCACTGAGCATCTGCACTCTACATGCAACAATCAACCCGACCTTCCAGTTCCCATCCATTTTAGTTCCCCCTCTTATCCTTGGCCTCCTCCACTGTCAGAGTGAGGCCAAACATGAACTGGAGGAACTACACCTGATATTTCACCTTGGGAGCTTACAGCCCAATGGTCTCAATATTGACTTCACCAGCTTCAAAATCCCTCCAACCCCACCCTAATCCCATGTCCAGCCTTCCCCCTCCCTCTCACCTCCCTGACCTGACCTAACCTGTCCATCTTCCTATTCACCAATCCACTCCACCCTTCCCATGGACCAACCACAATATTCCCCTACCTGCATCCACCATCTCTCCTACCTTTCCCACAGCCCCACCTATCTTCCTCCATTTATTTCTGGGCTCCCCTCCCCCTCCTGAGTCCTGACGACTTTGACTTTCTTGCTTCTCAGATGCTGTCTGACCTGCTGTACTTTTCCAGCCTCACACCCATAGACTCTGTCTTCCAGCACCTGCAGCATCCACAGTCAATACCCTTGATTTAGCTCATTTGGATACTGAGCTCAAACTTTTAACCCAGCAAGTTAAACAGATCTTGGATGAAATTAACATTTCAAATTGTAAGATACAGCAACTGGCACAAAATCTGATTTCAGACAATTTAAGGGGACCCCAGGAAAGACTGTGGGGATAGTACTGATGATCCTGCCATAATGCCAAATCAAAATTGTGACAAGTCTTTGAGATGGAAAATGCCTGCGTTCTCTGTGAGGAATTATGGTTAGAATATGGTGGCCCCCTTCTGTGCATTTTTAAGAAAGTCGGAATGGTTGCAGGGTAGCACTTTGGATTATTGTCAACAGCCAAAAAAAGTAATTATGTGTTCTTACACCGTATTTTCAAATGAACTTGCCTCGTGTGGTTTTGAGTCAAATGCTGTACTGGGTTGTACAGTAGAGATCTAGAGCCTGAACACAGACATCATCAGTGTAGAGGGAAGGGAGAATACTGCATCACAACTTCTCCAAAACACTACCAGTACAGGACCTTCACATGTAACATCCAAGAGGCCACCTTTTGTATTAGGCCACATATACCAGTGAGGGTAGGCCTCATTGAACTCACAGACTTCCACAGGAGGAGAGAGATCTTTGTCAATGTCAGTGACAAATTCGGACAAAATTTTGGGGATTTTTGGGAAAAGGACGACACTGGCGTAAAACTCGTACCAGAAAAATCAGAGCAGGCTTGGACACAATTGACAAATGCGCGCAAAGCTTTTGCTGCTATTATTCAGCAGACAAAGGAAATTCAAAATGGTATCAGGGAAATCAAAATGATTATTTGGTGGGATGACTTCTGGAAATGGGCCTCACATGCAGATACACCCATGGGTATGTCTCCTATCACACCTGGCTGCATTGTTCATCCTATTTACTTTAATCTACCTCACCATCCTTGTGGTTAAATTTATCTGCTGGAAGAAGGAACTCATCCAGAAACTAACTCTGAACTCTATACTCCTGCAGTGGGAGGCGTGTCGCGATAGGACAATGCAAATTGTTGTGTGGTGTGAATTATACTCTATTGAGTGCCGCTAATTGCCACAGAAGCTTGAGGGTGAGACACTATATGTAAATAGTGACTAATTCGCAATTTATTAGTTAGTTATTTGTATATAATACTGTTAAAATTACTGATATGCATATGTAAGATAGCGTATAGGATATTTTTGACTATGTACAATGGAGAACCTAGATACTCAAAGTTAAACTATCTGTCTGAGACACCATGCCTGTATTAGAGCATGGTCTGATCCTGAGAGTCAATTTTTGCTAGACGCTTCAAGGGATTAACAGGAGGGACTGTGTTCAAGTGACCACGGGCCCAAACTTGGATGTTCTAAATTGACCCACAGCTGGAAAAAATTGGGCCTGACAGAAAATTGCCCAAACTACATTAAACAGAGGCCAGTGGCTATCGGCTGCAGAGCACAAGAGAAACAAAGGTCAAAGAGGTCACAAAGGTTTAGGGCAAGCAGCTACAACCAGCCCAAAGGTTGTGTATTGGAGAAATATCAAACAACAGATTCAAGAACAGATTTCTCCTCACAGTTACCCACTTATGAATGGACCTCTCATATATTAGATTTGATCTTTCTCTGTACTTCCTCTGTAGCTGTAACACTATATTCTGCATTCTATTCTGTTTCCTGATGTGCTAATGTAAGGTACGATTTGTCTGGTTAGCACGCAAAATAATACTTTTCACTGTATCTCAGTACATATGACAATAATAAATCAAATAAAATCAATTATCGATCAGACTTTCTGGCGTCTTGACTTCCTTCCAGTGCCGGAGGACGTGCCCTTTACACCTGTCCAGTATGGCAAAAGTGAAGGGTATTGGCATGACCCTATTGAATGTTCATGACCCATTGCCAAAGGCAACAGAACATTTGGGAAGGTCTACGATGAGGAGATTAAAAAGACGCACCTGGAAGCCAATCCCTCAACGAAGATTTGCAGCAAAACTTGTTGTCAATAAGATCCAGGAGAAAGTCCTCCCTATCCTGTGAGACCCACCTTCATGTAAGAGAGCTAGCCCAATGCCAGAGAGGAAGGAGATTCCACTGTCCTAGCTCAAAACATGGATCATTGCAAGTAGTAACCTTTCTCGGATGGATAGATCTAGATATGGAATAAATTTTGTGGGAATTTGGGAAATATACACATGGTGTTTTTATTTAAGAATATTTTGTTAACAAAATTAATTTGAACTAAATTTTGTGTCCCTTTGTCCACCTCACTGACAGGAACTCATGGGTAAAGTGTTTTTACATAAACTGGTCAAAGTGTCCAAAGCACAGACAACAGTGTGCAAGGTATAAGCTTTGGATAGGTGATATTGCCGTTTTATAAGCCCAAAGAGAAGGTTGTTTGTGATTACAGGGTAATATATGGAGAATGTTGTTAATGTTGATGTTTTGATGTAGATTTGTAATTACTTACCTTGACAATTCTAATTATTCATTGGATGTTTTTATTTTCTCCGACACTGCATCCCTGTCCTTGTGACAATATATCTGGCATTGACATCCACAATTATCCGCTCACAACTCACAGTCTCTTCAGCTGTCAGAACTAGGAAGTGATTATTTGAGAGAAACCTATTCTTGTTTCCATGGCACCGCATGCTCATAATTTTAATAGAGTCATTTCTTCCTTTGCCTAAATCTGAAGCAGGTTCTTGACAAGCAAATTAAATGGTATTCTGCCCACCAGAATTGGGCCACATGCATGAGGATCTAAAAAGCCCATCTCAAACCTCTAACAGCAGAGAGCATCCAGAGTCCTTCTGCCCAAATCTGAGTTGAGTGCATCCATGAGATGAATGTAGATCTGCTGCTGCACTTCTATGAGTATGTTGATTGCAATCCCTCAGAAAGCTATTGAAGCCAAATGACCATGACAAAAATACATGTGACAGAATATTCTGGAACAGTTATTTTGGAAAAGCAGAGGGAAAAAGTCCAGTACCTGCTTTGCAATTTCTTAATCAAAAGCAGCATAGTACTTTGGAAGCAAAGTTTCAGTACAGTAAATTGAAACAGGTTTTGTTTCATTGACTTTAGATGTTGAATTGCTTGTGCTGATTATCTCATGTCCTGTGTTTTGTGATTTATTTTTTTCTATTCCTTTTGATTTCTCCCATGGTATGAATAATTCGCCAAGCCAAGATGAGGAAGCAGTTTTCTGTAAGGTTTTCAATATTCATTTTCTGAAAGTTCTGTCGGTATTTTAGTGATGAACTAAAATATGTGGTGGATGGTCACTTAATTGCATTCAGCAAACTTATTAATTCATGTATTCAATGATGAACAGCAAATAACAATGTGAACATTTTTGAGAATTAATTTACTTTTAAGCTGGTCAGACCCAGTAAGATTTGAGCTGCAGCTACTATTTTTTATTACTGTGTGGGACGTGGGCGTTGCTAGCTCGCCAACATTTATTGTCCAACCCTAGTTACGTTTAAGGTGGTGGTGAGCTGCCACTTGAACGACTGAAGTTTACGTGCAGTCGATTCACCCACAATACCTTTGGGAGGGGAATTCTAGGATTTTGAACCAGCGACAGCGAAGTGACAGCAATATATTTTCAAGTCAGGATGGTGAGTGGCTTCTAGGGAAACTTGCAAGTGGTTATGTTCCTATGTATCTGCTGCCCTTGTCCTTCTATATGGAAGTGGTTGTGAGTTTGAAAGGTGCTGTTGAAGGATCTTTGGTGAATTTCCGCAATGCATCTTGTAGCTAGTATGCACTACTGCTACTGAGCTTCAGGGTGGAGGGAATGAATGCTTGTGGATGTGACGCCAATCAGGCAGGGTGCTTTGTCTTGGATGGTGTCAAGCTTCTTGAGTGTTGTTGGAGTTACATCTAACCAGGCAAGCAAGGAGTATTCCATCACACTCCTGACTTGTACCTGGTAGATAGGCTTTGGGGAGTCAGGCGGTAAGTTTCTACAGTATTCTTAGCCTCTGGTATGTTCTTGTAGCCATTATGTTTATGTGGTGAGTCCAGCTAACTTTCTGGTTAATGGTAACTCCCACAACGTTGATAGTTGGGTGTTCAGTGATGGTAACACAGTTGATTGTCAAAGGGTGGTCATTAAGTTGTCTCTTGCTGGAGATAGTCATTGTCTGATATTTGTGTGGTGCAAATGTACTTGCTAATTATCAGCCCAGCCTGGATGTTGCTCAAATCTTTTTGAATTTGAACATGGACTGCTTCAGTCTCTGTGGTATCATGAATGGTGCTGAACATTGTGCTATCTTTGGCAGACATCCCCACTTCTGACCTTATAATGGAGGGAAGGACATTGATGAAGGAGCTGAAGATGTTTGGGCATAGGAATTATCCTGAGGAACTCATGCAGAGTTGTCCTGGAGCTGAGATGACTGACCTTCAACAATCATCGACATCTTCCTTTGTGCCAACTGAGTTGCTTGCTAGGCCATTTCAGATGGCATTTGCAAGTCAACCACATTGCTGTGGGTCTAGAGTCACATGTAGACCAGACCAGGTAAGGATGATAGACTTCCTACCCTGAAGGACATTAGTGAACCACATGGTTTTTTTCCAACAATCAACATAGGATTCATGGTCATCAGTACATTCTTAATTCCAGAATTTTTTTTTGGAATTCAAACTCCACCATTTGTCATTGTGGGATTCAACCCTGGATCCTCAGAACATTCGCTGAGTTTCTAGATTAATAGTTCAGCAATAAGACCACTTGGCCATCACCTTCTCAAAAGCTTTATGCTAAAGCTTTATCTCAATGTAAATCAGTTACTTGAATTACAATGAAAAGTGCACTCTGCAGCCAGCTACAAAGGTATGCGCAAGAGTAACCTTTGGTGTGTGATTTTTATCTTTTAAAATTGGAAGAAACTTTTTTCTGGGCCAATGGTTCAATAAATGATTTAAGTTGAGATTGTAAACTCAGGAAGGACATAAAATATGCTGCTGATCCACTTTACACTTTAGTTCTTTCCACAATTGCACTAAGTCTAAATTATCCCTAGTGTGCTTTGCATGTGTAAAACTTGGATCTATATAAAAAGTATATTAGCTTATTACCCTGCACAATACCATGGCAAATCCATCACCATTACAAAAATATTGTGGTAAAATCTATTATTTTTGGATTAACTGACCTTTATACACAAAAATCATACACCAATTTTCATCAGAATAAGACATTCCACCTTCACAGATACAGGAACATTTTGTACAATAAATCATTTATAAGTTACTGTTTGAACTGTGAGACTGTACATCTTTTCAGTATTGATTGGCATTGTGTTCATACATATATGTTGCCTTTTCAAACAGTCAGAATAGTAGGATATAAAAGGAAATTTGAATTTAGCCAAAGGCAATTTTATTTCTTGAGGCTTTGTGGTCATCAGATAGTTTCAAATCAGACACTTAGGAATTGGAATCAGCTTGAGTGGAACACAGTGATTTGGTGATCATCCCAAGTTATTTTCTGTTTTTTTAACCAATGTGCCATTTCTTCTAAAACATTGCTGTTAAGTTGTTGTATTAAACACTTCCGCTATGTCCCATCAGACTGCATGTCCTGTACCTTCAGTAGAAGGATTTATCATAACCTCCTGACAGCATGTTAGTCCTACGAATCATCTTCCACAGGGATGAGCTAAAAAAAATCTCGGTTCATCTTAGATCTTTCTAATCATCATAAAGCCAATCAACAAGCCATTTTTGGATATTGTGTGAGAATCTGATTTCTAAAACACAGCCGAACCACCTGTCTCCTCCAGTATTATCTTTAAATCATGCCAGCGTGTGATGATTTTGTCTAATTCCTTCATTTTATTAGAGTCAGTGTAGTTCAATTATCTAGACTTATAAATCTTCAATTACATATTGCTGACAGGAGACTGACCTTTTACAAATCTAAGTGAGAGGATAAATGCTTTTACAGTAAATCATTCCAAGCTTGAGAGAGTACTGGTACCATGGTAACATCTCACAGCAGTTGCTGCTGCGAGTTATACACTTCAGTGTTCACAGAATGCTAGCTAGCCAAATAAATACCACATTTTTCACTCCAAGATTTCTGGCATTAATATTAAATATACAAATTACAGCTTGATTAATAATCAGAGAACAGTTGAATTTAACATGCGCTGATAATTGACTAGCTGACATAACTCCTATCTTGCAAATGCTTGAAAGATACGTGCAGGAGGAAACAAGAGATATGAGACCTGGTACACTGATCAGCACTAACTTTTTTGTATGCTAATCATTGTAATCAGGTGCCTTGCCAAGCACTGTATCTTTTATTCTGACTTTTACCTCAGGCATTCACAGCTCCTGGGTAAAAAGGCACATGTGGTTCATTGGCCTGGAGAAGTTTCATTTCCAAACTTAGCTTTCTACTGGAAAAGTTGACGGCAAACTTTTATTATGAAGCACTGTTGTTTTATTGAATTTTATTAGCCAAAGGCTATTTTGTATCTTGGGACCTTGTGGTAATCGAATACTTCTGTTGCTGTGGGTGGATGATTTTTGCATAATGTTTTCAGGAAGAGTTTACACTTGTACTGTTGCTTTCTGTTACAATGAAGCTGCAGCAACAAGTAGAAATTCCTTGAGGAATAAACATAGCAGCCTAAAGTTTATTTGAGTATATGTTCTGATGTTTCCCTTTTTCCACAGTGAATCAAAGAGATGAGTTAGCTGGAATTCTAGAGTTGTTCTGTGTTGACCCAACCTTAAACAAAGGGATGCTTGAATTCTCCAGATGGCTGGGGAAATCGCCAAATCTAATTAAATACTTGTGTGAGATCAGGATTGTTTAAATGTCAAAATGCCAAAAGTCACATGATTAGTAGTAGTCATTTTAAAATTCTGCTTGTGTCTAATTTTTAAAGTATTCAATGAAAGTTCATGATATTCTACAGCTTGAAAACTGTTTGAAAAGGATGTTATTGTATTGAAGGATAAATTCACATTTGGTTACATCAAAATCCATTTGCCACTGTACTTACCTTTTTATTTAACCTATTGCTGTGCCATCATTATTCGTGCTACTGTCTACAGTTCTCACAGCACTACAGATATTCTTCCCATGTGTAACCTTGGTGTGTAGCTTGATGAAAGAAATTCTTGCATTCACTACCAAAACGCACCAGCCCAGGCTCCCTCCCAGTCTAGGACCAGAGGTAATAGTCAAAGGGTATGGGATCGGCCAATTTTAGACTGAGGTGAGGAGACATTTCTTCATCCAGGGAAGGATGAGCCTGTAGAATTCTCTGCCAAAGAAAGTGGTTCAGACCAAAATATTCAATACTTCCAGGAATGAGTTAGATATAATTCTTAGGGCAAAAGGGATTAAAGGGTAGGAGGAGAAAGCAAGAACAAAGTACTGAGTTGAATGATCAACCCTGATCATTTGAATGGTGGAGCAGGCTCAAAGGGCTGAATGGCCTACTTCTGCTCCAATTTTCTATGCTTCCAATGTGTGGAGAGATATATAGAGTTATATTAACATTTCGGATTTGTGGTCTTTCATTGTAACTCCAGAATTGAAAATTAGAATTGGTATGGACAGTGAGCGCATGAAAATGGTAAAAAATTGATAAATGGTATGTGAATCAATGCATTTAATTTATGAACATCTCATTTTGATATGCATGAATATACATACTAAGGGGGAACCCCAAAACTTTTTGTTTTCTTTCGCTATTGCTGTTACACAATGCAACTTATAGGCATTCAGCTGAGGTAGGGGCACGCTGCACAGATCTTTGTTCTGAGTGCTGAGATGCAATTAGTCAAAACTCTGTGTGTAGGAGACTGCAAATACATCACAAAAAGCATCACCACATTAGGCAAACCCAGCATTAGGAGAAGAGGCAGTATGCCATTTCTTGTTGAGAGTGCAAAGCGTCATTGAGGTTATAGCTACAGCTGTCACTGGCTAGGCCAGCATTTATTGTGCATCTTAATTTCACTGGAGAAGATGGTGTTGAGCTGGCTTCTTGAACCAGTAGCGTTCTTGACAGGATTTTGATCGAACCACAGTGAAAGAAAAGTGGTGTAGTTCCAAGTCAGGATGGTGTGCAGCTTGTAGATTAGCCTACGTTGGCTGAAGCCACTAGAAATACTACAAAGACTATGGGCCCTGATAACATTACAGAAATAGTAATGAAGACGTGTGCTCCACAACTTGCTGTGCCATGAGTCAAGCTGTTGCAGTCCAGTTACACAACTGGCATCTACACAATAATGCGGAAGATTGTCCAGGTATGTCCTCGACACAAAAAGCAGGGCAGCTCAAACACATCCAATACTGCACATCAGTCTATTGTTGATTATCAGTAAGGTAATGGAAGGTGTCATCAACAGCGTAGCACTTCCTTAGCAATAACCTGCTCACTGAGGGCCAGTTTAGGTTCCATTAAAATCACACAGCTCCTGACATCATTCCAGGCTTGGTTCCAACATGGACAAAAGAGCTGAATTCTAGAGGTGAGGCGAGAGTAAATGTGCTTGACATCAAGGCTACACTTGACTGAGTGTGACATCAAGTAGCCCCAGCAGAAATGGAGTCAATGGGATCGGAGGAAAAATTCTCCACTGGTTGGAATCATACCTAGGACAAAGGTGGATGGTTGCAGTTGTTGGTTGTCTGTCATCCCAGCTTCTGGACATCCCTGCAAGAGTTTGTCAGGGTAGTGGACTCAGCTCTACTTACCTGCCTGCTCACCACAACCCTTAATTTCTTTATTGTTCAAAAATCTACCTATACCTTAAAAGCATTCAACAAGGTATCATCGACTGCTTCACTGGACAGGCAATTCTACACATTCACAACTCTTTAGATGAAGAAGTTTCTCCTTAACTTAGTCCTAAATCTGCTCCCTCTTATTTTGAGGCTATGTTGCCTAGTTCCAGTTTCACACGCTAGTAGAAACAAATCTCCCTGCTTCCATCTTGTCTATTCCCCTCATAATTTTATATGTTTCTGCCAGATGCCATCTAATTCTTCTAAATTCCAATGAATACAGTCCCAGTCTACTCAATCTCTCCTCATAAGGCTACATTCTCAATTCCGGAATCAACCCAGTGAACCTCCTCTGCACGCCCTCCAGTGCTAGTACATCCTTTATCAAGTAAGGAGACCAAAACTGTACACAGTACTCTAGGTGTGACTGCACCAGTATGCTGTACAGCTGCTGCATAACCTCCCTATTTTTAAACTCCATCTCTCTAGCAATGTAGGACAATATTCCACTTGCCTTCTTAATTATATGCTGCACCTGCAACCAACATTTTGTGATTGATGCACAAGGACATCCAGATGCCTCTGCACAGCAACATGCTGCAATTTTTCACCATTTAAAAAAAAGTCCATTTTGCTGTTATTCCTACCAAAATGGATGACTTCACATTTACCAACATTGTACTCCATCTGCCAGACCCTTGCCCAATCACTTAACTTATCAATATCCCACTGCAGACTCTCAGTGTCCTCTGCACACTTTGCTCTACCATTCATATTAATGTCATCTGCAAACTTTGACACACTACACTTTGTCTTCTACTCTAAATCATGTATGTAATTTGCAAACAATTGCAGTCCCAGCACTCATTCCTGAGGTACACCACTAGCCACTGATCAACCAGAAAAGTCCCCATTTATCCCCACTCTTTGCTATATGTAAGTTAACCAATCTTCTATGTATGCTAATATATCACTCGTAACACCATGCACCTTTATTTCATGCAGTAGCCTTTTGTGTGGCACCTTACCGAATGCGTTCTAGAAATTCAGATACACAACGTCCACCTGCTCCCTGTTGTCCACCATGCTCATAATGTCCTTAAAGAATTTCAGTAAATTAGTTAAACATGACATTCACTACCTCTACCAATAATACTCAGTATCAGCAATGTGTACCACTTATAAGGGGTAATACAGTAATTCACCAAAGCTCCTTAGACCGCATCTTCTGAAACTATGATGATAGTCTAGAAGACCAAGTGCAGATATATGAGAACACTGCCATTTACAGTTTCCCCTCTAAGCCACTCACCATTCAGACTTAGAAACATAACACCATTCCTTCAGTATCATTAAGTTAAAATCCAAGAACTCCCTCCCTAATGGCTTTGTTGGTCTACATACAGCACATGGACTGCAGTGGTTCAAGAAGGCTACTCACCATCACCAGTCCAATTAGGAATGGGCAATAAATGCTGACAGTGATGCCCATATTGCACAATTAAATAAATTAAATGGTTGAGAGTCTTCTAATTTAAGAAAATTTGTTAAGTGTTTTAAGAAGCAACAATTTAGATATCTGTAATGTAAATTGGCAGAAAAGGCAAACAAACAGAAACAGGTCAGAATATTTTACTGATCTCAGATCAGATAAATCACTAGGGAACCAGGGAGATTCTAATCTCCTTAGCTGTTCAAAGTCAACAGTCCAAGACTCCTCAGGAAGGTTTAGTGTTCACAGATCAAAGAAGCAGATGAATTATGGACTAGTGTTTGGCTCGAATTGGCAGTTTCCTTTGCTTTCTTCATGATGGTAGGCAAGATCATTAATTCAGAAACTCAGCTAATGTCCTGGGGACCTTGGTTCAAATCATGCCATAGCAGATGGTGGAATTTGAATTCAGTAAAAATAACCTGGAATTAAGATCTAATGATGGCCATGAAACCATTGTCAACTGTTGGAAAATTCCATCTCTTTCACTGATGTCCTTTAGAGAAGGAAACTGCTATAGTTACCTGGTCTGGTCTATATGTGACTCCAGACCAACAGCAATGTGGTTGACTTTTAACTGTCCTCTCAGAGTTAGGGATGGGCAATAAATGCCGGCTTAGCCAGAGATGCCCACACATCATAAGTGAATAAAAACAAAATTCTTGAGTTGGACAAAGTGTTAGACCGAAGCTAGCATGGAAATCTTTGAACAACAAATTCTGGAGATTACAGCAAGTCAGGCAGCATCCATGGAGAGAGAGCAAGCGAATGTTTCAAGTCTAGATAACCCATCATCAGAACTGAAGTAAAGTGTGGAGGGGGCAGCATTAATGCAATAGTTGAGGGGGGTGGTGGTGGGCTGTAAAGTGCAAGGGGAGAAAAAATGTTGATAATTCAGATGAAGTGATTGGAATGTAAGAATGGCAGAACAATGATGTGTCTAACTGCCAGACCTGAAAGAATGACAGTCCTTCTGGGTTATGGGGAAGGGAGAGAGGACATGGTGACAGAGAATGTAGCAAGTGAAGCTAAAGGAAAGGGAAGAAATGGGAGTTGGTTTACAATTTCAAAGGGTTTAACTCAATATTAAGTCCAGAAGGCTGTAAAGTGCCTAATCTGAAGATCAGATGTTGTTCCTCCAGTTTGTGTTGTGATTCACTGGAGCACTGCAGCATGCTGAGAACAGAAAGTGGGCAAACTGAGATGACAAGGTGTAGAGCTGGATGAACACAGCAGGCCAAGCGGCATCAGAGGAGCAGGAAAGCTGATGTTTCGGGCCTAGACCTTTCTTCAGAAATGCTGTGTTAAAGTGACCAGCTATGGGAAGATTAGAGTCATGCCTGTGCATAGACCAGAGGTGTTCTGCAAAGCAGTCACCCAGTCTGTGTTTGGTTTTTACAAATACAGTAGGCCACATTGGATGCAGTGAATACAATACACAAGATTGGAGGAGGTACAGGTGAAATGCTGCTTCACCTGGAAAGACTTTAGACCCTTGGATAGTGGGCAGGGGGAAGGTGAAGGGGCAGTGTTACACCTTCTGTGGTTACATGGGCAGGTGCCGTGGGAACGGGGAGGGGGGTGCTGGTGTTAGTAGTTGATGAATGGACGTGGGTGTCCTGGAGGGAACAATTGCTCCAAAATTTAGATGGGGGAGTGAGGGGAAGATGTGTTTGGTGGTCGCGCTCTGCTGGAGTTATTTGAAATGGTAGAGAATGATCCATCGAATGCGGAGGCTGGTGGAATGAAAAGTGAGAACAAGGGGTACACGATCATGTTGTTGTGAGTGATGGGACGGGGCAAGGGCGGAAACATGGGTGACCGGCCATATGCGGTTGAGGGCCATGTCAACCACAGTGGGTGGGAAACCACAGTTACGGAAGAAGCAAACCATGTCCGCAGTACTGTTTGAAAGGTGGCATTTTTGGCAGTTGACCCCTTCTCCTTCTTTTAGTTTTACTTGTTACATTCTCTGTCACCTTGTCCTCTCTCCCCTCCCCCGACCCCATTGGGACTGTCTTCTTCCCAATCTTGTTTTGCCATTCTCACATTCCAATCACTTAATCTGAACTATCAACATCCTTTCTCCCCCAGCGCTATACACTGCACACCTCCCACAACTAAAACTGGCCCCTTCACACATCACTTCAGCTTTGATGAAGAATTACCTAGACTGGAAACGTTAGCTTGCTCTGTCTCCATGGATGCTGCCTGACTCACTGTGATCTCCAGCATTTGTTGTTTGCGGTACAGATTCCAACATCTGCAGTAATTTGCTCCTACATTATGAATAACATTGAAATGTTCTTCTCTGTCAAAAGGCTTCTTGTGATTACCAAGAGTGCTAGTGGTTCCAGCACTGGTCCACGTCAAGAATGTCTAAAGTGTAACAAAGTGATTTTTTTTCTTTCAGGATTCCACATATATACGTTATTTCTGGGAGGGCTGTACTATCAATTTATTGAATTAGACATTTTGTGGTTCATCACTTGTATTTATGTTCTGTTTAACCTTTAGTTTATAGACTCACTTGTTAGACATCAGGATTAGCATTGCTTTGATTTAATGGTTGTGTTGAAGATGTTTCCTCATTAGAGATAATGTTGTTCACTGTCGGAATCTGCCATGGAAGATTCCTTCATAAGAGACCCAACTAGTTCTGTATTATTCAATACATTTCTTAGGATTTTGTTAAGCTATTTTACAGAAATTTCTTACAAGTCCAATGTACCATTTGGATTTGGGGCATCACAACAGTCTGAGAGATAGATATTAAAAGACAGTTGCTACCTATTGACTATATAAGTCATGCCACTGGTGCAGTATCCATGTACACATGGACAACATGTGTATCATGAAAGCTATGCCACTCCTGGAACTTTGTGTGTGTTTGGTAGCTGCACGGAATGTGGGGATACAGCTTTCAATAATAATCTGGTGCAGTGTCATTTAACTGTTCAAAATAAAGACAGTTCAGGAGGGAATTTTTGTGACAACTTCCCTTGCTTTCTATGTTATTACTCTAAGTATTGCAGCTCACTGATTAAAGTAGCAAACTGGAGTTTATAGGGTTTCTTGGTGTTTTGAATTCGAAGTTACAGGACACTTGAAGAAACAGTAATTGTTCCTTGGAAAGAGCATGAGGAGACTGATTTTCACATGTTGGATTGAATTATTTTTGTATAATGTTGTAATTGTTCTTGAATTAAGTGTCAAATGATATGTTATTATAAATAGAAAATAAGAAAGCAGTTTACCTCATTATATTGTCAAAACATATATGTCCATTAGTAACATACATTAGTAACAATATAATCATGATTTTTGTAAAGATTTAAAACATGACATTATTAGCTGATCTGTTCCTTTACTGCTGATGATGACTGATATGTGATAGCCAAAATTAGTTAGTTATTCTGAGAAATAATTGCATCTTTTTTAGTTGCTATGGGATTATCAATTATCTAATTACATGGCTGAATCATCATATTTTTCTCTGATTGCTCAAGCATAATATATTGAATTAACTTATTTTCCGCTAACTCATGTAATGCTAGTCAATCTCCTGTCTCCTTGAGCACAGTAAATTGGAGGACCTGATTAATCCCTCGCCACCTTTGCTATGTGAGTGTTGATGTTTCCGTCTCTACCACTCCTCCTTTTGTCTTCCCTGTTCTTCTTTCGCTATAACATAATTTTGTTCTTTCCCTCTCTGACCTTTTTTCTCTGCTTTTCTTCTGAGTGCCAGATTGCAAACAATGTGATATGACAAAACAGTGAAAGAAGGCTACATTTCGAATGGAGCCTGTGGGGAAATGTGAATGAAAATAGTTTGATTCTCAAGCCTTTGTTTTTTGTTTGCCCCTTTAATCATTAACCGGATCCTGTTCTACCATGCTCCATTCCTAAATTTAGCTCATCCTCTTCCCTTTGAAAATATTCACTTATCCCCAGATCTCCTTTTTTTGCCCATGCTTTGATATAACATGTGATTTAAACACACATTCAGCATGAAGATTATAAAACAAAGATATTTTTATGCGAGATAGTAGGAACTGCAGATGCTGGAAAATCTGAGACAACAAGGTGTAGAGCTGGATGAACACAGCAGGCCCAGCAGCATCATAGGAGCAGGAAGGCTGACGTTTCGGGCCTAGACCCTTATGCTACTGGCAATGAATTTTTACTGACATTAATGGAAAAGTGTAACTTGTAGTGATTAGTTAGTTACAATGGATATACGCCCAATGTTCTAATTTCAACAGGATACAGATGTACAGCTTAACCACTGGTCTGTAATCAGAGTTTAGTTGGTAGAGCTTTTCTTGCTAATTTTTCATGATCTTGTGAACCAGATTACCTTGTTTCCCAGACCCAGATACTTGTGGCCTTATTTCCCCAGTGATTTTACCTAAGTGGTCCATCTCGGTCACCTGCAGCTGTTCAGTCATTTCATTGCAACTACCTAGCTCTCTGGCCACTGACAGTGGCTTCAGTCTGCCCTATTGATGCAGTAAACGTTCTTGTTTCCTAAGATAAGTGCTTTTTCTGCAGGTGCATTAGGGCAATGTATCTTCAACCCTTGATCAGTACATACACACAAATAAAAGCAAAGATAAAAGGAGGATTTAAGATATTGAATGACCTCAAACAACTTTTATGCTGTACCACACACTGGTGGAAGTGGCAAATACTATGAATTGACAGCAGAGGTCATCTGAGAAAGTACCATACCTCTGGTTCAGTGTCCACTACAGGTACAACACAGGAATCTACCCAACAAAGTGGAAAATTGTCCAGGTATGTCCTGTCCACAACAAAAAACAGGAGAAAACAACTACAGCCAATTACCAACCCAAGAGTCGGCTCTAGATCTTCAGCAGAATGATGGAAGGCATCATTGACAGCGCTAGCAAATGACCCTTATGCAGCAATAACCTGCTCCTCAGTCATTATTTTGGGATCAGGGAGGGCATCTGAGCTCCAGACCTCATTAAAGCCTTGCATAAAGCATCAAAAAAGGAGCTCAACTGTAGATGTGAGATGAGAGTTACTCCCTTTGATATTAAAGCAGCATTTGATCAAATATGGTCCCAAAGAGCCATGGTAAAATTAATTTGAAAGTGAATCAAGTGAAAGACTCTCCTCTGGTTGATGTTATGTCTCACACAATGGAAGGTGCTTGTACTTGTTGGAGCCAAGCAGCTCAGCTCCAGGATATCGCTGCAGAGATTTCCTCAGGACAGTGTGTTTGATCCAGTGTTCTTTAGCTATTTCATCAACGCCATGATACTGTTTAATGTGCAGATGTTCATGGATGATAGAAGTATTCCACTGTCAGAACCCCTGACATTCTGCTGCAGACCATATCCTCATACAACAAGACCCAGACCAAATTCAGGCTTGTGTTGATAGCTGGAAAGTAATGTTTGCATTACTCAAGTAATAGACAATGATCATCTTTGACACTCAATGACATTGTCATTGAGAAAGCCCAAACTGCAGTTAGCATTGATCAGAAAGTTAACTGGAAAAATCGTATAAATGGTGCGCCTGCAAGAGCAACTTAAAGGTTAGGAATTTAGTGAAGAGTGATTCAATATCCTGACACCACAAAGTCCTCCATCATCTATAATTCATCAGTCAAGACTGTGATGGAATACTCTTCACTTTTCCAGCAGTGCACTCAAGACAAAAAAAAACTGACTGATTTAGAAACTCATCCACCTTAAATATTTACACCCTCCACTACCACTATAGTGTCTACCATATGCAAGATGAATATCCATAACTAATCAAGACTTCTTCAACAGCTGCAATCTGCAATCCTGCATTCTCTACAACCTGGTATGACAAGGGCAGCAGATAAATGGGAATATCACCAGCAGTCTTACATCATCTTCTTCTTCTTGAGGCTTCTGAGATTTGGTTGACTCCCAATTCCATGATCTCTGTTGCTGGTGGGGGAAGGTGGCAGATTTCATATCCACCCCACCATTAACTTGGATCAAACCCAAGCTTTTGGCATTAATCAGACCTGCACCAGCTCTCCAGCCGACTGAGAACAGGCCCACAAGGAATCAAGAGTTCCAATGCGAAAGGCTTCAATTTCTTTCCATCTGGCTGGGAATCTCTACCATTTTTATTGCCTGCCACCTGCACATATTGAAAAACGTGCAAATTAATACTCAACCTGTTTTCATACATTATCCCAATATGGAAATACATCACTATTCCTTTGTAATAAAATCAGAAGATGTTGGCAAAAGTCAGTAGGTCTGGCAGCATCTGTAGATAGAGGAACAGAGGTAAACTTTTAAACTTTTGAGTTCACTGACAGTACTTTGGAACTAAAAACCACAAGAACAGTGGATGCTGTAAATCAGGAACTAAAACAGAACTGAGGAAGGGTCACCAAACCTGAAACATTAACGCTGATTTTTTCTTCACAGATTCTGCCAGACCTGCTGAGCTTTTCCAGCAACTTCTGTATTTGTTCTTTGGAACTGTTCCTTTGTGATTGCAGAGCCAAAATCCTGAATCTCTCTAATTAACAGCACTGCAACTGTATCACATAGCATGCTGTAATTCAAGAAGGTGGCTAAACTATATTTTCTCAAGGGCAGCTAGAGGTGAATAATAAATGCTGGCTTTTCCAGTGATGCTCCTAATGCATGTATGAATTAAAATAAATTACAGCTTCAGTACAAATTCTTCCTAATGAGCTTGGGAGTAGAGAATCCTTTCTTGGGATATAGTGTGTTGGTGTTCTCAGACCACAGGGAAACTAATATACTGTCCAACTCTGGAAAGCAGTGCATTTGTGATTTGCCTGCTGCATCTATGAAGAACGAATTGTCTGTTATCTGTTATCTATGCCCACAGAGAAAATCAGATATAACTCTGCTGCACAGAATTCAATGTAATTGTGATCTTTACAGACATTTGAAGTGCCATATCAACATTTAACAATTGACTGCTTGTCCCCAGCATGTGGAAAAATGCAAAGCATATGCCTCTCTAAGTCGTTCTATTGCATAAGGGGGAGTTAGGCCAAGCTTGGTCTGCAAATTAAGGCCAGTCAGTTTTAGAAATATTCCTATGACAGTTCCTGATGCCAGTAGGGGCCTGCACAACAAGAATATAAAAACAAGAGTTATGTCCTATTGTTATAGCCACAGCTGATACACCACCACCACATTCTCTAGCTGTACTTACAGTGGCTCAGGCTTTCTTTTCTTTCGTTGGTCTTGAGCCTTGCCTGCTCTTTGTTCTATGTTCTGCCTTCGTTATAGCCTATTGTTGCTCCACTTGTTTTACAGGCACTGCAGTATGCTTGGCTTTGTCCCATAAAGTGATAATGTGCATATGTGACTAAAATCAATGACTTCATCATAAGGAAGTGACGTAAGATTGCACAATATTTTTCTCAACAGCATTGTGGTAGATATGAAGTCTTGACTTGCATGTTGGTATTTACCAGGTTTAAAAGAAAGGTAGTGTGTGTTAAAAGACTCCTACAATATTAAGCAACATCTTTTCCCACTCAACTAATTTAGAACTGCAAAGTTTCAACCTTGGGCACATGGAGTATACACTGATAACAAAATAAAAGCACTTTTTCAGAAATTATTTTGTAATTATTGTGATGTCATTATACACTTAGTAAGTCACAATGGGTGAGGGTGAAGCTTTTTGAGATTTCTTCTGCTTGGTGTAACATCAGAAAATGTTTGGCACGTCACTGCAGTTCCAACCAACACAGCAGAGGAGAAACCTTGAGAAAATTTTCAGCTGAGATGTATAATAAAATTCAGCGTTAAAACACTAGGAGTAAGAAGTGCAGCCTCAGTTCATCAAGGAATTCATCCGTATACTGTTCAACTTCTGCAGAAGGCAGCCAAGTCTGAAGACCTTTCTTACAAATGAATGCAAGTGCTCACAAATATATTGTATATATAAAAATCTGCAAGTTTGCAGCTTCAAAACTCTTAATGGTTTCCAAAAAAATCTGAAAAAAAATGTAATTTTTATTTTAAAATTCAGAAAAATATAAGGATAAAGTTAATGAGCCATGCACTAATCTTGGCTAAGAAGATAACATATGGATGTTGACATCCTGAGCATTCACAAATTGCCTGCATATTCACTGAATTATCTTTTTCTATTGTGGCAAACAATTTTGCTGAATAAGTCAGCTCATGATCCTTCAGGTGTGCAATCAATTATATCTGAAAACCTCAGGGAAACTGACAAAATTGTGCATTTTTGTATCTTTTGTAGCGCAGAGAATCAGTTACAACAATTTGTTGAATTTATTAATGCAGTTGTAACTGAATGGACATAATTACTAATAAGATATTAGTCATGAGAGGGTTGAGGTCAACCACTTCAACACAAGAGCACTAACACTGGGAAAATCTGATTTAATTCAGAGTTATTCTACATGCTACTTGCTACATAAATCTGCAGAAATTCATTTCAAGAAGAGCATAATAGCAAAGTAAAAAGAAATCAAAATATCTGAAAGTCAGTTCCTTTTCTAGCATAGTTGCTGGCATGAATGCCAGAGAACATAATGTTTTTATAGATGTACCTGTGCGGTTGTTACTATCTCTGCCATATTTTGTAGCCTTGCTTTGAATTGCTTGGTAGCAGGCCATCTGTGGAGAACTGTTCATTACTTCCATCATGAAATTCTATTCCAATGATATTCAATTGGGTGATCTGTTAGAGCTTACACTATAAGAGATGAAACTTACATTGACTAAAAATGCAAGTAACCTGAAATTTGATCAAAACATATGTATGTTACATTAAGTGGAAGAGGCAAAGGAATACTTAATTTACTCAGCTTTTTGATTTTTGTTTGATAGAATTTCAAACAAAATAGACAAGATTCAGTATTCTCTCTCTGATCAAATTAGTTTGTGGAACAATTCTATCAGTTTCTTTCTTGATTATTGCCACTTCCAAGATTTTCTACCAGAAATGATGGCAATAGTTAAATATGTTACCCAGGATAATTAGAAATAACAGAAATATTAGGTAATTATGTTGCTTCTGAATTTTCCAGAGAGGGGGATCAGGTAGATGTGACATAGAAAGGTGACATCAGAAATGATACAGCAACATATAAAATGAAAAGATATGAAATATTTCAGAAGCTAAGCAAACTCAAAGAGGATAAAAACTCTGAGTAAATCTATTTCATCCATGCATTTTAAAATAATCCAGGGAAGGGAGAACTGGGAACTATTACATTTATTTATGTTTTTTAGAGAAAAAGTTTTAGGTCCAGGAGACTCAGATAGCTGACAGCATACCAATGTTTCAAAAGGTAGAACATGTTTAGGGAACTGTAGGCTATTCAACCTGACATTGGTGGTAGAAAATGAAAGTCATTGAATCCCAACCAAAGAAGTAAAAGATGGACATTGAGAAACCAAAAATGCAATAATGAATAGGCAACGTGTATTTCAAAAGTGATTTTCTTGTTTAACCAAGCTAAGTAAATTCCCTTAAGACATTTCAGAAAAAAAGTAGAAAAGGATTGTGTAATAAGTTGAATTTAATTGGATTTTTCAAAGTTCCTGGATAATGTATTATGCAATATAATAAATGAAATCAGAGCATGCAGATTCAGGTGAGAAAATGTAAGGACAGGTAGTAAGCTGCTGCAGGACGCAATTATGGCAGAATATGGAAGGTGAAATCCATTGAGATCAGTGCTTGGACCACCACTGTTCATAATTTTCAGCAGCAATTTTGACTTTACAATCAAAAACATCATTGTACATTTGTGGTTAACATTAAGTTCTCCCAATTCCTAATATTGATTAGTTAGTTCTAAGAAGGGTAACAAAGTTTATGAAAAGACATTATAAATTTTCACTAGCATCAACTTAGATAAGTGTGATGTATTCCATCTGGGCGCAAAAAAAAATAAGGACATCACTTTTTCCTTGGAAAATAAGAATCTAAATGGGATAGGGAAGCAATGGATTCTCAGAGTGCAAATGCACATATGATAAATGTAGATGTTTTTGTTCACTAGTTGCCTCTTAATGTGAGAACATTGTTTACTCGGGATCATATGTTTTTCTTTTGTGTCTTAATGTGACTAGACAGGCCAATTCTCGGCCTGCCAATCTTTAGACAGTAGAGGCAGAAAATCTTAAGACGCCTTGGGTCTGGATTGCAGGATTTGCTTTTTTTTTTCTGTGCCACAGCTATCCTTCATTGTTAAGTCTTTTGGACTTGAAACATGATGTGACCTAATGGACAAGTTGTTGCCAATTTGAACAATTGATAGCAAGCTCCTCTCAGTCATTAGTGTCAATGATGCTACACCTCAACTAAAGCTCCAGAGTTTATTTGTAGCAATTTTCCTTGTCTTCCCTTAGAACAGTGTAGTGACAATGATATCTTCATCAATGATATCTTCAAACCAGATTATTACAGGTTAATTGTTAAGAACAATTGAAGACAAGTGGAAAATTACTGGTTTAGTGCAAGACAGTTGTTTCAGCTGTCAGTGAACAATGTAGCATGGCCACCTGCATGATAGTTTTGTGCACAATGGAAAGTCTGGCAAAGTAGTGAAAGCATGCAGAATAGTATTAGTATCAGGGACTCTGCAGCACTTGTTGGTCTCCACCTTGGATTGAGATTGTGACCGGTGCCAGGAAACAAGAGTTCTCCAGACCAGACTAGACTTTGTAAAGTGCGGTCCCCAATGGGCAAAGCAGTGAGACTTGACAGATCCACTCATTCGTTTGCATACTGTATGTTTCTAATATCTCTGAAGTAGGTTATAGGTTATATCATGTAGTTTCAGATATTAGATTCACTCATTAGTTTAAATTTGTTTCTAATATATCTAAAGTACATTATAGTTTGTTATTACATGTTTACTCAATAGATATTTAGTGTTTTTAATATATATATATTACAGCTTAATATATTTTATTAATTAAAATCTGGTCTATATACCATACATTTCCACAAAAAAAAGTATTAATTAATCCATAGAGTTATTTTTATTACATTCCACCAAACCCAGTATCATCCCATAACAAACAGTAACTATGTTTAAGAGTTGAGAAAGCAAGAATTGTGGGAGATGCTTTTGAAGCATCTGGATAGTGTCCAGTTCATTGCCATAAAAAAGACAGACAGAGCATAAAGACTCTTTTTTAAGGGAATGTAAATGAAAATTACCAGATATTGTACAAATTCCATATCAAACTTTAGATAGACCACTGGTGGTGTATTGTGTACAGTTTAGGCACCATATCATTAAAATGTGTAGAGCACCTAGTGATGGTGCAATATCAAAGATGATACCAGAACAGAAAGGTTCTGCCTCTGAGGAAAGGACAAACAGCCTGGATCTCTGTACCCTGAGAAAAGGAAGACTGACAAAGTTCTCAAGAATTTTGAAACATTTTTGGAGAGAAGGCACAGAGATTCTTTCAACTTGCGCAGAAATTCAAAAGCCGTTGCCATCAAAATAAGGTAGTCAGCAAAGATCAAATTGAGAACTCAAAAAGAAACATCTTCATCAGAGAGTGTTGAGAATGTGAACTTGTCACACAGGGAGTGGTTGCAGATAATAGCATAGTTACATTCAAAGGAAGCTATATAAGAATATGGTAGAGAAAATTCAGAAGTCTGAAGTGCAAAGAGACTTGGGAGTTCTAGTCCAGGATTCTCTCAATGTAAACTTGCAGGTTGAGTCGGTAATGAGGAAGGAAAGTGCAATGTTGGCATTTATTTTGAGAGGACTTGAATATAAAAGCAGGGATGTACTCCTGAGGCTTTATAAGGCTCTGGTCAGGCCACATTTGGAGTATTGTGAGCAGTTTTGGGCCCCGTTTCTCAGGAAGGATGTACTGGCCCTGGAGCGGGTTCAGAGGATGTTCATGAGAATGGTCCCAGGGAAAGTTTAATACATGAGGGATGTTTGAGGACTCTGGGACTATACTCATTGGAGTTTAGAAGGATGAGAGGGGATCTAATTGAAACTTTCCGAATACCGAATGGCCTGGACAAAGTGAATGTTGGGAAGATGCTTCCATTGGTAGGAGAGTCTAGGACCCGAGGGCACAGCCTTAGAGTAAAGGGAACACCTTTTAGAATGGAGAAAAGGAGAAACTTCTTTGGCCAGAGAGTGGTGAAGACTGTGGAGGTCAGGTCATTGAGTACATTTATGATTGAGATAGATAGGTTCTTGATTATCAAGGGGATCGGGGTTACGGGGAGAAAGCAAGAGAATGGGGTTGAGGAACTTATCAGCCGTGACTGAATGTCAGAGCAGACTCGATGGGTTGAATGGCCTAATTTCTGCTCCTATGTCTTATGTTCTTATGATGCAAAGATGAATGTAGAGTTATACTGCTAGATCTGTATGAATAACAACGGAAGGAGACATGACTGGAACACCAATATTGGCTTGGACTTGTAAGGCCACATGACCTGTCACTGTGATGTCTACAATATAAAAGGTGATGGCAGTATACTCAAATTGTGCAGTAATGATGGGCTTCTGCTATGTTTTTCCTCTGTAATAATTCTAAGATAGTAACACTCCATGAGTTGAAAACAAGTACATTATTCACAATGAATTAATGTTGCAGTAGATAGAAGGGGATTTAGCATTTAGAACTCACGTCCACAGGAGTGCAGTCAGGACAGTTGACTCTCCAACATTTTCTCGAAAACCCCTATTCCTTCCTCCTATAAGTATCTGCTCACTGTCTGTTTCAGGGTGCCAGGATCTGCATTAAGCCTTCACCTTTAGTGCTACCTTCAGGAATGGCTGACAAGGTGGGTTCATTGGTATTAATTCTTTAGAAGGCACAGTCTATTGCTGTGGCCAGGTGAAAAGTAGTTAAGTAACTCCCATTTTAACTAATCTTCCTTTGACTGCAACAGTATTTTTTTCTATTATGTAGAGTGCGCTTCCTAACTAAGTGAATGTTTGATTTGGTATGCTGTGATAATAATACAATGACTGATTGATTTATTTCACAGGTAAAAAAAAAGTATTTATTATACCTTTCAGTTGATCTGTATAAATTAATAAAAATCCTACAACTCCTCCATGATTGTATTCAACAGTTTGTGCATAACCACACACACATTATAGATACAATGTATAAAATGGGAGGATCAGGTAAATAGTTAGAGTCAGTTGGATATTAATTAGGTGGATTGAAATCTTATGTGACTTCAGAAATGGACTCAATGTTGTTTCTGAATTCTGTGATAGGGCCATTAAAGAACACCAGTGAATAATTTCTATTTGGTTTCCTGGACTTGGCAGCTAGTCTATTTTTTTTAAAATACTGGCCATGGCAAATTGCTGGTCAGACAACAGGCAGGGTTCATGCTTTCAGGATGCATGAAAATGGACACTACTCATTTACGGACCTTCTTTTTCAGTCTCCTTGCTTCTGTTTTCACTGGCTTGGAGAAAAGCAGTTTCTTTAAAAAAAAGGTTTGTTCGCTCAACATATGATCACCCCTCACAAACTATGCAGCATGGTCACAGCACATTGAATCCAGGTCAGGTCAATGATTTGGTCATAAATTACAGTTGAAAGAGTTCTGTTCTGAGTGAGAGACCATTGTTCAAAGTTATTGCGTTTAATGGCTTGTTCCCCACTTAACTGAATACAAAGGTGTTGTCAGAATTTATTTTGGATATTCCTTTACAGGCTAGGCCAGCATTATCACCTTCCCTAACTTCTCTTTGAGGAAAGGAACATAGGAATTAGGAGTGGAGTAGGCAATTAAGTCCCTTGAACCAGCTCCGCCATTTAACATGATCATGGCTAATCTTATCCTAGTCTCAACTCCACTTTCCTGTCTGCTCCGCGTAATCCTTTATCCTGTTTTTCACCGGAAATGTTGATTTTTTTTTCTTGAGTCTGTTGATTTGTACTGTCTCCACTACACTCTGGGGCACAGATTAACAACCCTCTGAGAGAAGTAGCTTCTTCTCATCTCAGTTTGAACCTACTTCCTCTCACTCTATTATATAATATATATATTTTATGTATATATGACATCTTGTTTGAGACTGTCCCACAAGGGGCAACATCTACTTTATCAATCTCCTTTAACAATTTATATACCTCAATCAGTTCCGCCCTCATTCTTCTGAACTCTAACAAGTACAAGTTCAAACTTTTCAACCGTTCCTCGGACAACAGCCCTTTCATCCCTGGAATCAATCTGGTGAACCTCTTCTGAAATGCCTCCAGTGCCACCACATCCTTCCTCAAGTAAGGAGACTAAAACTAGACACAATGCTCCAGTTGTGGTCTCATCATATAATTGTAACAACACTTCTTTGCTTTTAATTTCCAGTCCTTTTGCAATAAAAGCTAGGATTCCAACGCACTTTACATCTGCTTCCCTTTTTAATAATAATTTGCCTTTTTATTTTTTTGGCCAAAATGGATGACCTCACACTTATCCACATTGAACTCTATCTGTCAGATTCTGGCCCATTCTCCTAGCCTAGCAATATCCATTTGCAAACTCTTTATCTCCGCATCACAGCCTGCTTTCCCACCTATTTTAGCATTAACCACAAAGTTTGCTATGTTACGCTCTGTCCCTTCTTGCAGATCATTCATATAGATTGTAAATAGTTGAGGTCTAAAACCTTGCAATACCCCGATTGCTACAGTTCACCATACAAAGAAGGATCTATTTAGCCCAACTCCCTTTCTGTCAGTCAGCTAATCGCCTATACAAGCTAGTACTCTGCCCTTTACCCCCTGAGATCTAAACTTCTGATTCAGTCTTCTATGCAGCACCTGGTCAAATGCCTTTTGGAAGTCTAGATATACCAAATGAAATGGCTAAGTTGGTTGAGAGGTCTATAGTCAAATTGGATCCCAATTATCCACCTCGCTGGTTACATCCTGAAAGAAGTCCATCCAGCAAATTTGTCAAGCACAGCTTGCCCTTCTTGAAACCGTGCTGACATTAGTGAATTGATCTTTGTTTTTCCAAGTGTTCAATTATCTCGTCCTTTATGATTGACTCCAGCAACTTTCCCACGACAGAGGTCACACCAACTGATCTCCTTTTTTATGAATAAGTGAGTCACATTAGCATGTTTCCAATCCACTAGTACCCCTCCAGAATCCAGGGAATTTTGAAATATCATAATTAATGGATTCACTATCGCTGTTGCCACATCCTTTAATACCCATGGTTCGGGCCATCAGGACGTGGGGACTTATTTGCTTTTAATCCTATCAGGTTAATGCATACCTTCTGTCTAGTTATAGTAATTTCACCAAGCTCCTCTGTAAAATTTGCAGTTATTGGGAAGAAATTATTATCTTTCTCTGTGAAAACAGACACAGAGTTTCCCATTATTTCCTTGCCATTTGCGTCATTTTAAGGGCCAACGTTTATTTTCACTATTCTCTTTGTTTTTATGTACTTGTAGTGGTTTCTGGTATCAGTGCTTATATTTTCTGCTCGCTTCCTTTTGTAGTTCATCTTAGCTCTTTTGAGTTTGCTTTTAGTAACGTTTTGCAGACGTGGGTTACTAAACCGTGCAGTAATAAAGCATCTTTTTAAACTAATGCAATCCATGGGGTGTTGCTAAACTCACAGCACTGTTAGTAAGGGAGATTTTGACCCATTGACCATGAAGGATTAGTCACCTAGTTCTAAGTCAGTATGGTGAGTGACTTGGAGGGGAACTTGCAGGCTGTGTTGTTCCCATGCATCTGCTGCCTTTGCCTTTCTAGATGGTAGAGGTTACAGGCTGAAAGCTATTGTTAAAAGAGCCTTGGTGAGATATTGTAGTGTTTCCTGTGGTGGTGCATGCTGTTATCATCGCATGTCAGTGATGGAGTGAGTGAATTTTTAAGGTATTAGTAAGATGCCAATTTAGTGCCCTGCTTTTCTGTGGATGATGTTGGATTTCTTGAGTGTTGTTGCAGCTGTACTCATCCAGACAAGTGCAGAATATTCCATCACACTTCTGACTTGTGCCTTATAGATGGTTTCAGCCCCCATTAACTCATTATCAACATAAAACCTGGCTTCATAATTCTATCTTCCAACATGAAAGAGTATTACAAAATTAACTTGTGTTAATGTATTGTTGTCAGTAGATGAAGGACATGGCTGGAATATTGGTTAAGATGTGGAATTGCATATGGCTAATAAAATATTCCAACACTGAATCCAACTGTTCATTCGACATGAATGGGCCCGTCCATTCTTATTGCTCTGACTTAAGACAGAACTTTGCTCGAGCATTATTCGTGAGGCTTTCTAAGAGAGTGTGGCAGGGGTTAATTTCCTTGTATTTCTCAAGGATTTTTATCTATTGATAATCTTCTTGAAGAGGGCATTAATAAAAGGCAAAAAGCTTCTTTTAGCATTTGTGATGATATGGATGCACCTTGATATGTGAGAGGCAAGTACTCGCATTGGAGGTCAACCCAATATTCTCATGTGGATAACTGCAATGCGTGTTAAACTCTCCTTTTTATCTCACAGATAGGATCGTGACGAGTGAGTTAGTAATTACTCTGACCAGACATGACCACTGCACAGTATCTCAACTTAGTGTTTAGAAACCACATTTTAGTTTCCACTTGTCAGGTTTCTCTGAGGTCAAGCTTAAGTCCTTCACCCTCCAACTCAGTGGAATACTACCACTGGTTGAAGGCTTCAGTATTTGTTGTTCCAATATTACAATCTACATTCACCACAAGCTACCACAATTCTAACTTAACCTGTCAAGGCTTCGAACGAGATGCAGAAAAAGTCACATCCTAAATGCATAATTTGATTGTAGGCATCCTAACAGAATCCTAAAAAGAAATATGTTCATGCACTCAGGAAACTGAGGGAAGATGTAGAAAGGTTATTGTAAAGCTGAAGACTTTTTTTTTATACTGTTTTTGCTTGAGAAACAAGATCAAGTGAATGAATTACTTGAGATAACAAGGTGTAGAGCTGGATGAACACTGCAGGCCAAGCAGCATCAGAGGAGCAGGAAGGCTGACGTTTCGGGCCTAGACCCTTCTTCAGAAATGGGGGAGGGGAAGGGGGTTCTGAAATAAATAG
>NC_063337.1:73739445-73963692 GCF_021869965.1 Rhincodon typus
ATGTGGTATACTGCATCCGCGGTTCCCGTTGTGGCCTCCTCTACATCGGGGAAACCAAGCTGAGGCTTGGGGACCGCTTTGCAGAACACCTACGCTCAGTTCGCACTAAACAACTGCACCTCCCAGTCGCAAACCATTTCAACTCCCCCTCCCATTCCTCATCCTGGGCCTCCTGCAGTGCCACAACGATGCTACCCAAAGGTTGCAGGAACAGCAACTTATATTCTGCTTGGAAACCCTGCAGCCCAATGGTATCAATGTGGTCTTCACAAGCTTCAAAATCTCCCCTCCTCCTACCGCATCCCAAAACTAGCCCAGCTCGTCCCCGCCTCCCTAGCCTGTCCTTCCTCCCACCTCTCCCCTCCTCCCACCTCAAGCCCCACCCCCATCTCCTACCTACTAACCTCATCCCGCCCCCTTGACCTGTCCGTCCTCCCTGGACTGACCTATCTCCTCCCTAACTCCTCACATACACTCACCTTTACTGATTCCATCCCCGCCTCTTTGACCTGTCTGTCTCCTCTCCACTTATCTTCTCCTCTATCCATCTTCTATCCGCCTCCCCCTCTCTCCCTATTTATTTCAGAACCCCCTTCCCCTCCCCCATTTCTGAAGAAGGGTCTAGGCCCGAAACGTCAGCCTTCCTGCTCCTCTGATGATGCTTGGCCTGCTGTGTTCATCCAGCTCTACACCTTGTTTTCTCAGATTCTCCAGCATCTGCAGTTCCTACTATCTCTGAATGAATTACTTTCCTTTTTAAAATATTGTAAGGGATGGACAGATTGTAAGCAGTTATTTAAGTTAAACCATTATCCAGTAATAGATATATACGGCATAGAAACAGACCCTTCGGTCCAACTCGTCCATGCTGACCAGATATCCTGTAAAAATCTCGTCCCATTTGCCAGCATTTGGCCCGTATCCCTCTAAACCCTCTCTATTCATATATCCATCCAGTTGCCTTTTAAATTTTGTAATCATACCAGCCTCCACCACTTCTCCTGGCAGTTCATTCCATACACACACCATCCTCTGCATGAAAATGTTGCCCCTTAGGTTCCTTTTAAATCTTTCCCCTCTCACCTTAAACCTCTGCTGTCTAGTTTTGTACTCCCCCACCCTGGGAAAAAGACCTTGCCCATTGACCCTATCCATTCCCCTCAAGATCTTATAAACTTCTATAAGGTCAACCCTCAGCCTCCAACACTCCAGGGAAAATGGCTCCAGCCTATTCAGCCCCTCTCTATAGCTCAAACCTCCAACCCTGACAACATCCTCATAAATCTTTTTTGAACCCATTCTAGTTTCACAACATCCTTCCGATAGGAGGGAGACCAGAACTGCATGCAATACTCCAAAAGTGGCCAAACAATGTCCTACACAACTGCAACATGACTTCCCAACTCCTATACTCAATGCACTGACCAATAAAGGCAAGCGTACAAAATGCCTTCTTCACTATCCTACCTACCTGCAACTCCACTTTCATGGAATTATGAACATGCACTCCAGGGTCTCTTTGTTCAGCAACACTCCCCAGCATCTTACGATAAAGTGTATAAGTCCTGCCCTGACTTGCTTTTCCAAAATGCAGCACCTCATATTTATCTAAGCTCAACTCCATCTGCCACTCCTCGGCCCATTGGCCCATCTGATCAAGATCCCATTATACTCTGAGGTAAGCTTCTTCACTGTCCACCTCCAATTTTAGTGTCTTCTGCAAACTTACTAACCATACCTGCTATGTTCACATCCAAATCATTTAAATAAATGACGAAAAGCAATGGACCCAGCACCGAACGTTGTGGTCACAGGCCTCCTGTCTGAAAAGCAACCCTCCAACATGATCCTCCGTCCTCTACCTTTCAGCCAATTCTGTATCCAAGTAGCTCATTCTCCCTGAATTCCATGTGATCTAATCTTGCTAATCAGTCTACCATATTACTCAATGAATTGTGTGTACAAAACTGAAGACTATTGCCTCAGCTCAATTTCTGAGCGAAAGCAAATAATGCCATTGAATTATTAGCTTTCAGAATAAGGATGAATAAGGATCCATTAAAGAATGTGAACAAAGAGAATAATGAGCTGTTGGATGATAGGAATATGAGGGACCATTTTCCCTGCAGTCCTTAATTTCTAATGCATATCAGATGTGCATATCAAGAAATTATTCATTCCCAACCCTTAGTTTTCAGCCTACAATAGGAGGGCTCTTGTGGCACTATAGTGATGTCCCTACCTCTATACCAGGACACTCTGGTTCAAGACCCACTGGTCCAGAGGTGTGTAATAACATTGCTGAGCAGGTTGATAAGGAAAATATCTTCAGTCCATAAAAATAATGGAATTTCATTCAATGGTGATTTACAATTTCACAGTATGTATTACCATATTAAGACAATGGAAATCAACTCATAAATAATAAAAAGTCTCTAAGGTTTTGGAGTAGATTTGTATCGGGTTATGGGTGTTGAGGTTGGTTAGGTCACCGAGCTGGTTTCTTGTTTTGCAGACATTTCGTTACTATGCTGGGTAACATGCTCAGTGCAACCTCCGATGAAGAGTCGGTGTGTTCTCCCGCCTGGTTTTTAAACTCTGGGGTCCGTTGAGATGGATTGCCTCACTTCTGGTTTTCCTTTGTAGTGGAATGTATACGGGGTCGAGTTCAATATGGTTATTAATAGCATGCTTCGTGGAGTGCCAGGCTTCTAGGAATTCTCGTGCCTGTCTCTGCCTAGCCTGTCCCAGGATTTTGGTGTTGTCCCAGTCGAAATGGTGGCTCTCCTTGTCCATGTGGATTGAGATGAGTGAGTATTGGTCGTGTCTTTTTGTAGCCAGTTGGTGTTCATGTACTCTTGTTGTTAGTTTCCTTCCTGTTTGTCTGATGTAGTGTTTCTCACAGTCACTGCAGGGGATCTTGTAGATGACATTTGTCCTGTCCATGGCGGGGAGTGGGTCTTTAGTTTGGGTGAGCAATTGTCGTAGGGTTGACGTGGGCTTGTGTGCCACTCTGATGCCCAGCGGTCGTAGGAGTCTTGTAGTGAGTTCTGACGTGTTCCTGATGTAGGGTAGTGTGATGAGTGTGTCGGGGCATGTAGTATCTTGTACAAAATTAAATAACTGAGAATGTCAGATTCACTCTTGAAATCAGAATCTATGTATTAAACATTATGTCTGGTCTCAGAGCAATGTACGCATAGCACTCTGGTGTGGAGACAAAAGTGTGGAGGGTTAATGTGGCCTAGGGGAGTCGGTGGAGATTGATGGTGGCTTGAAAACTAGGTAATGATAGAGAGGCTTGAGTGGGGGAAGGGGGAGGGAGCAGGGTTTGTTTTTGAAGTATCTGCAGGGGTTGGGGTGGACAGACCTTGCAAATGAATACCTAATCTTGAAAGAAGAGTGTTGATGGTGGTGTTCCCCAACATGTCCTGAATGGGGTCACTGTCCAGGATTGTTCCATTACCTCTGATAACTAAGGTCAAGCAGAAAATGGTCTTTATTCAGTTGCTAATTGGCCGCTTAAAGGCTTTAACTGGGGCAAGGACATGTGGGTTGTTCTAGACTATACCTTGACTGTTTGTAAAATCAGGGAATGGTCAGGGTGTGCAGCATGCTAAACGCGTGCCTCCCATGATTCTTCACCATCTGAGGAATCTTATTCCCATCCACTATTATTTGGGGAATGTAAAATTTTGCCTATGAGTTCACTCGTTCTTCCAACCTCAGGTGGTGTATCTTTGTGAGTTATTTTCCCAACCCGCTAGGATCCTTCTTAAACACCAAATTTGAAAACTTAAATTTTCTTTCCTTTTTTGTTCCCAATGCTCCAAGCTTCACATCCATAATTGATTACCGACTGGACATAATGTTTAATACATAGATTCTGATTTCAAGAGTGAATCTGACATTCTCAGTTGTTTAATTTTGTACAAAGGAGTTTACCCTTTACTTCTGATTCCCAAATCATGTGAGCAATTTCCATGCAACAACTCGGCAGTGTGATATTGAGCAGGATCCTTGAGGCAAATCGTCCAAGATTGTGTGTGTTGATGAGCCCACCTTTCCTTTGTGTCCACCTACACTCCCTTTAGTGTTTATTATGACAAGTTCCCAGTAGTCAAGAGGAAGGCTACTGTAGTAACCAAAGAAAACACTATTGATGTTGCAGCAAGGACAACCATTTTAAAAAAAGAACAAATATTGGAAGTTTCTAAAGGAATTGAGAAAATCTAAACAATTTGGAGTTTTAATTCAGTACAGAGCTTTCTGAAACTCATTGGAGAAAGCTGCCCTAATTCTCCTCCTCTCATTGTATAAGGTATGGACCATTCCTGCTGCTTCGCTAATTCAATCACCAAATTCCTCCTGTTGTGGCAGTGAATGAGATAAGAAAATATAAAGTAAGATCCAAATTTAAAGACAGAGTATCAGATCCTGCCGCATTGCAATCATTTGTATGCAGAGTTGTGAAAAGAACAGTTGGTTGCAGTTCTCAAAAAAATTATTTAAAATAAAGGCTATTATAAGCACATATAAATGGAGTTAGCCAGTAACTAGACAAATGAAGTGTGATATTCATCTGGAAGAGTGCCAAGCCATTAAAACTGTTGAAAAAAATTAGCCATGATATTGTTCACCCCCTCAAGGTGTTTATCTGAGTTCAGTTCAAATACACATAAGCACTTAAGAAACATCAGAGTCAAATTTGTTGTTCACAGATAGAATATTTGGAGTCTTATTTGATGACTGTGATTTTACCACATTTTGTGAGAACGTAACCATTTTTATTTTTTCAGATCCAGAACTGCAGAGTCATGCAAGCTAACAGACAGTATATCGATTCGAGTTCTAAAATCATGCATGTGATAGACATGATTAAAGTCTTGCCATTCACTGGTGATGTGTTTCCAGAGAATGTCACAGTCAGTGATTTTCATAAATGTTGGAAATGACTGCGCAATGAAGACTCACGCACATTTTATTTCAGGATAGTTGCAAATGAGTCACATTGCAGCATTGCATAGAAAGGCAAATTCACAAAGGACAGGCAAGTAAATGGTAGGACTTTCCTGTAGTTTATCCTTCTTCAATAAAACTCATCGTGGAGCTCGTCGGATTTGTTAGGTGCTAACAAATCTAGCTTTAATTAGATTGCCTCTAGTAGCATTCTGTCAATCTGATATGGAAGATGAAGCAGGAGTAGAAATAAATCTCCTGTGACAGAGGAAATTTGATTGCCAATTAAAATTGGAAATTTGAATCACTTACAAGGGAAATCCTTTGGTTAATGGGCAAAAAGGGAAAACAAGTACTTACAATCATTTCACAGTGAGCTCCAAAGTAGAAGACACAACCAACCAAACTGAAAATTGTTCTGTGTCAAGATGAAATTTCAACACATAATAGAGTTCTTTACTTCAGGCTGATTGTATTTGGCCTCAGTTGGAGTTTCTTCTCCCTGCAATGCACTGCTAATTTGTGTAATTCACCTCATAAATTAATAAATGCATTTTGAATAATTCTGAACCTGACAACACTATTGTGTCTACAAGGAATAAATTGCCAGATGCAATTGCTATCAGCTCACTGATGCAAAGTAATAAATAATTTACACAAACTGTTGTGTGATGAGTTATATATTGAACTTTGCCACCTTCACCAAATATCATTTGCTGCATTCATAATATATTTTGTGCAATGAGCCATTCAAGAAGGCAGGTGTTTGTTTCTTACTGTTTATCTGACTTGCACAATGTTAAAATCTGTACATTATAGTTTCCATTTCCTCTTGTTGTATCGTTACACAAGTAAAAATGGGGTGCAACTAGACTTCTCCCTTTCAGTTAACCAGGGAGGTGGCAAAACATTTTAACATTATCAAGTAAAATGTGAAGTTATTTTTTAAAATTACATCCCTAACTATTCTGAAAAAGGTCTTTGGAAGCTGCGTACTTGAACTGCTGCAGTCCTTAGGAGCAACATGTCTCTCCTTTTAGCAACCACAATCACTGGTCTATGACAGAAAATATTAATTTCAGGACATGGAAGGATTAGCAAGAGGCCAAAAGGTCATAAAATTGAGCTGGAATTAATAAACAGCCATATTCCAAGCTCTGTTCTGCCTTGAAGCCAAGTTAGAAATAAGATGAAAAATCATGTTTCATTAAACATACAAAGAATGTGGAAATGTGAATCTGGTCCCACAAAGACAAATGATTGGCATAGCTAAATAAGTTTATAAAGTGCTAAAACAGCTGGTTTAAGTGCTCCACAGAATGTTCTAAAACTGTGAGAAAGTCACACAAACCTGATCTGATATGTGATATTACAGTTTGCCTTCTTTAGAAATGCAGAGAAACTGACTTCATAAGAAGCTGCAGCTTTTTGATATACTTAATCAGAAAAATTCTGTCTTTCATTCACCAAGTAACAATTAGTAGGAGGCCCAGACTTTGTAGGCTGCTGCTTACTAGGAATGGAAAATGGAAGTTTGTTGCATGTGCAGATAAAAACTTGAATACATATATCATGGTGAAATTAATAGAATGGAAAATTATTTCAGAAAATTTGAAAAAGATCAGTTGTGCCATTATGAACTATAATATTGTAGTGTAAATGAAAAATTAAATGCCTCATTGGACAATTACTGCATAATTTGGATTTTGATGGGATAGTATGATCTAGTCTACAGAATATCTGTACCCAACTTTGAAAGAATGATTGAAAGATTATTGCATAGAGTGATTCAGGTTGCAGTTAAGCAAATTGCTGAAGAGCATGATCAGCAAGAAGTTGACTACTTGCTGGAGAATTATACAGTATGTCATAGTGTCCTAGAAGTCTATAATATACTAAAAGGCCTTTCGGCCCATCAAGTTTGCACCAGCCAAAAAACAGCCACCTAATGGTTCTAATCCCATTTTCCAACACTTGACCTATAACCTTGTACACATTGGGATCGCAAATGTACATCCAAATATTTCTTAAATGTTATTAGGTTTTCTCTACCATTCTTACAGGCAATGAGTTCCAGATTCCCACTAACCTCTGAGCGAAAATCATTTTCTTTACATCCCCTGTGAACCTTCTGTCGTTTATGTTAAATCTATGCCCCTGATGAAAGTCCACGTGTAAATTTTTGTATCACATTCATGGTTAATGCATGTGTTACCAATTGTATTGTTCACTGGTATTCCCACCAAACATAATGAGGACATCAGTATTCGACTTGAGCTTTGAGTTGTGTGTTATTTTTCATGTTGAACTGTCAAGTCATTTGTCTAGGGTAGAAGGTTATCAATTACATCTTACTGTAAAGTTTTACATTTATTTTCTTTTTCCCTGCCTATTTCTGTTGAAGTTGAAGTATGGTCCCCCTTCTCATGCCTTTACCATGTCTTCAAGTTAAAGGCCAGCAAACAGGCCAACTGAGCTATTGATACTGGAACCACTGACATGAAGATCTGGATCAATGAGATACGGCACCACAGGAAAACATTGCATCACAACGAGGAAACAAGATTTAACAACATGACAACATGCAAATGTGAGCCAAGAAATCCATTCATCTGTATTACTTCAGTGAGATTCACACGTGCTTCATTTAGGTCAGGATCAGATAAGTTGATTTGATTACTTTGTTTGAAATTCTTAAAGCCTGAGTTTTACTGAGGCACACTTCAAAGGGATGCCATTGTGCATATTCATTAAGCACAGCCTCTTGTTCTCTTGATGCATTTTTACAAATAATTGGTTACTTAATAAATCAGTAATGTAGCCAATTCAATCTCAAGATGCAGAAGTTATAATGTGTTTAGAAACTGGTCTCTGAAGACAGAAGTCAGCAAAACAAGAACATATTTTTGCAACTTGCCATAATTTCCAAATTGTACCATGGGACAGTGAAACACTTTTTTATAGAGATAGAGAGTTTGAAAAATGCTGTAATGGATCAGTTAGATAAAAGGTAAAGAAAAGTTTTCATTCAAAAAACAAAAAATTAGGTAGTGAATGAAAAGAGTGGAGGAAGGGCAAAGATTCAGAAGGACAAGTTAAATTTGCAATGTGTATTTAATATTACAAAGTAGATATTATTTTGTAGCTAAAGTACTGAAACAGTGAGCTCCACATTTGAAAAATATTACTGCAGTGTTAGCAAAATATTTCATAAGCTAAAAATTAAAGGAATTTCCCTATAACAGCCGGTCAGCTATGATTTATGAATCAAGTATTAAACATACAAATGCAAACATTAAATGTATCAAATCATGAAACAACTACATTAGGTATATGAAAGCAGAAAATGCTGTAAATGGTCAACAGGTTTAGCAATATCTGTGTTAAGATGCTGTGGACAGATATCTGTTGCCTGACATGCTGGGCTGGATTTTACTGAGCACCATGGTTTCCCCTTTCCACATCCACCCACTCCCTAGTTTAAAGGTTAGTTGGGAGCTCACTCACAGGGAAAAAAAAAGATTGCTCACTGTTACTTGATGGCTGACTGAACAATAATAGGGCAGAGGCAGGATCTCTGCCCCACAGAGAACTGCTAGCCACCACTATCACTATCCAAGGCCCCAAAACCTTCCAGAAAATTTTCATATTGGTCAATGACAGATGGATAGGTGGAAAGAAGGCCATTCACTGGATTTCATCTGTGCCCTCCCTTGGATTCCCAGCTTCTACAGTACTTTTCTCTTGCATGATACAAAAAATTTAAGTGCGTGGGACTAGTTGTGACATATGCAACTGGATCTACACACATTTTTCCAGTGATGAAGTTGGTGTCATGTTCATGACTTTTGTCTAATAATCAATCCCTGATGAGCCATTGATCAAATCTTAGGATTAGTTATTTGAAAGAGTGAGCCCCATTTTAATCTGTAGACAGAGTTGACAACAAAGAAACTGATTTCTGTGGGGAGAGCTTGCAAATCCATAGCAGACAAATATCCAGGCAGAGTCACAACATTATATATATATACTGTCCACAAGTCCTTAAAAAAGTGAACTCTCTTAAAAGCAAGGTACACATACAAAAGTTAGAATAAAATTCTACAAATGAAAATTGTTCTAGAAATGTATATTAAAGCAAATAATGCCCCATGCAAAGAAGTAGGTTTTTTTGTTATCAAAGTCACATATTCACAGAAGATTTGTCTTCATAATGACAATCAATAACTCTTAGATCAAAAATCCACACAGGTATGAAGATAAATTAAATGATATTTGAGACGTCACTGGGAAGACTGCATCCCAATACAAAAGTTACATCTGTAAAGCAGTGAAGAGAAGTTGTCAAATTTGCAGATTCTTTATAAGTTCACCTCACAAAGCAGACAACTTGTTCTATGAACTATCTACAAAGGCATAAATCTACCAAATGAATCACGAGCTTTCATCTCTTCCCACATGCAAAAACAAAGGAAGGCGAGGAACTCTCAAAGGAGTTGGACCACAGATAATACGAAGAACACTGTAAAGTCTGCTTTACACCAACTGCACAACTTCACACATTATTTTTCTGCAGGTTATTTGGGCATAGATCCCCAGCCTCATTCTGCAATAAATCTGCAGGTAACAGTCAGCTAATTAAGGCTTCCAAAGAACAAAGTATCAATTTGTAGGATCAGCTGAATCTGTTAGAAGTTGCGTCTGTGGATAGTCCATTCAGGAAAGTGTACTTTCCACAATTGACCAGGTGTCAACATTGTTAATATTGTTACAAAGAAAGAGTGAGTTATCCCTTGGTAACTCAGTGATAGTTTCTTATCAGCTCAGCATTTAGCTCAATTTTTGTAAAGGCTGTTAATTAATTGGCTTTTTTGATCTGAAATAAACAAATATACATGTTGTTCGAGAAACTCAGCAAGCCTAGTTGAACAAGAAACACTCAGTGGACAGAAGGCATCTGACAATATGCCCTATGCCCTATTAAAATAAACTACTGCTGCCGTTACTGACATGACATCTGAACAAAACAGTATTTCTATCACTTTATTTTCATCCAGCGTGGTAAAATTTATTTGTAGGCATGGACTGCGGGGTCCCCAATATCTTACCTTAGCAGATGATGGATCCCTCAAAGTGGGGTTCTCAAACCATTCACAATCTCATCACTTCAGGTGACCTCCCACCCACAGCCTCCAACCTCATGATTCTCCAACCCCACACCGCCCGTTTCTAACTCCTTCCCAAAATCCACAAGCCTGACTGTCCCGGCCGACCCATTGTCTCTGCCTGCTCCTGCACCACTGAACTTATCTCCGCTTACGTTGACTCTGTTTTCACCCCTCTGGGTGGAACTCCCCACCTACATCTGGGACACCACCCGCACCCTCCACCTCCTCCAAGACTTCCAATTCCCTGGCCCCAACACCTCATCTTCACCACAGATATCGAGTCCCAGTACACTTGCATTCCCCATAGGCCCAAACAGTCCCCCTCCACCGACACCTACATCTGCTTAACCGAACTTGTCCTTACCCTGAACAACGTTTCCTTTAACTCCCCCCACTCCCTACATACTAAGGGGGTGGCCATGAGAACCCGCTGAGGCCCAAGCTTGCCTGCCTGTTTGTAGGATATGTGGAACAGCCCCTCTTTCGCCACTACAATGGCACTATCCCCCACCTCTTCCTCCGCTATATCGATGACTGTATCGATGCTGCCTCATGCTCCCACGAGGAGCTTGAACAGTTCATCAACTTTACTAACACCTTTCACCCCAATCTCAAGTTCACCTGGACCATCTCTGATACCTCTCTCTCCTTCCTGGACCTCTCTGTCTCCATCTCTGGTGAACGCCTCAAAACCAACATTTGTTTTAAGCCCACCGACTCCCAAAGCTACCTAGACCACACCTTCTGTCACCAACCTTCCTGCAAGAATTTCCTACTCCCAATTCCTCCACCTCTGCCGTGCCCACTATGAAGTATATATTTCCCTCCCCACCCTTATCTACCTTCCAGAGGGATCGCTGTCTCGTCTGATCCACACTCCCCACTAGCCCCACCATCCCCGATACCTTTCCCTGCAACCGCAGGAAGTGCTACACCTGCCCCTACACCTCCCCACTCACCTCCATTCAAGGCACAAAACAAACCTTCCACATCAGACAGAGGTTCACCTGCATATCTGTCAACGTGGTCTACTGTATCCGCTGCTCCCAATGTGGCCTCCTCTATGTCAGCAAGACTGAGCGGAGGCTCGGAGACCACTTTGTAGAGCATCTGCGCTCTCTTCGTGACAAACAACAACACCTTTCAGTCACGAACCATTCCCGCTCCTGCTTCCTGCGTGACATGTCAATCCTGGGCCTCCTCCAGTGTCACAATGATGCCACCTGGAAACTGGAGAAGCAGTACTTCATATTCCACCTCTGGAGCCTACAGCCCAATGACCTAAATGTGGATTTTACCAGTTTGAAAATCTCCCCACCCCTGGCCTCATCCCATGACCAGCCCTCCCTCTCATCCCCGCCTGCTTGACCTGACACAACCTGTCCATCTTCTCTCCCACCTCACTGACCAATCCCCACCTCTCCCTACCTGCACTCACCTATCACCATCCCACCTACCTTCCCCAGTTCCACCCCTCCTCTCTATTTATTTCTGAGCTCCCCTTCCCCTCCCCATTTCTGAAGAAGGGTCCCAACCCGAAATGTCAACTTTCCCACTCCTCTGATGCTGGCTGGCTGCTGTGTTCCTCCAGCTCCACACTGTGTTATTCCTTCTAAACAGTAAATTTGCTGCACCTCTAAGTTGCTGATTTAGCATTGATAAAAGGGGCATTCAGCAATTCTTAACTGTATTGCTAAGTAAAGGAGTAATGTAGTGGGGACAAGATTATAAGGGCTGTAGGATGACGCAGGTTTAAGTAGGTTTCATAGGGAGTAAACAGACTAGTTGATCTTCCAAATATAAATCTGGTTATCATCCCAATGAAATATAGGTGAGATGTTACTCAGGTGACAGGATAGTTCTTGTAGAAGAAAATAATTACAGTAAAAATGACAATGATGGCTGCCACAACTCCATCAATATATAATGTCATTTATTAAAGAGGAATTCTGTGTCCCTACTTCAATAAAAATAATTTCACATCTGCAAATAGAAGAAAAAAATTAAAATGTATCGCAATAAAGTTGGCAGTACAACAAGTAAACATTGGAAGTTACACTTTGTTCGGTAGAAGTAAATTTCATTTTAATAGATTCTGTGTTTATCAAACTGAAAAAAAAATCCATTTTGGAGAATAAAACACAACATGCATTGGAAGATAGCAAGAAATGCAGATGCTCGAGTCAGAGACAACACAGGATGGAGCTGGAAGAACACAGTAGGCCAGGCAGCATCAGAGGAGCAGGAAAGTTGACATTTCGGGTTGGGACTCTTCTTCAAAAATGGGAAGAGGGAAGGGAGCTTGGAAATAAATAGAGACAGGAGGGGTGGGGCTGGGGAAGGTAGGTGGGATGATGAAAGTTGAGTGCAGTTAGGGAGTGGTGAGGATAGATCAGTGAGGTAGGAGGGGCAGATAGGTGGGAGAGAAGATGGACAGGTTGTGTCAGGTCAAGGAGGCAGGAATGAGGGGGAGGGTTGGACATAAGATGAGGCCAGGGGTGGGGAGATTTTAAAACTGCTGAAATCCACGTTGAGGCCATTGGGCTATAGGCTCCTAAGGCAGAAAATAAGGTGTTGCTCCCCCAGTTTGCGGGTGGCGTCATTGTAGCACTGGAGGTGGCCCAGGATGGACATGTCACCCAGGAAGTGGGAGGGAGAGTTAAAATGGTTGACGACCGGAAGGTGTAGTTTGTCGTGTACAGAGCGCACATGCTCTACGAAACGGTCTTCGAGTCTACGCTTGGTCTCACCGATATAGAGGCCACATTGGGAGCAGTGGATACAGTAGACCACGTTGACAGATGTGCAGGTGAACCCCTGCCTGATATGGAAGGTTTGTTTTGTGCCTTGAATGGAGGTGAGGGGGGAGGTACAGCGGCAGATGTCACACTTCTTGCAGTTGCAGTGAAAGGCGCCGGGACTGGTGGGGTTAATGGGGAGTATGGAACCCGCACAGGAAATTCCATCATGTTTGATTTTGCTTTGTCAAACAATGATCCATCAAAAGTTAACAAATCAGTCATCTTAAGTTTTGATCTGTACAAGTCAGACTATGAACAACCATCTCAAGCAAAACAGCACCCAGAGACAACATCAGAAAGGGGGTGTTCTCAGTTAAAGAGAGATCATGAGAAAGGGATCTCAGAAATTAACAACAGTTCTGCTGAGAAAGTCCAGACAATCTGCAAATGCCAGCTCTCATGGAGAAGAAAATAAACCTTCTCATTCTCTCTCAAAGCATGCTATACCCCTTGAGTCTACCCTTGCAACAAAGATCCTACTAATCTGCTTTGTAAAAGCCGTTGTAGCTGCTGAATTCTTGCTTAAAGTGTTCATGTCCACCACCTAGAAAAGAGAAATCTTCCAGCAAATAACAACACTGATATAAGATGATCTTATTTGTGTTTTATACATTTTTTAAAACAATCTTTTTCATCTTTGTCTCATACTCTGTCTGATGACTGTCACTTCTTTTTCACTCTGTATTTCTGATGAAGGGTCTAGGCCCGAAACGTCAGCCTTCCTGCTCCTATGATGCTGCTTGGCCTGCTGTGTTCATCCAGCTGTACACCTTGTTATCTCAGATTCTCCAGCATCTGCAGTTTCTACTATCTCTGGTAAAAAAAAACTAACCTTTGATGTGTTTAAAACTAAAGCTTTGCTGTGGTGACTTTTAATTTGGAACACTCAAAATACTATCAGAGGATAAACAATTCATAGAAATTCACAGTTTACAGGCCACTCTGTGCAATTGTAACACCTTTGTAATTCAAAAATCTGATGAACTCAGCAATGCAATATATGTATTCACAGCAGCCTGCACTGCTGTCTGAGTAGTAAATTTCAAAGACTAACTGCTTTCAAAGACTGCTCAGAAAATAAATTCTTCCTCATCTCCATTTTAAATGGGAGACCACTTATTCTGAAACTATGACCCAAGTAAATTCCGAATTAGATAAAAATATTCATGTGTGTTAATGCAATTTTTATGTTTAAATATTTGGTGTATTTTTGAACCACTTAGACATTATTCTTTTATACAACTTCCCCATTCCTAGTTGCTGGAGGACAAGAGGCCTTTCCAGTGTGAATAAATGGGAAGACAATGATTAGTGGGGCTGTGAAATGAATGCTTGGTTATTTTCAGGACTGGAATAAACCATGGAATCCCTACAGTGTAGAAGGTGGTTATTCGACACATTGAATCTACACCAACCCTCTGAAGGGCATACTATTCCCCAACCCTACTCTCATTAACCCATAGTTAATCCACCTGGCCTGTACACCCCTGGACGCTATGGGTAATTTAGCATGGCCAATCCACCTAATCTGCAAATCTTTGGAGTATTGGAGGAAACCGGATGAAATCCCATGCAGATGGCAAGAGACGTGCAAACTCCACACAGATTGTCACCTAAGGCTGGAATTGAACCCAAGTCCCTGGTACTGTGAGGAAACAGTGCTAACCACTGAGCCACTGTGGAAACTGGTGTCCATTGGTGGCTTTGGGCTGGGGCAACAATGTGTTGTTGGGGTACATGGGACGTATAAAATTGACTTTTGGAAGTGGTGTTATCAAGTGAAAAGTTGGATAAATGTACCCTGACTAACCTTGACCAGTTTGCAATTATCCTTTTTCACTCAGGCATGCGAGGCAGTGATATAAACAAAGGGGACTAGAGTCAGGGGAAGGTCCTCCATAACTTTATTGAACACTTTATGAAGCAAAAACAATATTTATCAGACTCTACATTATTTAAACATTTTCAAACTTAATCAATGCCTTCACAATATTCTTCAGTAAACAGTCTTAAATGTCTAAGTAAACAATCTGAAATCTATACTAGCTGTCTACTTTTGACGCACATACACACTTCCAAGGATTTGCTGCACCCTATCCACAGGTCCGTACCACTATATTTGAATTGTTTATCTAAAAGGACTGGTAATACCCATTCAAAAAGGCTGAGACAGGCTGTTCATTGGTCTTAGAGGGTTGGCTGCTGTTTCAGGATCTGCAGTCATCGATTTGTGCTTTTCCTCTTATCTAGGGCTTGTTCTGGTCTTTGGGTTATCTCACTGAATTGGTGCCTCTAGAGATCCTGATGAAGAAGCTGGAAAAAACAGAGAGAGCGGAGATTCCAGGTTGTTCCTTTTATCCACCTGTTCGTGACCTTCTCAAAGATTCTGCAGCCTGTAACCAATACTAGCATATGGTGGGGGCAGGAAGATCCACGGATGTTACTGTTTTCCATTTTTGGAGTTTGCAGAACATAGTTTTGAACCTTCAACTGTCACATGCTGTCCTTGTTATACTATGCCTCTGGCCTCCTACTGAGCTGGATGCCTTCAAGTCTGCATCGCATATTTCTAACAAAGCAGATTCACTAGAGGTGGAAACAATGTGGCCATTAGCTTCTGGCCAGGCAGTTCCAGAACTGACTGGATTCAACAGGAAATTGATTGTCCAAGACCTGGATACATGAATACTGTTTATTCCAGCTCTACAGTTTGCAAATTACAGATTCTGGCCAGGTTTAAACTTGGCTTCCACACTTTGAGTTTTTTTTTATCCATGCTTGCTCATCAAAAATGAATCACTATATCATAATAATTCTGGAGATAATGAGTCACACGACGACTGTAGTTGGAGAATGGGTGCACTAGTCCGAACTGAGTAAATCTTTCAGTTTTGAAATCATTCCATGGAGTAATTTCTGCATCACTGTTAATGTATTACCTGGTACACCTTCAATTGCATACTTTCCTTCCCTTCTTCATTCTCCTCCTGTCATAAGTTTTCTGAAGAGTTTCTGTGTTCTATGCTTTGATCCTCTGGCAGGTTCAGACTTCATTATAGTTCAATATTATTCCACACACAGCCACCATGACCATTCTTGAAACTATGAGGAATGAAGAATGCCATCAAATCTGTTCAGGAATCTGTGCTGCATCTTCAAAATGCCAGTTGTTTGTTCAATAACATATCTGGTGGTCATGTGGGATTCATTACAGTGCGCCTGGGCCTAATTCCTCAGGTTGGCATGTTTTTGGCAATTATTTTTTAAAACTATATCTCCCGTCTCTGAGCAACCAGTTGCCAGCTCTGCTTCCACTTGCAAAGAGAGCAAGGAGGATGGATTATCTAAAGATAAAAGCATCATAGCGCCAACTAGTATTGTAGTGATTGTAACAAGGCTAGCCAGATGGACCTCATAGAATATGAGTTCTCTGACTGGGGCTATTAATCTGGTCTAATCAGGGAGCCCTGGCTGACAGATATAAGCAGGATTGTCAGAAATTCTGTTCACTCTGACAGCAAGCTCTGAGGAAGCTGACTTTCCATGTGTAAATAAAGGATGACTTGGTGATGGGATACCAGCCTCTGTGGAACTATTTCAATGGCGATGAGAAAAAAGCAAGCTCCAGAACAAGTTTGCTCACAACAGTTATCTTTGAGTAAGGGTAAGCATTTTTGGCATCATGCCATTATTTGGGAAATTTGACTGATTTGATCCTGCTGTTGAAGACTGGGCTGAGTGTGTGGAAAGAATGTTTGTTCCAGGCAAATGACTTTGGGGCAGATGTAAAGTAATGAGTAATTTTCCTGACAGCATGTGGACCCAGAGCTTTATCGGTTATTTGGAGCCTAACATACCCTGAGACACCAGTTCCTAAAACTTTCAAAAGTTGACAGATTTACTTAAGGAATATCATGATCCCAAGCCTCCTTTAATTCTGAGATGTTATCAGTTTTACTTGGAATTTCAAGAACTAGGGAAATCATATTGGGATTTTTGACGAGGTTAAGACAACTGGCAGAGGTATGTGACTTTAGTTTAACCCTTAATGAGATGCCAAGAGACTATTTGGTGCGTGGGATTAATGATGTAACCATGCAAAAGCGCCCATTAGCTGAAGCCCAACTGGACTTCAAACAGGCACTACATCTGGCTGTAATATTGGAAAATGCAGCAAATGGAGCATATGAGTTGCAAGGTATTTGATGGAAGTGTACACCCTCACCAGTCCAACTGAGCTTGGGGAACACCACTTGAGAAAAGGTAATTGCATAGCCTGGCTCAGGACATGTCCTGAACAGGTGGACTCTGGGTTAGCTCACAGCAAAACCCCTAAATAAAGCCAAGCCTTTGCCAAGCGGTTAAAATTTTCTTCAGGATCTGGGCCGGCAATCCATTGTAGTTGCTGTCGGTGTCCAGACTTGAGACAGCAAAAGAGTCTCTACTAGACCTAAATTGAGTAAGAGAACACATGGGCTGGAATCTAGGAGAATACACGCCCTGGAAAGTCCAACTACATCTGGTTTGGAACAATTAAATTGCTCAGCAACATCCAAATCAGAACCTATCAAAATAAACATCTGGTTAAATGGCCACCCAGTTCTAATGGAGGTCGAAAGCAGTGTGGCCATTTGAGTGATCGCGGAACCAGTTTGTAACACACTTTGTTTGGACTTCAACCGTTAAGTTTGTGCAAGATCACAGCTAGACTGTGAACCTATACTGGGGAACCTTTACAGATTTAGGTTCCAACTTCCGTTCTGGTCTCTATGTTACCAGTGATTGTAGTAGAAGATTCGGGACCAATCCTGACAGGTAGAAATTGATTGAGAAAAATTCACCTAGATTGGCTCAATATTTTTCAATTAGAAAATGGCTGCCTGAGTGCGGTCCTAATTAAATACCTGGAAATTTTTCAGGAAGGTCTCAGGACAATTAAGGGACACAAGGCCATCTTACATGTGGACCAGGAAGCAATTCCATGATTCTGCAAGGCCCATCCAGTGCCATTTGCCTTATGGGTAAAAGTAGAGGCAGAAATCAGAAGGCTTGAAAGCAAAGGAATCATCAAACCAGTCCAGAATGGGCACACTGGTCGTACTGATTTTGAAGACTGACAGGTCGGTTCACCTTTGAGGGGATTTTAAACAAATGATAAACTGCTTTTTGCAACTGGATAAATACCCAATCCCTCGCATAGAGGATTTATATGCAAAGCTGGCAGGGGGGCTGTCCTTCAAGAAGCTGGACATGAGCCATGTGTACTTGCAATTGTGGTTAAATGAGGATTCCCAGAAGTATGCTACAATTAATACACATAAGAGTTCGTACCAATTTACAAGACTCCTATTTGGTGTATCGTCAGCCTGTGCAATTTTTCAGCAGATGAGAATTTACAAAGTTGATCCCAGGTCACCATTATTCGAAATGGCATGTTAATAACAAGGAAGACCAATAGGAACACTTCAGGAACTTGGACATAGTCCTTAAACATTTCTTCTAGGTGGGCATACGCCTTAGAAGGGAATAATGTGTATTCCAGGTACCCCAGTGACTTGTTTTGGCTACAGAGTCAACAAGACCAGGTAACACCTGTTGGAAGATAAAGTGAGGGTGATCAAAGGTGCCCCAGCTCCCACATCCACACCGGAGCTTAAGTCTTTCCTTGGGCTGGTGAATTATTATGGAAAGTTCTTACACTACCTGACTCCATCCTTCCACCTTTGCATCAACTCTATAAAAAAAGGTCAACCTTGTAAATGGTCATGTTGCCAAGCCACAGCCTTCAGCAAAGTGAAGAAACAGCTATCATTCTCTAAGTTGTTGGCACTCTATGACCCCAATCAACGTCTGATATTGACATGCGATGCCTCCCCGTACAGCATCGGGGTAGTATCAGCTTATTGGTGGCCCAATGGAGAGCAACGTCCGATAGTATATGCATCCAGGACATGGGCTACTGCAAAGTGTAAATACATCCAGGTAGAGAAGGAAGGTTTGGCGGTCATACTTGAAGTCAGGAAATTCAACCAACACCTTTACAGACATAAATTTATAATAATAATGGACCACAAACCCCTACTAGGTCTACTTAAAGAAGACAAGGTAGTGCTACCCATCAGCTTCAGGCCAAATTCAATGGTGGGCTCTATCACTAAGTGCGTATAATTACAAGTTGGAATGCCATCCAGGAGGCAAAGTAACAAATGCTGATGCATTGAGCTGCCTCTTGCTGGCAGATACTCCAACAGTGGTACCACCACTGGAAAAGTCTGTAATGATTTTAAGTTTTCTGGACATATTCGCAGCTGAGTTCACTGGGAGGCAATGGCCTAGTGGTATTATCACTGGGTTGTTAATCCAAAAGACCCAGGTAATGTTCTGGGTACCTGGGTTTGAATCCTGCCATGGCAGATGGTGGAATTTGAATTCAATAAATATCTGGAATTAAAGAGCCTAATGATGGTAATGAATCCATTGTTGATTGTCAGTAAAAAACCACCTGGTTCATTAATGTCCTTGAGGGAAGGAAAAAGCCATCCTTACCTGGTCTGGCTGACATGTGACTCCAGACCGACAAAAATGTGGTTGACTCATAACTGCCCTCTGGACAATTGGGGATGGGCAATAAATACTGACCTGGCCAGCAATGCCCTCATCCTGTGAATGAATAAATAAAAAAGAACTTCCAGTCACAGCTGACAATATCAGACTTTGGATGCAGAAAGATCAGGTCCTGGTAAAACTGAAACAGTTGGTATTGATGGAGGAAACTAAAGGGCCATCACAACCAGAACTGAAACCTCTTTACATCTGGATAGACCAGATCACAGTAGAGGAAGGCATATTATTATGGGGAGCAAGACTGATTTGGCAAAGGTCATCGCCAGATACTGGCTGAACTCCACCAGGGTCATCCAGGGGTTTCCAAAATAAAGATGTTGGTGAGAAGTTATGTCTGGTGGTCAGAATTGGATGTGTTGGTGGGGCAGTGTCCAGAGTATCAATAAGGACAAATATTATCCCCAGCAGCTCCCCCAATTATGGAAATGGATGGATAAACTAGGTTACATGTCAACTGTGCAGATCCTTTCATGACTTATGTTCTTAGTCATTGTGGATCCCACTCAAGTTGGCAGGACATGCATAGAGTTCAATTGTCAAACATGGAGCAATCTTAGAAAAACTGTTTGATTCTTTTGCAATATATAGAATCCTGGAAGTGTTGGTCACAGAAATGGTCACTCAAAGTGTTCCTATTGGTCTTCTTTATTATTAACATGCCATTTAGAATAATGGGTTATCGTTTACTAGCAAGGACTACTTCCGAAAGTCAAATGGTATTCGTCTTATAAGGACAGCTAAATACCATCCTTCATCCAATGGTCTGGCAGAAAGAGCAGTCTAAACTTTGAAAGCAGGCTTAAAGAAACAGCCCACAGCTTCACTACATACCAAACTGCCACAGTTCCTATTTACTTCTAATACCACCCCTCATGCAACTACAGGGATAGCTCCAGCAGAGTTGCTAATGGTGAGAAGACTCTGCAGCAGGTTAAATCTGATTTTCCCAAACCTGGGGGTGCAAGGGTTAAACAGAATAAGGAACATCAATGCTGGACACTAGACTCACTAAGCGAGACAGTTTACTTCATGGGACAAGGTTTGATGTAGGAACCACAGGAATGACTTTGCATTGGTAAGAGGCATGCTTGATGCAAGGCCAGGTGCAGTGACATATAAACTTCGGGTAGGTGCAAGGTTCCTGAACAAGCATATACGAAAGGTGTAAACTTGCTCCTCAACTGCTTTTCCAACTGTTCCAGAACTCTGAGATTGTCCATTTCCATTAAGCATTGAAGTTACCTTGGAATCTGAGGTAGACATAGTGGATGTTGCTGCCTTGCGCCTTTGCCACCTGAAGAGAATGAATTTCTTTTGAGATGCTGCAAGCACAAGAAGTGAGCTACTGTGTGTTACACATTGCCCGTATCAGAGGCAGAGTTGGAGGAACCTGACCCAGTGCTAAAGTGGCCTAGGAGGAGTTACAAAAAAAATGCACCAGCCTATTTCTTTGGACTCAGAGGGGGAGGGTTGTGGTGCTTGTAACAAAGTCAGCATATGAGCTCCCTGATTGGGCTGTTAACCTAATCCAACCAGTGAACCCTGACTGACAGATATAAACAGGAGTGTCAGAGGTTCTGATCACTCTGAGACCTGGCTCTGAGGAAGCTGGATCAGTGTCAAGGAGAATCCACGTGTAAGTAAAGGTTAACTTGGTGATAAAATACTGGCCTCTGTGGAGTTATTTCAGGTATTTTGTGGATACCTACAAAGATCGCTTTGTGGCTGAAAACCAGTTGTACTTTGATAGAGTGGAAGACTGTAGTTGATGAACATTCCTGGAAGATGTGTGGGCAATCAATGATTGACCTCCCTGTGGCAAAGTAGCCAACTTGAGGGCCAGCTTATTATGACTGGTGCGTTCACATACTTCACATAACTGAGATCATTGCAAAAAAGCCATTAGTAACCTGCTTTGTGCATTTGTGTCCTACTGTTATGAACCAGATCAGACCCCCTCAAAATATTTTAAGATAGCCCAGATCATATTTTTTCCTTATTTTAAAGACAAATGTGAAGTGCCATGTTTCAGATACAATGCAACTGGTGAAACTACTCGACATTAAGCAAAACTCATTTTATTTAAACAGTATAGTTAATATATGACAAAGAAAAATAATTTACAATAACTTAACTCTATTGGAAAACATAACAGAATAATAGATACAGTAACTATTACTAATTAACTATTCCAATATTAACATCCCATAAACACAACCCTTGGCAAAAAGTAAAATGCAGAAAAATAGATTTTTCTCACAGGTAACCCAGCAGCACAGAGAAACCTTAGCTTCTCGCTGTAACTGAGAGAGGGAAAAGATAGCTTCTACTTCTTTTAGGCCACAACAGCAACTGCTTAAAGCTAAACCTAAAGACAAAAAAAAAGTTGAAAGCCAGGTCAGTGAAAGTTAGCCACATCCAGCCAGACTGCCTCCATCGTTCCAACATATAAAAAAAAGGCCTCAGAATATGCTTCCTTACTTATAGACAACTCTCTACCTTTACTTCAACCTCTGTAGAAACAAGAGACAAAATAACTTCTTAAAGCTACAACATCGTCACACTACCAACTGTGAGATAAGGTAATAATGTCTCTTTCAGAGTCATGGAGGGAGACCCAAAGCCAAAATCATTCAGGCAAGTGGTGACTTGGGCACCCAGAGATATAGTGTGGCCACCAGATGTGGCTGCCAGCAGGACATGTTCAATTAGCTTGCACACATTTCGTACCACCTGATAGCCCTGACCATCCTGAGATGTGTTCATCGAAGGTATTGAAGCTCATTTCTACCTGACCCTGTGAACTGACTATGGCCTTCTGTGAATTCTACCTCTCCTCATGTAACCACAAGTCTAAGAGCATTTATCTATAACTGGTCATTCTTTCCATCATCTTCCATTGTTTAATACCATAAGTGGCAACAATGATGATCCCAAAAGGTCTAAGGACCAAAGTACAGGACAGATCTCCAAAAAGTAGGGATGAGTGTGAGAAGTCAGGTGAGGATACTGCAGAAATCTAAAGAAAAAATATCAAGGTAATAGAAAAGTGTTGAGAGTTGTGCAAAGACAAGCAGAGGGGATCAATAAGGAACAGAGAGGTTTAACAGTCCATCAACAGGTTTGGTCAAAGTGAAGAATAGTACCAGAGGTAAAGTTAGTTATCTGAATAGTTAAATAAAATAATGGCATAAACTGAAAAACAAATGATCTTTATCAAATTTTCGTGGTGACGACATGTGGAAGGTGACGAAGCATGCAAAGTAAATATATCCTAGGGCTCTTAACATTTTAATTACACAGACCAAATGGAAAAGAAGAAAAGTAATAAAGGATGACAGGAATACAGTGGTTAAAAAAAAGGATTTTGGTTCAGTCGAGTCAAAATTGGGACTTTAATCTTCATAGAAACTGAATAAATCAAATTGACTATAATACTCTAGAAGATGAGTTTGTTAAATACTCTCAAGATAGCTTCCTTGAACAACACATTTTGAAATCAACAAGGGAAAAAGCTATTTCAGATCTGGTTTTGTACAACAATGTTGGTAATGAGGCTGGGTTAATTAGGAATCTCACAGTAACTGACCCTCTGGGAAAAAGTGATTAAAATGTAATTGAATTCTATGTTAAGTTTGAAAGTGACGTGCTCCAGTTCAAAACAAGGATCATAAAGTTATCAAATATAACACCTCTGTTCAAGAAGGGCAGAGAGAAAAGAAGGAATGCCAGGTTGTTTAAACTGATATCAGCCATCAGAAAAATGTTGGAATCTATTATTAATGAAGACTTAGCATTCCATTTAAGTTATTTGCGAACGTAACTGGGAAAGCAGATAATGGGGAACTTGTTGATAAAGTATATCTAGATTTCCAAAAGGCCTTTCCGAAAATCTAATAAAAGGTTAACATGAAGGATAAGTGGTTATCAAATTGGGATAATTTGAACTTGGCATAAATGTGATTTACTAGCCGACAAACGTATAAAGCTCAGTAGGTGGAAATGGGAATTTCATGGTTGCAGGCCATTATCAAGAAAACACTTCCTAGCAAAGTTAGTGGAGTGGAGATGAGAGATCGCAATGATTCTGTGTGGAAACTGAAGGAACCTTCCTGTTTTTGCTTAGCCCACAAGGAAGTCTTTATAAAAAGGTGTATGTGTGCATATATAATATATATATATATGCATGACAACTTTAGCTCGTTCACCAGTCCATTCTTCTACCTGAGCAACCAGAGCAAAAACAAAGCGTTCAAAGTGTTAAGTTTGACACACAACCTGGCACTGTGCAATTGCATTGTCTTCAAAGTAAGTTGAAACAACCCTTTTTATACATCCATTTGAAAGCTTTCAGAGGCAAGCTTGTTATGGTACATGTCCACCCACTGTTTGTTGTGATCTAATGATCAGATAGTTTATCATTTAGTGTTGCAATGCAAATAATGTCACAGTCGCTCTATGTTTTTAAAACGCTATGACTATTGAAAGGGTCAAGTGGTTTAAAAAAAAGTGCATGACATAAGCACTAAGGTTTAATTTAGTTGATCTGGAAGTCAGATTTATTTGAAATTCAAATTGAGGTTTTATTTCTATTCATCCAGCAATTCAATGAATTTCATAGCAATAGCTAAGATATTGCAGCTGCTATCAATCACTATTACATGGAGAGTTGTCCTGACAATGCAGCTTTGTGGTATTTCTTTTCAGACTTCACTAAAAATCAGTGTCGCAGACAGTGTCTCATGAGAAATTGTCAAACAGGGTTACAGCAGATTGTTTTAGAATAATCACATCAAAGAGCCAGTTTGTTTCTGTTTCAATTGGCCTGTGAAGAACTTTGCATCATAATTTAAATTACATTTTATGACTGCATTGTTGCTTCTTTCTCATTTTAATAATTCAAAATATAAGTAGTCAGCTGTGTATGTTTTCTCATTTGAATAAATATATTGGCTGAGGAATCAGATTGTTTGGGAAAACAGGCCACATTGGCATGAAGGTCTCTGGTGGTTGGACATTGGGCCTTTTTTTCCCCTTTATTCATTCATGGGATGGCTAGGCAGCATTTATTGACCATCCCTAATTGCCAGAGGGCAGTTAAGAGTCAACCACATTGCTGTGGGTCTGGAGTCACATGTAGGCCAGACCAGGTAAAGTTGGCAGTTTCCTTCCCTAAAGGACATTAGTGAACCAGGAGGGTTTTTCCCCAACAATGGAATCATGGTCATCATTAGACTCTTAATTCCAGATATTTATAGAATTCAGATTCCACCATCTGCCATGGCAGGATTCAAACCCAGGACCCCAGAACATTATCTGGGTCTGTGGCTTAACAGTTCAGTGATAATACCACTAGGCCATCACCTCCCCAAGGATCTGCATAGATACAGCCATCTCTAATTGACCATTGCAAACCAAACTCTGAGAAGGAAGAAAAAGAAAGCAAAAAAAACATAATACTTAGAAGTAAACAGTTCTGTCACACTGGAACTCCATTTGAAGTATACAAGACGCATAGGACCAATATGCCTTAATCAGCAATTTTATTGTTTTTTTTCCCTTCTGGAGAGGCGATCGATATAGCTGATTTCCTTAGACGGCCCATAGATTGAGGTAGATTGGGCATCAAGCAGGACATCAGCAGCTGGTAGCAGCATTTTTGCTCCCTCCAGGTTCTTCTTTGACAAAAGTTGTTGGTGACCACCAGAAGCCCCTTTAAGTAATGACCATTAAAAGGTAAAATTGCCATTATCTTAGGGGACCAAGGGGCTGTTCTCTCATTAAAGAGAGACAGTTGGTGATAAATTTAACCAGAAGATCACCACAGCCCAGTCATGGCGATAGGCCAAAAAGGTGGGACTTTCAGGATAATCTCAAACAAAATGGGAAACGAATCTAATGCTGTTGGCATTATTCTGCATCACAAATCAACCACCCAGCCAACTGAGTTAAGTCATCCTCCCAGAAACACTTAGGTTACTGAGGAAAATTGAACTATTTTTATCATTGTTTTAAGATTTCTACAGTTAATCTGCCATCATTTCAATGATAATTCGGAGGGCCCATAAAAAATTGTCTCCAAACACTGTCTTCATTCAATCAAACATTGTCCTCAAAAATTTGCAGTGGAAGTAAATCGTCTTGCCTATTTATTCTAAAAAGCTATTACAATATAGGAACAGGAGTCAGTTATTCACCCCTCAAGGCTATTCTTTCATTCATTCATGACTGATCTATGTCTTAGCTCCATTTTCCTTGGTGAAAGCAAGCTGCAGTTACTGTAGTTCAGACAACTGGACAGACACAATAAATGTACCTGCAAATGTATTGAAAATTCAAGAAGAATGACAAGGTGACACAATTTGATAGATTGTCACACCTCTGTTTTGTTTTAACCACTCTGACCTGATCTCAGTAAGAATTCAATGAGGTCTGGACAGGGCATAGTGTCCTCTCTTTACTGCCATATCGATTGATGCAAAGACTCGACCCAACCTACTGTAAAATAATAGAATTTCTCTATGTGCTACCGAAACCTAAGGGGAGAGCTAATGTCAAACTGACATAAAAGTATTGGGAGAAATGAGTTGCACATGTGGAAAGGCGGGCTTTGAGAAGATTTTTAAAGATAGGCAATGAAACTGGGGAAACGTTAAAGAAGAAAGTTCCAGAAAGTAGACCCAGTGTGGCTGTACAGCAAAGTGGAAGGGCATTGTTTAAAAGAAGTTAGAGTAGATATTTTCTAATCAACATATTTTGATTTGATTTATTATTGTCACATGTACGAAGGCACCGTGAAAAGTATTGTTTTGTGTCCCATCTAGGCGAATCACACTTTACATGAGTAGGTCAGAGTAATAGAACAGAATGCAAAATATATTGTTACAATTACAGAGAAGGTGCAGAGAAAGATCAACTTTAATATATATGAGGTCCATTGAAAGTATAACAACAGGGAAGAAGCTGTTCTGGAATCTGTTGGCACATGTTTTCAAATGTTTGTACCTGCTGCCCGAGGAAGGGAAAGAGTAGAAGAGAGTGTAACCGGGTGGGAAGGATCCTTAATAATGTTGGTTACTTTCCCAAGGCATAAAAATTAACAAGAATCATTATGGACATGCTGAATTTCCTTTGCCTTCTGAGGAAGTAGAGGCATTAGTGTGCTTTCTTGACTGTAGCGTCGACACGGGTAGACCAGGATAGGTCATTGGTGATATTTACTCCTTGGAACTTGAAGGTCTTGATCATCTGCTCCTCAGCACCATTGATATAGACAAGGTGTGTCCTCCACTCTGCTTCCTGAAGTTCAGAGATGCCATTACACACCTCTGCAGCACTTGTGATTTGAACCAAAACCTCCTGGCCCAGAAGTAGAGGCACTAGCAGTGCACCACAAGAGCTCTAGAAATTATAGTAAACTTAGAAAGTAGGACTAGTTGGGGACTTGCGTTTAGTAAGACATGAAGCAATGAAGGGTTCATAAATAAGCATACAGGTATTCAAAGTCGTGCATTAGGGGATAGAGATCCAGTGGCAATACTCAGTAATTGGAGTCCCGAGTAATCAGGATTTCACTCACAACTGGGACAATGCATGTTGTGGGGAAGGGGAAGGGAGCTGGGCAATAAACAAGAGAGGAGGGTTGGGGTTGTTCTGCCATTCTCACATTCCAATCACTTAAACTGCACTGTCAATATCCTTTCTTCCCCAGCACTCCAATCCCCACAATTGCATAAAGGCTGCTCCCTCCACACTTCATGTCAGCTCTGTTGAAGAGTCATCTGGACTCAAAATGTTAGCTTGTTCTCTCTCTATGGATGCTGCTTGACACACTGTGATTTCCAGCAATCCTTGTTTTCAGAATACCCAATGTTGTTCCTTTATTTAAGAAGAGCAACAGGGATGATTCAGGCAATTTTAGGGCAGTGAACCTTACATTAGTGTCAGGGAGATTATTGGAGAAGATTTTTAGGTGCAGGATTTACTTGCATTTATAAAAGAATGGATTGATTAGGGATAGTCAGCATGGCTTTGCACAGGGGAGGCCTTGTCTGACAAATTTGATGGTTTTTTTTAATGGAAGTGACAAAGATGATTGATGAGGGTAGGGCAATGGATGTTTTCTATATGGACTTTACTGAAGCATTTGACAAGATCCCTCATGATAAGCTATCCAGAAGATTAAGTTACGTGGAATCCATGGTGAGTTGGTAAGTTAGGTACAAAGTTGGCTTGGTCATAGAAGCCAGAGGGTAGTTGGGGAGGAATGTTTTTCTGACTAGATGTAATGTGATGAGTGTATGTAGGTGGGCTGATTAGTAAGTTTGCAGATGACACAAAATTTGGTGGAGTTGCGGACAGTGAGGAAGGTTGTCGAAAGGATACAACAGGATTTAGATTAGTTGGAATATTGGGAAGTGAAATGGGAGGTGGAGTTAATTCAGGTAAGTGTGACGTGATGCATTTTGGGAAGTCAAATGCAAAATGAAAGCATGCAGTAAATGGCATCACTGTTAGGAGCATTGATATACCGAAGAAACTTGGGGTGCAAGTCCATAGCTCTCTGAAAATGACAACACAAAGGTCAAAGTGGTAAAGAAGACATATGGCATGCTTCCCTTCATCGGTCAGTGCATTGAGTATAGAAGGTGGCAAATAACGTTGCAGCTTTGGTGTATGTAATTCTGGTCACCACACTATAGTAACGATATGGAGGCTTTGGAGTTGCTGCAAAAGAGATTTATCAGGAAGTTGCCTGGATTTGATTGTATTGGCTATAAGAAGAAGTTGAACAAACTTGGATTGTTTTCACTAGAGTATTGGAGGATGAGAGGCAACCCTGATAGAAGTACATAAAATTATGAGAGGCATTGATAAGTTGAATTGTCAGAGTTTTTTTCTCAGGGTGGAAATGTCAAGTACTCGGGGGCATAGGTTTAAAGTGAGAAGGGGAAAGTTTAAAAGGGTTGTACAAGGCAGATTTTTTGTGCAAAGGATTTAGGTACCTGGAATGTGCTGCCAGGGAAGTTGTTGAAGCAGGTACAATAGCAATGTTTAAGAGGCATTTGAACTATGTGCAGGCAGATGGAATTAGTTTAGATTGGCATCATTGTTAGCAAGGATATGGTGGGCTGAAGGGCCTGTTCCTGTGCCGTACTGCTCAATTTTCTAAAAAGCATTTTGCTTTTAATTCCCGATCCTACTTTTTCAAGAAGTTCTTATTCTTATCTCTCCATCAGGCATATCTATCTTACCTTATCCACTTTCCCTTCTTGTAGCAGGTATCCACTTCTGCAGTCAAATGTTCGTCAATTCTCCTTCCTCAGCAACTTTCCCTGCCTCTGATTTCATTGTTTGGATTCCAATTAAAATTCTATACTTGGCGTTCCGGATTCAACCATGATTATAGACATCTTTTCTGAATTCACAGTTTCTTGAACCACTATTTGCACTGTATCCTGCGATCCAAAGTCACTGCCATGTGCCGTCATATACACTTTCAGCTCCTCTCTTCAGCAAGATCTCTTCTCTCTATCTGAACATGTCCTAGTCCACTGTTTCATTTTGTTGTTTACCTTATCCATAGCTTTCACAACAATAGTTTCTATTCTTCTTTTCAGATGTGAACAATCGCAAACCCCCACCAACTCATGGGGACCAAAGCCACTCCATATATGCTTCGTCTTCACTTCCTTCTGACTCCATCTCTTCTTTTAACCTTATCTCTTGCTGTGTAGCATCAAGAGATTGTATGAATTGAGAACAAGAGTAGGACAATCATATCCTCAACCCAACTTTGCCATTCAATAAAATCATGGCCTATCTGATTGTAGCCTTAACTTCACTTTCCTAACACCTACCATAAACCCTGAGTCCCTGTGGCTCATGCATTTAACTAACTCCACCTTGAATTTTTTCCACTTTCTTCATTGTCAAAAAGAGGAAGAAGACACGTCTGGGTGAAAGTAATAGTACAAATGGAGATAATAAGTTGATGACCGCACAAGGTAAAGATGACTTTGCGTTACAATGAGGGTAACTAGCAGTGCTGACTGGATGGATGATGATGAGAGTAAAGGTATAAACAGAGAGGGATCAATCCAGCTACACCTGGGGAGTGATGTACGGATTATGCTAAAGAAGGTTGTACGACTGGCACTAGTTAAGGTGCTACACATATGTAGGGCAATTTACCATGAATCTTACTTTTCCTGTCCTGCTGAGAACACAGATCATTTTCTCCATTAGATCCAGCAGTGTGGCACTGTGTACCAAATCCTGACTTCCTTGTTAACCACCAACAAGGCTTTTCTTGTGTCAATAGCAGACTTCTTACCCAAGTCAGTGGAAAATTTATCTTCCAAGGGTGCATACTGTCCCCAGCAGCACATTCAGATAGCCACCTCTGAAGTGGACACTGTGCTGTTGTCCATCCTGACATCATTGTATCTGTACTTTCTGTTGTATATTCTGCCATGTATATAATTTAAGTGTTTGGGTTCGTGGTTGTGGTTCAGTTTGCATCCTTTGTTGTGTTGAGGTCCGGTGTGTGCACCAGGTTAGCCTCCTCTGGCCTAATGAGAAGAGATGTAGAATATAAATGATGTAATTTATTGCATTGTTCCAATCATAACAGCTTATAAGAATTTACATTACATCAAAGGCAATTGGGAGAACCTAGTCTTAGATGTGTCTTCCATGAAACCCTACTTTCCTTAGCCACCAAGCCGTTAAGATATCATCCCAATGAATGTTAATAGCACTTTCAGACCCATATACAACTTTTCTTTCCAGGGCCACTTCAGCTACTAAAATCTAGATCATAGAAGAGTCCCTTAAATATGCAGTTCAAATCACACTGTGTGAGTCATCCACTGATATTAACTGAGGTTGTTGACTTGCTTACCGAGCTGGCTTGTTTTCGTTCAGACATTTTATCACCACGCTAGGTAACATCATCAGTGAGGCCTCCAATGAAGTCAGTTCTCAGGATGTCAGTTCTTCATCGCAGGGCTCACTGATGATGTTACCTAGCATGATGTCGAAACATCTGAATGAAAACAAGCTAGCTTGGCGAGTGAGTCAACAACTTCACCCACAATCCGAGGTACAAATCCTTGCAAAAACCTTAAACTGCTATTAACTAGACAGGTAATTTGGAGGCAAAATGTAATACTGTTGTTGAGTTAATTAGCCAATTACAGATTGTGGCATTTATCAGAGATAGTAGGAACTGCCGATGCTGGAGAATCTGAAATAACATGGTGTAGAGCTGGATGAACACAGCAGGCCAAGCAGCATCAGAGGAGCAGGAAAGCTGACGTTTTGGGACAGGACCCTTCTTCAGGTTTCTTGCACGATATCACCCATCATATAATATCCTTTCCTTCTAGGCAAGAGGTTGTGTTCTTTTCCAGATGTGAGATGAAGACCTTGAGTCTTCCCTATCCTGGGCATTTCAACCCCGTCCCATCTATGTAAAATTACCCCCTTCTCCTCTCAAACATCATCACTTAACTGACAGCTGAAGTACATTCCTGTGGGAACCCCCTCCTGCTATCTCATTTCTTGTTTCTGCCTGTACACAAGTCAGAGTCTAATTTCCACCAGGTTTCAGCAGGATTTTGGATCCAAGTATTAAACTGTGGCCAGGGATGTATAAACTCCATGAATTTGATTATATAAACTTCATTCAGACTCCTCACATAGACTGATATTGCTCTGCCTTAAAATTGGTGTTGCTGTCTTTGTAATAAGAATGAGAGTGCAAGTATGTCATAACACAAAGCCATAGAACTCCTACAGTGTGGAAACAGGCCCTTTGGCCCAACAAGTCCACACTGACACTCAGAGCATCCCATCCAGACACATTCTGCATAAACCACCTAATCTACACACGCCTGAACACTATGGGCAATCTAATATGGCCAATCCACCTAACCCACACATCTTTGGACTGTGGGAGGAAACCCACGCAGACGTGGGGAGAACGTGCAAACTCCACATAGACGGTCGCCCGAGGATGGAATTGAACCCAGGTCCCTAGTACTGTGAGGTAGTAGTGTTAACCACTGAGGTACCGTGCCACCCCTAATATCACTAACCCATCACCTCCCCAATGTAAAACAATGCCAGAATGAAATTGAGCAGAAAAAGCCAGTGAATATGGACCAAAATACTACTGCAACAAATTGATGTGCGTTCTCATGGGTAAAACACAAGCCATGTTCTTTTAAATCATTATATGCTGAGATATCGGTCATGGCAAACTTTGGCTTTTGTGGTGTTTCCTGTAGATATCAGATTTATTTAAGCATGCATTTCAGATTTGAAGGTTCCATGACTTTTCAAACATCTTATTCTCCCTTATGTTAAAGAGTAAGATTCCCTGAAGCCATTTTTCAAAGCATTCTGTATTGGCCCACTGTCTGAATATTGACTGCAATGTACTGTCACATGAACTTACGTAAAATCTTCAACATGCTATAAACTCAATTCAGATTTTGCATTTGGTTGGAATGGCAAATGTTTAAGATTTCACAAATCAAAGCTCATATAGGGAATCTTCTCTGGTCTGTAAAGTCTCTTGCATTCGTTTCCATTAAATTTCTTCATGTGAATTCATACATAAAAATCGGGTGGGAAGGATATATTTCTACGTGTATAAATCTTCATGTTCTCCTTAGTACCATGGTCGAGTTGCAAATGATTGAAACAAGAGTATGTAAAGCCTTTTACTCATTTGTATTCCTCAGTTATGATTTAATCGGATTCTTCTCGTCCCTGTCTAATGCCACTGTATTAACTCAGATAACTGTGTTGTTCATTTAATGCAAGAAAAGATTTTGCTCTTATTTTCAGAAAATGAGGACTTTATTTTTAAGTTCCAACTTCAAAGCTGATGTTATTAGAAAGGAAGCAAAGAAAAATCAATAAATATTTTAAAATACACAAAGGAAAATAACAATTTACAAAATACATAATAAAAACTGATGAATAACACAAACATGCAAAACTGGAATAGAAATAGGTCATTTGATCCCTCGAGTCTTCTTCATCATTCAATAATATAATGACTGATCTGTTTGTGTTTTGAATTCTACGTACCCATCTACCCTGATAACCTTTGATTCCCTTGCCTAACAAGAATTTATCTATCTACACCTTAAAGATATTCAATGACTGTGTCTCCACCACTTTTTGAGGCAGAGTTCCAAAGCTGCACAACCCTCTGAGAGAAGAAATTTCTCCTCATGTTGGTAAATTTATCAACTAAATGAAAATGAAAGGTACATTATATAAAGAAAAGAATTCAAATATTTTATTTTATTTCTTAGTGTCTTTTTGAATTAGTTGCAAGAGGTCAGAATTTTATCAGTAGTAATATGTCATGACATATAGGATGGGTAGAAAGGTAATTGTTTGGGCCAGATAAACAAACGTTTCTCAAATCCACCACTCAAGTTGCAGTTGACAGTGTTAGTTTTAAGTTCCAGTTAAGGGGACAAATTCTTATCTATGATCCTGCCTGAAAATTGGGATGATTGCAGCAAAGAAAATGGATAACATCTGGCTTTAAGGCTTACATTTCTTGAACATAGTTGTCTCAATTCCTTCTTCCAATGACATGCTTTCATTGCAGCAGGGTCAAGTCTGCACTCAGCTGAGTGAACAGTAGCAAGATTTATCAAACATAACGCAATGCATTCAAAAGGGTACAGGACAGGCCTGATTGAAATATTACGCTCTTATGTCATGGTTCAGTTTTTCTCTGACATCTCCATGACACTGCTCCTTCTGCAAATACTTTAGCTTGCTCGATGCTAAAATAGCCCAAGTCAAGATCATCCTGCAAGATAATGGATATCCAAATCATAGTGTCTACCGCTGCATATTGCACAAACTCATTAATGGGCTTAGGCAGTAATTTTTATACATATATATATTAAAATGTGTCCAGTCTTTCACAGGTTAGTACTCCTTATAAGTTGCAGGAACAGCTAAAGCCAGCTATTTCACAATTCTGCAGCACACATGAGTTATGTCAGCCCCTAATAGAATGCTACCATCAGACCTATCACACAAGTGAGTAACATGGTATATAATTTCAGTGCTAGTGTGATTCTAAGTCTGTAGATCGTATGCCCATAAGATTGATGGACTGTATCAAACAACATATCCCTTTAGCTGTTCACAGTAGCCAAGGTACAGACATACTGAAGCCTGCACTTGCAAAATTTCTGACACTCTGTCCACTATTACATGTGGTGCCACAATTGGACAGTAATTGCAGGTAGAAGGAACTTGTGCAGATTGCTCTTGTTTCATCTCAACAAAATAGATGGCATTCATCCTCTGGTTTGTTTCTCAGGGCACTGAGTCAACCTGTCTGGTTATAAATTCAAAATTGTTTGTCAGTTAACTATCAATCATTATTAACTGGTGCATTTTTATTGGCTTTTCCTGCAGCAATGAGAGTCCACTTGAAAAGTAATCAACACTGCCTTCTCCCACAGTATAAATGTTGTTTTCCCCTTTACATTGGTACTTTTTTGCAAATTGTCCTGAAAAGTGCAAGATAAATGCTTTGATAATTTTTCAGCAATGTGATAAGTACTGTACTTCCAGATGACTTTCAGTAAAGGTATAGTTAACCCTTCATACCTTCTCTTAAGTTTTTCACTATACCCCTTCTAACCATTGACGTTTAACTCTATCTCCGTGTACCCTCCCATACCTCAATTCTCTTCAGGCTAAGGCATCAAACTATAACTATATTTTTGATTTTTTTTAAGAATGGTTGGGAGGGCCAAATGCTGTGAGGTCCTCCTTGGAAGGGATAAATCTTGGCAGATTAATGTTTCAGAATCTGAATTTAATTTGAGGTAAAGGCACTTCTGCGCTTTTGTGAGTTTGAGGCTAGTCTGGCATGAAAAATGTCTCTGGATCTATATTAAGAATTGTTCATTCCTTAGGTAGTAGGAGAACTGCCATACAGACTTCAACTGAAGGTTATTCCTTAATACAAATCAAGGATTCAGGGGTGCCAAAAGAATGTAGGATTTCATTATCATGAACATTCAAAGTCTTTGAAAGTGAACCCTCTTGGATTTTCTATCATGTGTGGGATCCCTCAGAAGTTCCTGTGAATACTCTTATCTGAAGACTTGAGGGAAGATTGGACAATAGAACGATAATCAGAGACATTCATTCTGTAAGGTCTCTTCTCGTTGGAATCCCATCTCAGCATTTGGACTGGCTAAATTTTGCAGGCTTGTATCTTTTCCTCCTTTTTCTTTAATTTCATCTTTAATAAATCTTGATCAGTTTAGAGATGATCTGTTTCATTAATGATGACTACCTTTGGCAGTTAGTCTTCTGACAACTTAAATCATGATCCCTGTTCTCTCTCAATGTTTTGTTTTCTGATATATGATCAACACATGTTGATTGTAGCAGAATGTTTCCCAAGCCTTATAATTTACAGTGATCTTTGCATTCTGAATATTTTAGTAAAAGAGATTCTCTTTCCATTATTAGTACATTTCTTTTTTTTTGCCAACTTCTCAGGAGCGACAGCTACTTCTGCAAAGGACTTGTAAACATTTACTGTAAGCTTTGCTTTCTCAGTTGTGAGTTCCTGGTTTTCTCTGAGCACTGTCTGTAGACTGATAATAACTGAACACCCTGAAGTGATTTATGGGTTTTTAACTCTTTTCTTGAGCAAATTTAGATCAGGAGCATTTCCCTGATAATTTCTGTTTGCTAAGTTCAAGCTAATCAATTTCACAATTGCTTAAAAGTTTTCAGTTTGTAAGATTTGCACAACCATTCCATTGAAGAAGAAACTACCTGAGAATGTTACCATCCTCTAAGTAACCTGTTTAAATTTAATACACCTTGCAATGCTATAAATGTTCCAGATAGTTTAAAGGTCAAGGTCAATCTCTTCAGGATTTATACTTCCCCACTTAAGTTGAGTTAATTTAGTGTAGCTGAAAACTTCAGTAAGATGACGCAATAAGTTTATAATTTTATTAACATAAATTAATAAGCAATACAAATTAAGTGGATAATATGCTTCTGTGCCAAAAACCATCAAACAATGTAACACCAAATTTGATAAAATCCAGTTTAATACTTCTTAAAACTATTCAAGAGCATCAAAGAAATCTAGAATAGCTAAAAATAGAGTATCTAACAATGTCTAAAACATCCATCAACATTAAAACAAAGTCTTAACGTTGACCTCTGAGTGAATGAGGTATCTCCTCCTAGTGGGGGAAAATACATTTTTGAGGAGTATTAGCTGAGGGCTTCTAATACTTCTGAAATTTCAATGAAAAGGGTCTTGCTTTTCGTGGTAATTGAATTCCTCCTACTTTGCAAATGACTCAGTGAAGACTCTTTGGATCATAGTAAACAACTTCATAAATCAATTTAGTTATGATGTTTCATATTCATTTTACTTCTGCCTTATTCTTTCAATAATAAATTAATCTTTTGTTAAAGGATTGCAGAAATCAGTTTGAGTGGCAGTTAGAGGTAATGAGAAATTCACAAAAGCTAGGAGATGTGATGGATGGCAGTTGTGGGAAGGGAGGAGAACCACAGATATAGTCAGGTAGATGGGTTACCTCCAGGAAAGGTAGAAGGGGTAGGCTGGTAGTGCAGGAGTCAGCTAGGGCTATCCCCATCTCAAACAAATATGCTGTTTTGGAAAATAGTGGAGGGTGATGGACTCTTTGGGAATGTAGCAATGATAGCCAGGTTTCTGGTACCGAGATTGGCTCTGATGTAATGTAACAAGCAATCAGTTGTGATAGGGGATTCATTAGTCAGAGGCACAGATAGACATTTCTGCCCCGACAGCAAGAAATCAGAATGGTGTGTTGCCTCCCTGGTGCCAGGATCAAGGATATCTTGGAGAAGGTGCAGAATATTCTCTAAGGGGAGAGGGACAAGCAGGAAATTATTGTACATATTGGAACTAATTACATAGGAAGATAAAAGGATGAGATTCTGAGGAAAGCATATAGGAAGTTAGGCAGGATTTTACAAAAGAGGCCCTTGAGGGTAGTAATATCTGGATTACTCTTGGTGCACGAGCTAGTGAGGGTAAGAATGGGAAGATGGAGCAGATGAATGTGTGGCTAAGGAGTTGTTGCAGGGGAGAAGGATTCACATTTTTGGATCATTGGAATCTCTTCTGGGGTAGTAGTGACTTGTATAAAAAGGACAGTTTGTACCTAAATTGGAAGGGGAGTAATATGCTGGCAGGGAAATTTGCTAGAGCTACTCAGAAGGATTTAAACTAGTAGTGGGTGGGTGACCCAGGGAGATAGTGAGGAAATAGATCAGCCTGAAACTGGTGCAATTGGAGAAAGGAGCAAATCCATCAGTCAGGGTGGGCAGGAACAAAGCAGGGAACAAAGTAGGACTGATAAATTAAACTGCATTTATTTCAATGCAAGAGGTAAGGCAGGCAAACTGGGGGCAAGGTTGGGAATGAGACACTGGGATATCATAGCAATTACAGAGACGTGGCTCAGGGATGGACAGGACTGGCAGCTTAATGTTCCAGGGTATAGATGCTATAGGAAGGATAGAAAGACGGGGCAAGAGATGTGGGGGAGTGGTGTTTTTGAATAGATTTAACATCATGGCTGTACTTAGGGAGAGTATTCCTGGGAATACATCCATGGAAGTTATTTGGGTGGAACTGTAAAATAAGAAAGAGATAACCACCTTACTAGGATTGTACTGTAAATCCTTCCAATAGCCAGCGGGAAATTGAGAAACAAATTTGTAAGGAGATCTCAATCATCTATAAGAATAATAGGGCAGTTATAGTAGGGGATTTTAACTTTCCACACATAGACTGGAACTGCCATAGTGTTAACGGCTTGGTTGGAGAGGAATTTGTTGAGTGTGTCCAAGAAAATTTTCTGATTCAGTAGGTGGATGTACCTACTAGAAAGATGTAAAACTTGATGTATTCTTGGGAAATAAGGCAGGGCAGGTGACTGAGGTGTCAGTGGGGGAGCACTTTGTGGCCAGTGATCATAACTCTATTAGTTTTAAAATAGTGATGGAAAAGGATAGACCGGATCTAAAAGATAAATTTCTAAATTGGAGGAAGGCCAATTTTGACAGTATTAGGTAAGAACTTTCAAAAGTTGTTTGGGGGTGGATGTTCACAGGTAAAGGGACAGCTGGAAAATGGGAAGCCTTTAAAAATGAGACTACCAGAGTTCAGAGATAGTATTTTTCTGTCAAGGTGAAGGGCAAGGCTGGTAGGTGGAGGGAATGCTGGATGACTAGAGAAATTGAGGTTTTGGTCAAGAATAAGAAGGAAGCATATGTCAGGGATAGACAGCAGGGATCGAGTGAATACCAATAGGTGTATACTTAAGAGGGAAATCAGAAGGACTAAAAGGGGACATGAGATAGCCTTGGCAAATAGGATTAAGGAGCATTCAAAGGGATTTTATAAGTACGGTAAGGACAGTAGGCTAACTGGGAAAGAATAGGGCCCCTTAAAGATCAGCAGGGCCTCTTATGTGTGGAAGCGCAGGAGATGGGGGCGATACTAAATGAGTATTTTGTGTAGAGATAGTAGTAACTGCCAATGCTGGAGAATCTGAGATAACAAGGTGTAGGGCTGGATGAACACAGCAGGACAAGCAACATCAGAGGAGCAGGAAAGCTGACGTTTCGGGTCTAGACCCTTCTTCAGAAAATATGAAGATTTGCATTGAGTATAGGAGTTGGAAAGTCATGTTGTGGCTGTACAGGACATTGGTTCGGCCACTTTTGGAATACTGCATGCAATTTTGGTCTCCCTGCTACAGGAAGAATGTTGTGAAACTTGAAATGGTTTGGAAAAGATTTACAAGTTTTCAGTTATAAGGAGAGGTTGAATAGGCTGGGGCTGTTTTCCCTGGAACGTCAAAGGCTGAGGGGGGAACCTTACAGAGGTTTATGTAATCAAGAGGGGCATAGATATGGTGAAGATTTCTGAAGAAGGGTCTAGACCCGAAACGTCAGCTTTTCTGCTCCTGAAATGCTGCTTGGCCTGCTGTGTTCATCCAGCCCTACACCTTGTTATCTCAGTATTTTGTGTAAGTGTTTATTGTAGAGAATGATATGGAAGATATAGAATATGGGGAAATAGACAGCGACAGCTTGAAAAATGTCCTTATTAGAGAGGAGGAGGTGCTGGACATCTTAAAACGCATAAAGGTAAACAAATCCCTGGGACCTGATCGGATGTAACCTAGAACTCTATGGGAAGCTAAGGATGTGTTTGCTAGGCCCCTTGATGAGATATTTATATCATTGATAGCTCCAGGTGAGGTGCTGGATGACTGGAGATTGGCTAACACGGTGCCACTATTTAAGAAAGATGGTAAGAAAAAGCCAGGGTGATCAGTGAGCTTGACATCATTGGTGGGCAACTTGTTGGAGGGAATCCTGAGGGATAGGATTTATATGTATTTGGAAAGGCGAGGACTGATTAGGGATAGTCAACATGGCTTTGTACGTGGGAAGTCATGTCTGACTAACTTTGTTTTTTGAGTTTTTTGAAGAAGTAATGAAGAGGATTGATGAGGGCAGAGTGTTGGTTGTGATCTATATGGACTTCAGTAAGGCATTTGACAAGGTTCCTCATGGTAGACTGGTTAGCAAGGTTAGATCACATGGAATACAGGGAGAATTAGCTATTTGGAGACAGAACTGGCTGGGATGTACAAGACAGAGGGTGATGGTGGAGAGTCGCTTTTCAGACTGGAGGACTGTGACCAGTTGTGTGCCACAAGGATAGGTGCTGGGTCCACTGCTTTTCATCATTTTTTATAAATAATTTGGATGTGAATATGGGAGGCATGGTTAATAAGTGTGCAGATGACACCAAAAGTTGAGGTGTAGTGGACAGCGAAGAAAGTTACCTCAGAGTACAATGGGATTTTGATCAGATGGACCAATGGGCCAAGGAGTGGCAAATGGAGTTTGATTTAGATAAATGTGAAATGTGATAAATGTTTAGATAAATAGAATGGCAAATCAGGGCAACATTTATACAATGAATGGCAAGGTCCTTAGGAATGTTTTTGAATAAAGAGACCTTGGAGTGCAGAGGTTTATGTAATCAAGAGGGGCATAGATAGGGTGAAAGAGCAAGGTCTTTCCCCAAGAGTCCAAAACTGGAGGGCATAGGTTTAAGTTCAGAGGGGAAAGATTTAAAAGGGACCTGAGGGGCAACTTTTTCACACAGTGGGTGGTGCATGTGTGGAATGAGCTGCCAGAGGAAGTGGTGGAGGCTGGAACAATTACAACATTTAAAAGGCATCTGGATGGGTAAATGAATAGGAAGGGTTTAGAGGGATATGGCCAAATGCTGGCAAACGGGACTAGATTTAGATAGGATATCTGGTCGGCATGGACGCAATGGACCGGCGGGTCTGTTTTCCTGTTGTGCATCTCTATGACTCTATGACTCTAAAGGTTCACTAGTATACATGTTGCATTTTTGTATCTGAATATTCCTTTCATACTCCTTTGTTCTTTCAATCCTAAAACAATACTTCATTGAACATTTATCAGTAAATGTTCAGTAAAAACATTTCCCTGTCTTTATGAGTGTTGTCTAATGGTTTCTAATGGTATTATGTGTTAAAGATTGTCATTCTTGACAGATTAATGGTTCCAGTATTTTTGTTGCTATTAACATGTTAATTTCAAGACCAGGTGTCATATTGATACATGTTTTTCAAAGCCTTAGCGTTTAAGCAATTGTTTGTACTATTTTATTGTCTGTGCTGTGTAGTTGTTGAAACTAATAGCATACATGCGCAATTTCCACATCCCTCTTACGTATGCTCTTTCTTTTGAGAACCGTAATACTTTAAATGTCTTTTTCGTATGTATGTGTACTCTGCCTTATTATTTGTGTTTATTTCTCAATCAAACCAATATTTCTGACCAGATATCATTACAATCTGTGATGCAGTCGTGTTCATTCACATTCTTTCATTTGACTGTTTGTTTGATCACTAATGTTGCAATGTTAGACTTGGAGGTCATAGATTTGTTTCATTAACTTATTAAGTACCTGCTGCAATAGTTTGATTTCCCTAAGAAACTGTTCCTTTTCAGTTTCCGACACTTGACAGCACCATGTGGCTGCTAATAGCTGGGATTATAGTTTAGCAGTCTGTTTTTGCCCAACTCTTCTTTAATTTTAGTGTGTTCAAGCTGATGCTTCATGTTAGATTGCTCCAAGATACTCCGCTGTAGTTTGGGCCTCTGCTTCTTTACTGTACCTTGAGTGTTTCTATGTCTTGCTGATGAGACTCACTTGCAGACTTTGGCTGAAATTTATGTAAGTTAATATTCTCCCAAAATTCAATATTTGTTCAATCCAAATGGTCTTCCATTTGGTCTTAAACATCTTCCATTTGGCTGGATAGCTTTTCACAAGCTGCTTGCAGCCGTTGAAATACCTAATTCTGGGTTGTTTCCAAGGTTTGAAGTTTTGTTTTATGACCTTATCAAGTTCATCCATGAAGTACTTTGCACATTGTTGTAATTTTCTGTTACATGCATTTAATTTCTGTTAAAAGAAGTACTAGCCTCCCTATCCAAAGCTGCAATGCCTATAAATCTGTGTCAAAACTCTGAACTCTCCTTGATACTTAACTTAATCTCGTAACTCCAGAATTCTTCCCAGATTTTGTGGATACCTTGCTGCCTCTAAAAGAAATTCTGAAGATTTTCTTTTGTTCATGTGTAGGTGAAGGACTATAAGCTCATTTTCAGTTATTGGTTCCTTTACATGCCAGGAAATCTACAATGGTTGCTTTTTTATAGCAAAATATTTGTGTTAATGGCAAGCAACTTCTGCAATTCTTTTCTGAAAGAACAAGCTAAGATATAGAATGACATCTTGTAGCTGGTCACCTTCATGCTTTCTTTTCCCAATAGTTCTATCCTCTTTTGAGAAATGAATTATCTACAGTAACTTTTTCTGTGTTTTTGCATTAAGATTTCTGTTGTGAAGACTAATTAGTGACACATTGAGTCAACTTCGGTGGCCCCAGCATTGAATGAAAACAGGCAGAAAAATCTTGACTTCAATCAGAGCAGAGACAGAAAGGGCACATCCAACCTCGCATTCAAATTAAAGTTAATTCTCTTGCCACTAACCATGATATCTTCATGCCAGAATTTGTCTTATGGGTCTATATAAACAGACAGCCGAAATCTTTAAGTGAGTGTGTTACGTGCCTCCATAAGAATTCATGCTGTTTTTCAGTATCCTCAAATCCTTGGGTACTTCTGGATTGGTATGGATTGTTTTTTTTTGAGTTTTTGTGCTTTTGTTTCTGTTCTGAAATGGCACCTTTCCTGGCTGGGGAACGTTCCTATCAATAGAGCCTTGTAAAAGTGACGACCATGTTACTTTTCTTCCTGTGTTTTCTATGGGCAGACTTTCTGTGATTTCTTTCATTTCCCATCTCCACGTGTAGATGCACTCTACAGCCATCTTACACTGACTGTTCAGCTAATTAAATAAGTAGCTTGCCACATTCCCTCTTGCAGATTTTCGTTACTTTAGCATACTGAGTGCCCTGTGCAGTATCTCTAGTGCTCATCATCTGGCTGCGGCCTTTCCTGTGCTTCCCTTGTCTGGTGGATCACTTCCTGTGTTCTGCTGCACTGCAGATCTTTCCTTTGCACTCTCCATAGGTTGATTGCATCATAAACTTTTCTCCCCAAACCTTTTGTGGGCCTTTTTCCTGAGAGTCTTTTGATGCCGATTGGCTGATTTCTTCTACCTTCCAGGTTGTGAGTTCTTCTGGAGAGGTTCTTTTTGGTTTTTATACTTCTGTTTGCTGTGTTCCTGAATGCTGCCACTGTGCAGTAAGGTCTATTATTTTCGACTCAAATATAACACAATAAAGTAGAAAGGGTAAGAGAAAGCCTGTCTAGGCCCCTTACAAGCTGAGATCCCTGTTCCATCTTGTTCTGGCATTATCATGTCATGACTCCTTATGCACGTGAACATATATTAAAGTTATAGTTAACCCTTTACTCCACAATCACCAAAGGTAAGCAGCACTACCACTAACTAATTCAAAAGCCAGTGTGTTCAAGTCCCACTCCAGTTTCCTGTCTATGTCAGAGGTATCTTCTTTCAATTCAGACACTGATGAGAAATGTTCATTTTCCCCCAGAGGTGAATGTGAGAGATATCAATGAATTTTCTTGAAGAGAAGTCAGGGAGTTTCACACCTATCCAGCGACCTGACTGATAACTAACTTTCAACCCATGCCTTATAAAAGGCTAGCTGGTCATTACATCTTACTGGTTGTGGGAATGTTGCATTTTGGTTGCTGTGTTTCCCACAATTGTGTCCACCCTTCAAAAGGCCCTCATTTGTTGCAAAGAACCTTAGAACATCCTGATGCAAATCTACCTTTCTTATTTCAGAGATAGTAGGAACTGCAGATGCTGGAGAATCTGAGATAACAAGGTGTAGAGCTGGATCAACACAGCAGGCTAAGCAGCATCAGAAGAAAGCTAATATTTCGGGCCTAGACCCTTCTTCAGAAATGGGCGCGGGGAAGGGGGTTCTGAAATAAATAGGGAGAGAGGGGGAGGTGGATAGAAGATGGATAGAGGAGAAGATAGGTGGAGAGGAGACAGACAGGTCAAAGAGGCAGGGGTGGAGCCAGTAAAGGTGAGTGTAGGTGGGGAGGTAGGGAGGAGATAGGTCAGTCCAGGGAGGACAGACAGGTCAAGGGGGCAAGATGAGGTTAGTAGGTAGGAGATGGGGGTGGGGCTCGAGGTGGGCAGATCTGCAGATGTGCAGGTGTGGTATATTGCATCCGTTGTTCCCGTTGTGGCCTCCTCTACATCGGGGAAACCAAGCTGAGGCTTGGGGACCGCTTTGCAGAACACCTGCGCTTGGTTCGCACTAAACAACTGCACCTCCCAGTCGCAAACCATTTCAACTCCCCCTCCCATTCCGCAGACGACATGTCCATCCTGGGCCTCCTGCAGTGCCACAACGATGCTACCCGAAGGTTGCAGGAACAGCAACTCATATTTTGCTTGGGAACCCTGCAGCCCAATGGTATCAATGTGGACTTCACAAGCTTCAAAATCTCCCCTCCCCGCTACCGCATCCCAAAACTAGCCCAGCTCGTCCCCGCCTCTCTAACCTGTCTTTCCTCCCACCTCTCCCCTCCTCCCACCTCAAGCTCCACCCCCATCTCCTACCTACTAACCTCATCCCGCCCCCTTGACCTGTCCGTCCTCCCTGGACTGACCTATCTCCTCCCTACCTCCCCACCTACACTCACCTTTACTGGCTCCATCCCTGCCTCTTTGACCTGTCTGTCTCCTGTCCACCTATCTTCTCCTCTATCCATCTTCTATCCACCTCCCCCTCTCTCCCTATTTATTTCAGAACCCCCTTCCCCTCCCCCATTTCTGAAGAAGGGTCTAGGCCCGAAACATCAGCCTTCCTGCTCCTCTGATGCTGCTTGGCCTGCTGTGTTCATCCAGCTCTACACCTTGTTATCTCTACCTTTCTTATTTGCTGCCTGTAAGTGGAGGACTGGGTTCCAACAGGATTTATGATCCTTCCATCCTGCCTTACCATTTCTTCTGTGGAAGATAATGACAGGTTTCAGGTATTCAATGCATTAAGCAAACTGCCTTCAGTGGCAGGGGTAGCTTTGTAGCTGCCTTTCCTTTCTCCAGTTAAGAGACTTCCTAATTACAGGCTTGAGTCTCAGCCCATCTGCAGTGGGAGATTTCTGTCTGATGTTGGAAATCTTTTGGATTTGCTCCAAAACACCAGAATTTATTTTGTTCGGCTGTTGAGCACCTTGTGCTTATTCGAATTAAGTCATAAATGTCTGTTGTTTGATCACGTTTCTTTGAATTCTCCTTTGACACAGAGGCAGTGCCTTGCAACTGCAGATTTGCAAATGTTACTCCCTTTGCTCAGAAAAGGTGTAAAATTGAAACTCAGAAACTACAGGCCAGTCAGTTTAACCTCTGTGGTGGAAAACTTCTAGAAACATGAATCTAGGGCAAAATTGACAGTCGTTGAATAAGTGTGCATTAATTAAAGCAAACCGGAATGGATTATTTGAGAGAAAATCATGATTAACTAACTCGGTTGAGTTTTTGACAAAGAGGTTTGATGGAGGTATTGTGACTGATGTTGTGTGTGTGTAGACCTCTAAGTATGGAAAGGGCCACATCACAGTGTTATCATTAAAGTAAAACCCATGGAATAAAAGGGAGAATGACAGCATGAGTACAATGTCAGCTAAGTGAGAGGAACCATGAGTCACAGTGAGGAAGGGATGTAGTCGCATTGGGATACGTGCCATGGCTTTTATTGATATATTTTAATGAGGGATGTATTGGTGTGTAAGGTGCAATTTTAAAAATCTGTGGATAGCATTAGACTTATGACTATAATGAACGCTAAGTGGGAATGCACAATCTCCAATAGGACACAGGCAGACTGCTGAAGTAAACTGTCATAAGGCAAATGAAATATAACGCAGAGATGTATGAAGTGGTACAAGGAAAGAAATATAATGTAATTAATGAATGCAGCAGAGGGATCTGGGAGTTTCTAAGCACAAATTGTTGAAATGGGCCAGGCAGATTTTGAAGAATATGTTCATTAGGTATAAGATCTTGGGTTTTAGAAATGTGCAATAGTGTTCAAAAGCAAGGAAGTTATGGCGAACCTTTATGAGCCATTGCTTCAGCCTCGACTGGTGTATTATTTCCAACAATGGACATCAAACATTGGAAAATACTCAAAGGCTTACAGTAGTTGCAGAATAAGATTTGCAAGAAAGTTTCCAGGGTAAAGAATTTCAGTTCTGAGGCTGGATTAGAAACAATTGGTGTGTTTGAGAGTAAGTTTAGTAGAAGTGTTCACAATCAGAAGTGATCTGGACAGAGTAAGTAGAGAGAAACAGTTCTCACTGGCATCCAGATCCAGAACCACGCCAAATTACACTGATTAGCAAAATAGTCAATGGCAACATCAAAATAAATGTTTGAATCCAGCTAGAAGTTTTGCTCTGGAATGCAGAAAGTTTTGCAGAGGCAATCATGGATTTCAAAAGGGCTAGAAAATTATTTGAAGGGAAAGTATTTACGGGACTAAAAGTACAAGACAGGGGAGTCGGTTGAATTATTGTCATGCACAAAGCACAGATGAAACAAGCTGGATGGCCTCTTTCTTTCAGGGGACTATTTTATGATTCTATGATAATTAATAGGCTCCAACCCTGAGAAAATCATTCAGTGCTAGGTGAACATGGAAATATTGAAAATTCAATCTAAGGAGACTGCTCATTTCACCAGTATGTCTTTCTCTTATCGAAGATTACGCTTATTCAATTCAGATTCACCATACTAACAAATTTAGCGGCATAAAAAAAGTTTTCAAATTGCGCCTCACACACCCAAATCTCCACCATTAAATCACAAAAAGCAGTAGCACTTGTCCCAATATTTAAATAACCCAACATCACACCCTCCTTAAATCTGAAAAAGCAACCATTTGTCATAACTGTTGTTTTCTGTCACTCAGCTAACAGTGTCCATGCTGTCACACTCTCTTATATTCCTGGCGCTTTAGCTTTATCGCTTAGTGTGTAATGTGGTCCTTTCTGTAAAACGTTGGATTAGGTTGAGGTTACCTAAGACCATGAACAGCCACATTAGCAACAGCTTCTATGAGGTCAAGCTTTTGAATAGCGTTATCTTTTTTCTGTTATGAACCAGACTGACTAAATTGAGTTAGTAGCATGGAATAAGAAAAAGTAATTTGGCCCTTTCTGTCTGCATTTTGGCCCTTAAAACCTATTCCTTTCAGATTTCTGATACAATTCACTCTATCAAGGTCTCAGTCCAAGCCATTCAGCTTTTTCAAGAAAGTATCTGTAAGCCATCCTGCTCACAACTAAAGTTATGTCAAGGAGAGTTCTGAAAGTTCTACCTTCCATTCTATCCGAAGTGTTTCATCAGTTATGAGTTTGTTCTTTGTTCTGATACTTTAAGTGTACTTTAGGAAACTCCAGTCAACATTTTTTCATCAAGGAATCAAGTGCGACACAATACCCCAAATATACTTTTGGTAATGGCAGGAGAACTGAGATTGGAAAATATTACCTGTGGTGATTGGAACGAGCTCCATGTGGATCTCATTGACTATGAGATCCTAGATTGGGGTTATTGACCAGGGCCAATTAGGGAGCCCTTGCTGACAGATATGAACAGGAAATTCAGAGAGTCTCCTGATCCTAGGGACTCATTTCTGGCTGGTCAGAGCCCATGTACTGTGCACACATAAATAAAGGGTAGCTTAGTTAAAGGATACTGGCCTCTGTGCAGTTATTTCATCATCAAAGCTTCCTATTATCCCAAAAAGCTTCATATGCATATGAAGGTTCTATTATACATGTCTCTCAATGTCCTTGTATTGCACACATAAGTTTATGAGGTAGCTGGATCCTCCAGCTAAATCAATGCTAGGATCCATGTTCCTTACAATAGCATTGAACTTTCTTAAACTTCTACTCTGTTGTATAGCATTTGGTAAGCAGCAACTGAGACTTCCAGCTCCTTATGAAAAAGCCATAAGTGTGGGCTTTCCTCTAGCAGGATGATATACCTGATGTGACAATGCCTATATAGCATTATAAGAAAAATTCTGAGGAAGGGTCACCGGACCTGAAATGTTAACTCTGTTCTTTCCTCCACAGATGCTGCCAGACCTGCTGAGCTTTTCCAGCAACTTTGTTTTTGTGGCATTATAAGAAACTGGACATGTATGCCGTGGTGTTGAAGAAATTTTACAAATGATAATTATGTACAAATATTATATTTCTCAGGCATATACATGTCTAGACTGATTTTAAGCTAAGAGATCACAACACAAAGCAGTACTACAGTGTCATGTTTCAAATGATCCAAGGTAAGTTGAGGTATGAAATTTTCAGACCCTCAGGTCACATGCTACATATAGTGGTGATATCATGAACATTGGCATAATCTCATGCTGACTGTGAGACATAACATAACAGATTGGGAAAAGAAAAGACAGTGAATTATAGCAATAATAAGTTTAATCTTTAATGCGGTGCTGATGTAACACTTTGCCTAAAAATTTAAATGTATTACATCCTAGTTCCATGTAGTCTGACATGTGATCAAAAGAGATGTCAATTCACTTACTAAAATGAACATAGTTGGTAATTAGATCACGATCAAACAACTGCCACTAATTTGGCTCCATAATACCATGTCTTTCGGTGCTAAGGACACCATGTTACCCCTGAAATAGTGCCCATGGTGTAAACTATTCCACACTTAATGGATGTTTTGAAACTGTTATAATGGGGGCTATTAGCATGTGCATAGGGGAGCAACTGCCAAAGCCATGCTGACTAGGTCGATCAGAAATGCAGTCAGCATATACTGATTTCATGCTAGTGGTGTTGTTTAGGAGTTGTACACTCCCACTATTGCCCTGTCTTAGAATCACATCACTAAACATGCATTCAGTAATAGGATAGACACTCCAACATTTCTAAGTAGTCTACCATTTTCAGGCGAGTTGCTAATTGTTATTTTCTGTGTTTCACTGTGATTGTAGAAGTGACTAGTAGTTCCGATATGGTTTGAAGTTTTTGAAGTCCACAGAGAGTGGAATGATGTGCTGATGATTTTCTCTTGGCTTCAATGACTTTGCAAAAAGAAGATGGAGGTGCAGCTTACATCTTGAACCAGAGCATGATAGGGAATATGAGCAGAGTTGAGTGGAAGCAAATCAATTGGTTTGAAGTGCATGGAAAAGAAGGAGAGCTCCCAGCTGAAATTAAGCTCATCTTAAGCCTCAGCAAGCAATTTTCCTCCCTGAATCTCAGCAACACAAACTGGATCATCTGTCTGTGCATCAATATGGAACATTTGCCAGTTGTTGCAGCAGAAGTGCAGTCTCAAAACAGAGTGAGGATAGCAGTGCCATTGGATGAGAAGGTAATTGTGACCATGTGCTATAATGCACCTGGCTGCCTGTTTCCAAGTTTTGAAATCTCTCTCTATACGTTGATGTTGATGTTCTCTGTGCATGATTACAAGATATGTTACATTCAATCAATTTCTGACATTGGAAATGGTGTATCACCCTCCCTGCTTGAAGTTTCAACGTCAATGACTCTGTGTCAGAGCTGTGAGACTTGTTGCACATATGATTCAAGATTATTTTCAAACTCCATTATCTGAGACATCTCTGATGTTGTCGTCACTTTGGCTGTCGTACTTTGTGAAGCTGTGCTTGCTTTTATCTGTGATTGAATTAGTAAAATGACCTGATCCTATTTCCCTGTAGCGCTCTGGCCCTAATCACAGGGAGGAATTTTATCAGCTAACAAAACTTACAGTTGCTGTCTCTGCATAACTTTGATGGTTATTTCAACAAGTAAATAATTTTACTTCTTTGTTACATTCTTCAATAAAGCAATGGCTCTCCTTAAAAGAGACAGCAAAAACTTCACAAATAATGTTGCCCACATCCATGAGAACAGGATGGTCCGAGGTTTGTGGTTACACTAAATGAACAATATGCGTGGTGGATTATTTTTCTGTCCCTGTGTTTTGAAAGAGCAAACTAAGGTCTAGACTACTCTGTTGTGTCTGATTGCAGTCAGCTTTGGCACTTTATCACCAACCATCTGCAGGCTCTGTTTTGAGGGAAATGTCTTCCAGTCATCTTGGTAGACGAGGATCTGTTTTGGAGATTGTCTCAGTACTCACGGCTTAAACTTCAATGTCTTCAGCATCTTCTTAATGAAGAAGATTTGAAGCTACATAGACGTACCTACTCATTAAAGAACTCCATCCTGCCTCGGCTGATATGTCCTCAAAACTCATTCACGTCTTTGCCATCTCTAACCTTAGTTATTCCAAAGCCTTGCTAGTCAGCGTCCCATCTTCCACCTTCCATGAACATTGAAAATTCTAATGACATATTCTACCACTCACAAAGTCCCATTTGTCCATCATAATAAGTTTGCTAAAACACACTACCTTCAATCCACCAAAGCCTCTTTTTGTAAAATGATCATTCTTCTTTTAAAATCCCTGTGTGGTCTTGTGTCCCTTACTTCTGCAACTTGTCGAGCCCTACAACCCTCTGAGATCTCTGTGCTCCACCAATTGTGGCCTCTTGCGTTTCCCCTATGTCATTGCTTGACCATTGACTACCATGTTTCCAGTTGCTTAAGGCTCAAACTCTGAAATTCTCTTTGTAAAACTTTCAGTCTCACTCTCCTTCTCTGAGACAAATCCTAAATCTTCTCCAGGCTTTTGGTCATCTGACCTAACATCTTGCAAAGCTTCATTTAACTTGTTATTATTGATATTATTGATGTTAATGCCATGTAGTTTAATTGTAACGGCAAGTAGCCCCTTGAGCTTTTGTGTATTAAAGTTGCTATACAAATGCACTTTGTTGATACTACTGATACATCAAAATATTGCCGTATAATGGCAGATACATTAAATAAATATTTTGCGCAAGTATCTGTTTCCACAGTAGCAGAAGGGAATGAATACCAGTGATAGAAGAGAAACTGAAAATAAACCTAGGGAAGTAACTTACCCTATTCAGTAAAATAAATTGTAATAAAGAATATAATGGGACATAGATTCGATAAATCTCCGAGCTCTCATGGTTTCCACCTCAGAGTATTAAAAATAAGTAGGTGTGGAAATTGTAGAAGTGTTGGTTGCAACCGTTCAGAGCTCCCTTGAACAAGAAATTCTGTTAGTCATGAAAAAATTCCTAATGGCACATCATTATTTTAGAAGTGTGGGAGAGACAAAGCAGGTGTCCACAGACCTGTCTGTTTAAATTCAGTTGTGAGAAGCGACTAGAATTTCTCATTAAGTACGGAATAACTGAGCACTTGAGAAAATATGAGCTGGTCAGAAATAGCCAGTATGAATTGTAATGCAAGTCAGAGTAAGCTAAGTTGTATTTTCTTTGGGGGGCGGGGGGCGGGGCGGGGAGTGGGGGTCTTTAACTATATAGGCAAAGTGACGTCTATTGATGTTATCTGCCTGTTTTTCTAGGGGCTGTTTTGCTGAGTTTTCATACGAAAGATTGCCTTTTCAATCGGATTTGACAACAGTTGGGTGGTGGGATACTAAGGGGTAACATTCATTTGTAGAACATATTTCCTTAGTGCCTCATAAGGATTATGAATGGACTCTGAGGTGTGCTTGGTGACGGTGTACAGCATTCTGAACAAACTTGGCATGATGCGGAAATAGCTTTTTTTACTTTACCAGACAAGGGATGGTGAAGCAGGAGAATGCCAATAGACTGGTGAGGACGTGGAGGAAAAAGTGGTGGAAGGACAATGAGAAGTAAAGGTTTAGGAAGAGGAAGAGAGGCAGATATGTCGATACCTCCATTCTGCTGGGGTGCAAGCAGGCTATTCGAAGTGAGACCAGTAGCATCAAATCCCATATTTCCCTGTTTACCAACTGTCCCATAAATCTTTACTTTTCCCATGTCAAAGAACATCACATTTATCCCTTTCTGACAATGCAAAAATAATTATTGCCACAACATGCAAATATTAATCCACTATAATAAATCGACTAATTATGTAATACATACAAAGTGCACACCATCCCATGAATATAATATTAATGAGAGCTCGGAGCCAGAGATAAAACCTCATCAGGCAGCCGCCTTCTTCAGATGAAAGAAGGATCAGGAAAGAAAAAACAAGACCAATGGAAGAAATCCCTAACACTTTAGCTTAACACAAATTAATGAGATTAACACACACTGTATTGACTATCCATGCATCTTCTGATATCAATGAACCATCATCAACTGTCACGGCCTTTCATCTCTGCTGCAATTTTTCAGAGCTGTGTGGGATCTGAATGATTAGGGGAGGTTAACTGCTCCAGATTACTAACCTGGATCAGTGACCATGGCTGCAAGGAGAGCCCTATATCTCCACTTGCTCACAGGGAAAGAAAAGCTGATTGCAATGAATTTCTTACATCCGATCAGGAGCCAAGTTACTCTGGGATTTTGCTGCTTATAAATGTGTCAGGGGGAGTCAGGAGGCTGGATAAATCCCCAGATAGGTATGAGAGACTCTGTTGATTAGTTCACCACATTAGTCAAGAATTCAAACAAATCTTTTCATTCACTTAGCAGCTTTAACCTGAAGAAAAATGTACCAATGCATTTCACAAACAAGAATTGACACAGAAGAATTACAAATCATGGAGTGAGTATGTATTAAGGTATGACTAAAATAACTGGCTAACATGATGGAGTTAACAAAACTTTCAGAGGATTGGAGACTAGAGGGCATGAAATAAGGTTTGATGGAGAGTCAAAACCAAATTATAACTCAACCCAATCCCAGACATTATGTCCTCATGCATATTTATAAAGGCAAACTTTCACCTCATTTCACCTCGTTCTGAGGAAGGGTCACCGGACCCGAAACATTAATTCTGTTTTTTCCTTCACAGATGCTACCAGACCTGCCGAGCTTTTCCAGCAACTTTGTTTTTGCTCACCTCATTAATGATTGTTATGATCTCTGTGGAGATCATCAACCCTGAAAGGGAATTTTGTATATCCAAGCACTCAATTGAAAGAACCATGCTAGATGATTTCAATTTCTGAAACAAAGATAAACTTTTCTATAATTACATACATCAGCAAGAATAAAGAAAACCCTGCTGTCTTAATCAGAGATAATAAGAACTGCCGATGCTGGAGTCAGAGATAGTACAGTGTGGAGCTGGAGGAACACAGCAGGCCAGGCTGTAGATTATTAACCTGCTCCTGCTCTTCTAATGCTGCCTGGCCTGCTATGTTCCTCCTGCTATCTTAATGTTAGAATTTGGCAAGACATAGCATGTAAAGACAATTGCTCTTTTTATTTCCTACTTAGATGCAAGAGTGCTATTAGACATTGGTATCTTTGAAGGTTCATTCACCTTTTCTTTTGGAATCACACCAAATATGCTATAGCTGTCTTGAATTCATTTTGTTTTCTCTTCAGATGTTCCAGCTATTCATTGTTGTATTAGATTTAATAGGGATCTTTCTGTTAGCATGTGGTTAAGTGATTGTCCAACTTTTCTTCAAACCTCATTCGTGGGAACTTCTCACAACACCTTGGACCTTACTGATTTACACTAATCATGTGCTCAGTGATTTCCAAATCAGGAACGTCCCTACTTGCTAATAGCTCCATCACTCCTTGTCCTAGCTTTAGACAGTCAGAGACAAACGTTAATTCTCAAAATTGCTCAATTGCTCCTAATCAGAAAGTACAAACAGCAAATCTTGCAACAAGGCAATCTAATTAATAACTACAATCTAAACCCAATCTTCTTTGAATATAAACCAACAATCTCATCAACACACAGGTACAGTAAAAGGATAATTTTAAAAAGTATATAATTTACCAGTTTGATAACAATTTCAACAATAAATTCCAGACCTTCATGACGCCCATATTAGTTACATGGGTCACAGGGTTCAAGGGTTTTTTTTAATGTAAAATGTTAAGTTTCTGTTTGTAGCATGCCAATTATGCCACGTTAAAAGGAAAATGGGCAATGGGGTTGAAGAAGTTCCTTTTTTGGGATGGTGTGCTCTTTGGCACAAGAAGCTAGTAGTTCACTTGATGATGGACTGCATTTCAGGCTGGGAGGACTTTATATATTGCTTCAATTCTGAAGTCAACAGTCAATGCAAAAAACTGCCACTGTTCTTTTACTTTTACTGGGGTCTTTTATTTTTTGTTACAGACTGGGATCAGAACTATCAACAAGTCGATAACTAGAGAGAGCAAAAATCAAAAACAGCTTCCCAGTCCGGCTGCTTCTAAAGCAAAATTGCCTCCTGCCAAAAAACACAGTCAGAACCAATTTGCTCTTTGTTTTTCTTTTTCGATGTTCTCTGTGATTACTTAGGCAGCTCTGATCCTCCCTTGTCTGACCATTTCAACATCCAACTAATTGACCATCACTGAGTATAAAAACATTTCAGTGCTGAATCATCTACTATAACCTGCAATATGTTTCCAGACCAATTCCCAACAGTAAACATGAATGTTTTGTTTTCTCCTCTTTGTTACAACAAGCTGCAATTTAACTTTTAAAGTTCAATTCTCAACTGCAACTATCAGTTTCAAACCAAAAATTAGAAAATAAAATGAATAATATGAAAATAAAACATTACATGGTACATAATAAGCAACAGTTGATATTGAGCCACGTTAGGTGACATTAGAGAAGACAGGCAAAAGTTTGGTTAAAAAAATAGATTGTAAGGAAGACCTTAAGGGAGCAAAGGGAGGTTGAGAGGTGGAGTGATTTAGGAAGAGAATTCCAGAGCTTCAGCCAACAATTGTGGAGCAATGAAAATCAGGATTGCAGAAGACACCAGAATTGTTTGAACACAGATATCTTGGAGGGTGGTGGATTGGAAGATCAGGAAGCCAGGAGGGATTTGCAAATAAGAATAAAAGTATTAAAATTGATGTATGACTTGAACAGGAGCCAATGTAGGGCTTCAAGCTCAGCTGTGACGGATAAATGAGACTTTGTGCAGGTTAGTTCAGAGGCGGCATAGTTTTGGAAGACCTCCAGTTTACAGAGGGATATATGTGATAGATCAGTCGGAAGTTCATTGGAACAGTTGAGTCTTAATGTAACAAGACACGATTAAGTGTTCCAGCAGTACAGTCTAAATTTGGCAACATTATAGATGTGAAAAGAGGCAGTGTCAGTGATATGCCATTGGAAGCTCATCTTTGGATCAAATGAGTTGGAGATTATTTGATTCAGCAAAAGGCAGTCGCTAGGGAGAGGAAATTAGAGTCACAGGGTCATAGTGTCAGATCCGTTTATCCAACACTTCCATGCCGACCAAGTTTCCCAAACTAAACTAACCCCATCTCCTGTGTTTGAATCATATCCTCTAAACCTTTCCTATTCATATACCTGTCCAAATGTCTCTTATATGCTGCAATTGTACCTGCATTGGCCACTTCTTCTGGAAGTTTACTCTACAGAGGAACCACCCTCTGGATGAAAAAGTTGCCCCCAAGTCCCTTTTAAATCTTTCTCCTCACTTGATGGCTCAGGAGTGGAGTTTGTAGCCGCAACTAAGGACAAGAGCTTCTGTCTTTCCAAGACTTAATCAGGGAAGAATTGTGCTCATCCAGCAGCCTGGCAGCCTAATAATTTAACATCATGAGAGGAAACATGAGAGGTGATAATGAGGTAAAGCTAGGCATCATTAGGATACTCATGAACACTAACATTAAACACAGAAAAGAAAATCAAACATTATTTTCTACCAAACGACCAAGTAAGCTGATATCTGGGGAAAAGCAAAAAAACAAAGACAGGCCACTTAATAAGGTGAATGGATAGGCTGACAGAATTTTAGGATTTGATAAAATCTTAAAATATCAAATTACTGATAATCAAAAAGGAACCAAAAATATTCAACTTTTTAAAACTGTAAAGTAGTACAATAACTTAGGTAAGAAGGCACTGACCTATAGCAGTAGGGACATCAAATGTAAAAGTTAGGCCACATTTGGAATATTGCGTGCAGTTCTGGTTGCCACACTACCAGAATGATGTGGATGCTTTGGAGACGGTGCAGAGAAGGTCTACCAGGATGTTGCCTGGTCTGGAGTGTTTTACTTATGAGGAGAGTTTGGATAAACTTGAATCACTTTCATTGGAATGACAGAGGCTGAAGGGAGATCTGACAGAGGTCTACAAAATTATGAGTGGGGTAGATAGGACGAATGGTCAGAGGCTTTCTCCCAGGGTGGAAAGGACAACTGCAAGAAGGCACATATTCGAAGTGAGAGGGGGAAATTTTAGGGGAGAAGTGCAGGGAAAGTTTTTCACACAGAGGGTGGTGGGTGCCTGGAACACACTGTCACTGGAGGTGGTGGATTCTGACACATTTGGGGTGTATCTTGATTGACACATGAATGGGAGGTGATCAGAGGGATATAAACCATGTATGGACAATAATTAGTGAGTCTAAATAAGAATTAGGAATCGGTGCAGGTTTGGTGGGCCAAAGGGCCTATTCCTGTGATGTATTGCATTGTATTATATTAGTGTGCAAAAAGTGGTGTCAATGAAAAACATGCCAAACTGGATAACTGCTCTCACTGCTCACCCAATATCAACCAATTGTGCTTGTAGCTCAAAACAAGCTTAGTAACTTCATGTAGTGAATGGTGATGGAATCTGTAAATAAACAGGTAAATCATTCAGTTTAACATACAGTCTGAAACACTAGAATCATAGAAACCCTACAGTGTGAAAGCAGGCCATTCAGCCCATCAAGGCCACACTGGCCCTCCGAAGACCATACCACCCAAACCTACCCTATCCCTGTAACTCTGCATTTCCCGTAGCTAATCCACCTAATCTATTCATCCCTGGACACTATGGGCAATTTAGCATGGCCAATCCACCTAACCTGCACATCATTGGACTGTGGGAAGAAACCCACAGGGACAATGTGCAACCTCCACACAGACAGTCACAACTGTGGAATCGAACCCAGGTTCTAGTGCTAACCGCTGAGTCACGATGCTGCCACTAAATGCAACAAAAAATGAAAGTATGGTGTATTAAAAATGACACACCAACACACATGCATCCTACTGTTCTCTTTTAAACAGAATCTCAACACTGACTAAAGTTGTTTTAGATTTTATACTTAGAACAAATCTAATTTCAATCATAATGAGAACTCAATGTGGAGAATTATACAGATAACACTTAATAAAAACTGATAAACCATTCAGTCACAACATTCTTGGCTCAAAAACTTATGACAATCAATTGAACTAACCATATAATGCAACTGTCATGACATAAAAGTACCCACAGTATCAATACCTACTTCAGACTCAACCTACATCAAAAACAACAATATCATTTTTAGTCAGCACCACATCCATCACTAATCTTTCCAATACAGAAATAAAACTGCACAGAATGATCAAAGCCAGATCGAAAATCCCAGCACGACTGTTCACTCAAGCTCATGCATGAGAGGAAACATGATAACAGTATGTCAATCTCACACTCACACTATTGAACCGTATTGGATAGGTTTGAAAAATTTTTTTAAAAAGTTTGCATCATAGGAACATAGGAATAGAAGTAGGCCAGTCAGCCCTTTGAGCTTGTTCCACCATTCAGTGAGATCATGGCTGTTGCCTGACTCCAAATACCTGTCTTTGGCCCATATCCGTTACATTTATTGTTGCTTCACAAAAAGAAAATCTATCTTAGATTTAGAAGTAACAACTGACCCAACATTCACTGACATTTGTGGAATTGAGTTCTAAACATCTACACACTTCACATGTAACATCTCTCCTAAATGGTCTGGACCTAATTCTCAGACTCTGGTCCCTCATTCTAGAATCCCCCCAACCAGTGAAAATAGTTCATTTTTATTTCCCTGATATTTTCCAGTTAATCTCTTGAAGACTTCGATCAGATCATCCATTAACTTCCTAAATTCTAGAGAAAACAGGTCCAATTCCGTTCCTGTGAAAACATTTGGAGCTGGGCAGGGACTTTGGATTCAAGACATTTTCCAGCATTTTCACGGCAATGGATGCACCGTTCATTATGTTGAAAATCTGGACATTAAACTTATGCATACAGCAGAATTCAGAGGTCAATTTAATAGCTTCTGGTTAGGTCATTATGGAACTGACAATGTCACTGGTTATTTTCATTCATTCACAGGATAAGGGTGTTGTTGGCCAGGCAGCATTTATTGTCTATCTCTAATTGCCCAGAGGGCAGTTCAGAGTCAACCACATTGTTGTGGGTCAGTAGTCACATGTAAGCCAGACCAGGTAAGGATGGCAGACATTAGTGAACCAGATGGGTTTTTCCTGACAATTGGCAATGGATTAATGGCCATTGTTAAATTCTTAATTCCAGGTTTTTTTATTGAATTCAACTTCAAATTCAAAAACCTGCCATGGTGGGATTTGAACCCAAGTCTCCAGAACATTATCTGGGTCTATGGATTAACAGTCCAGTGATAATACCACTAGGCTATCACCTCCCCTGGTTTAGGGGTTCTGCAGCTAGTTTCATTACACACAAGTTTCAAAGAAAAACAAACATACTGTTTTAATATGATAACACAGGCATTGAAATGCATGAGCAATTGAAATGCAGGTACTTTAACTAAAGTATAAAAAACACACAAATCAAAGAAAAGTTTAACAGGAAGTTCCCTTCTTTTCAGGGTGTACCACACAATCCCTTCTGGATATGAATGTCTATTGTATCCACTGAACAAAGCCACAGAATTGTTAAAGCACAGACGCAGACCAACTCTAATCTCTATTGCCTGTCACTCAATCAATTTCATGTCGATGTTGCTACTTTCTCTTCTATTTCATGAACTGTAACTTTGCTGACAAGTCTATTCTGTGACACTTTACAAAGTCCAATTCAACATCCACATGCACTACATCGACTGTATCTTCCTCATCAATCTTCTCTGTTGTTTTACCAAAAGATTCTAGCACTCTCACTAAACAGTTTTTCACAGAATAGATTCATAGAATCCCCACAGTGTGGAAATAGGCCATTCAGCCCAACAAGTCCACACCAACTCTCTGATGAGCATCCGACCCAGACCCATGCCCTTACCCTATCCCTTTAACCACAAATTTCCCCATGGCCAATGCACCTAACCTATACATCTCTGAACATTATGGGCAATTTGAGATGGCCGTTCCATCTAACTTACACATCTTTGGACTGTGGGAGGAAACCAGAGTACCTGGAGGAAACCCGCGCAGACACGGGGAGAATGTGCAAATTCCACACAGACAGTCACCTGAGGTTGGAATCAAACCCAGGTCCCTGTCACTGTGCAGTAGCAGTGCTAACCATTGAGCCACTGTGCTCATGTCCATCCTGGGCTTCCTCCAGTGCCACAACAATGCCACCCAAAGGCTGGAGGAACAACACGTCATATTCCATTTGGGAACCCTGCAGCCCAATGGTGTCAATGTGGACTTCACAAGCTTCAAAATCTCCCCACCCCTGACTTCCTCGCAAGACCAGCCCAGCTCGTCCCCACATCCTTGATCTGTCTGTCTTTTCTCCCACCTACCCGCGCCCCCCCCACCCACCCCCCCCAACTGATCAACCCCCATCCCAACTCCCTGCCTACACTCACCTTTAATGGCTCCATCCCCACCTCCTTGATCCGTCCGTCTTCTCTCCACCTATCTGCTCCTCTATCCACCTTCCATCATCGCCTCCCCCTCTCTCTATTTATTTGAGTCCCCTTCCCCTCCCTCATTTCTGAAGAAGAGTCCAGACCCGAAATGTCAACTTTCCTGATCCTCTGATACTGCCTGGCCTGCTCAGTTCATCCAGCTCCACACCTTGTTATTTCAGACTCCAGCATCGGCAGCTCCTACTATCTCTGAGCCACTGTGCTGCCCTATTTGTCCTTAACAAATTAAGTTTTTCTTTCATTGCCCACATTTACCAATTAGTTTTGTTCCAAATTGTCATTTCTAGAAGCTTTACCACGACTGAGGTTAGATAGAATGATTTGTGCTTGCTGTGTTTGTCCTTTTAGATAGAATGATTTCTGCTTGCTGTGTTTGTCCTTTTTTAGAATGAAGGTTTATTTTCTGCAATTTCCTGGTCCTCTGGCATGTCCCCTAAGTTGAAGGAAGACTCAAGTTATGGACAATCTTTCTGCACAATTTTTTTGTGCTCACCTCCCATAATATCTTCATATGCATCCCATTTGATCCCAAAGACTTGATCATGATCAGGTCTTCATTCAGCTCTTACAGCTGTGTGCAATTATTTTGTTGCTCAACATAATGTTACACTGATCTTCCTTACAGAACATTTCTTGCTGAACATCAAAATAAGAATGGCAATTCTAACTTTCTAAGTCTTTCCAGAAAGTTCTTTTATTGATAATTAGATTTCAAGAAACAGCTAGCATCTATTTTGTATATAGTGAGAAATTAAACGTTATCTTGTAAAATGTTTATAGCCTGGTAATGCAACATTCCACACAAATCAACGTAGTTAATATGGCCCAAATGCTACTCCAAGTGCATAAAAATCTTCACACCATTAGATATTCAGTGCTGCATTCCCTCACATTTCTCCTCCCCAGGATCTCACTTGTTTCTCGAGTCTACAAAGCAGCTGTCAGAATTCAGGCTCTACCCTTCCCCAAGGTGAATGGATGGTGTGCATCCTTAATCTGAACATGATATTTGGCCATGAAAATGGTTTAGATCTGTCATCACATTTCTTGGGCAAAATGAATAATTTGTGCCCATTATGGGCGAAAGTTGAAAATGACCCTGCTACATTCTAACTCATCAGAAGTCATTTTTGATTATCTCTTCATAGTTTTTCCTTAAAATGCAAATATTTTTAACTGGATACTTGACTGAATTGGTTCTGATCCAGAATTATAGCTATGGAATGCTGGTCTAAATCTTTTCTTTTACCTTGGAATGCTGACTGTTGCCTGTGCTTGCTTCTTAATTGTCATCTTGTGTGAGATTTATTTAATGTCTGTTCCATTGAGTTTTCAGCTGATGCTTTCAGACCATTGTCAGGTGATTATGATATTCAGCAACATTTTCATAATGCAAGTAATGAATTTGGAACAAAATGCTGAATGCAACTAAAAGATGGTGAATGGAGCAATAAATTTGCTGTAAATTAAGCAGGATAAATAAAAAATGCTGATTGTCAGTAATTTTGATCTTCTTGGGGAATGTGAATGAATTAAATTATATGTAACAATAATGAAACAATTCCTTTTTAGTAAAGTTGAATGGGAAATAAAATCATTGCTTACATTTCTGGATGTTGCTTGTGGTAAAAAGTTGATAATGCTTCTTCTAGAAGATCAAAGTTGAAGGAAAATAGTGATGTGCTGGTAATTTTAGCTCAATCTAAAAATATAAATTAAAAACAACATATCCAAAACTGACATGAAAATTCTTTTATTGTGGTTTATGCACCAAACTACACATGCACTGTGCAGTCACCTCTTCCTAATGTACCCTCTGGTAATTTCAAGATTTCATTACATCCCTTTCTTTAGCTCCATTCCCAGTTTCACGGCATTCACATACTTTACCATGTTACACTCATGCTTTAATTATGATAACTAGAGATGAAACATGCACAAATGCTCACTCTTCTTCACTATCTAACAACTGTATTGCTTTGACATAAGACCATAAGACACAGGAGCAGATGTAGGCCATGTAGCCCATCGAGTCTGTTCTTCAATGCAATGTGATCAAGGCTAATATGATAATCCTTCACTCCACATTCCTGTCTTTTCCCTGTGATCCTTAATACCCTTAGTGGTTAAAAATCTATCTCAGGCTTCAACATGTGTAACAACCCAATCTCTACAGCCTTCTGCAGTAAAGACTTCCACAGGTCACTATTTTCTGAGAAAATAAGTTCTTCCTCATTTCTGCTTTAAATAGACAAACCTCACTCTCAGATTATGCTCTACGCTCCTCGTATCTTCCACAAGGGTAAACAATCTCTCAGCATCTGTCCTGTACAGCCTATGGAGAATCAATTATGTTTCAATAAGATGGTTCCTCATTTTTCTAGATTCCAATGAATAGAAGCCCAATGTACTCAACTTCTCCACATAAGAAAATCTCTCCATACCTGTGATCAGCCGAGCAAACCTTCTCTGGATTGCCTCTAATGCCAGACTATCTTTTCTGAGATAAGGGGACCAAAACTTCACATCATTCTAGGTTTGGTCCAACTAGTGTCTTCTTCTGCAAAAACCGCAATTCTCTCCTCTCAGGGGCTGAGGACTTTAATGTTGGGTATCCTATCACCCATCCTGGCCCTTTCTGTCCCATTGTGGGCTGTCTTCTCCTGTATTGTGAGAAAGGGAAGAACTGAGTGTGGTGAAAGTCAGTGATACACCTGTCATTGCTGGTACAGGTGCTGACAAAGTGTTGAGATATTCAGAGGAAGTGAGTAGGCATTGTCGGGGCCTTGCTTAGTCAGCGGTATGAGGATTGAGAGGGGTAAAAATGGGTGAAGGAAGATGCCGCAGGCAATAGTGAGAGTGGGAGAGCATGGGGCTTGGTGGGAGGTAGTTATTGAAGTAGCAATAGAGTGAGTTTGAGGTACAGAGAGAACAGTGTGGCACTTACCCCGGCAGGGCGCAAAAGGTTGTTGATCATTGACCATTCCTGCACACTTTTGGGCTGATATGACCTGGAAGGAAACTTCTGACAAAGTTGTCAGGCCTGTGACATGGCCTCTTCTGCCATCTGGCAGGAAGAGAACACCTATCCTTTGTGCCATCCTTTCAAGGTGCCTTGAAATATCACGGCACCATCCTCCCTTTCTCTGACACATTCTAATTCCATGCTTGACCGAGCTTGTCTGAGTAAATGATGGTCTTTCAAATATGATGTGGGCACCAGGGATGTGGTCTTTTGGCAGATATCCAATGAGTGTCAAATTGATCTAGCACATGGCAAGATGGTGATTGAATTGGATGTGAGGGACCCATAGGGGTGGTGTAGGTCATTAATCAAATGCAGTTGGTAAAATACAGCAAGAAATCTTGCTTGGCCTCGCTGTGAGAAACTCTCTAAAAACTCAATAAACTTGCAGTTCACCAAAAAGTTGTAAGATATAGCTCCTTGTTCTGTTTACACCAATCTCTTTAACAAATGTCCAAGGTCTGTGGTAGCTTAAAGGATTAAAGCTGCCTGGCTATTAGCACCATCAGTAATGTCAAATCATGACAGATCACATGGGAGCTATAGAAAGGAGGTTCAAATGGTTTCCTGTTGAAGTATCTCTGTAACTAGTATAAATAATGTAAATAATTTATGTGTTCACCAGTCTGTCCTAATTTGGTTACAAGTTCTTATCTATCAAAAATGTTCGCAACATGGTATCCATCTCCAGTTGAAGAAATAAAAATTAATGTTTGACACATGCATATCATCGTAACAGTATTTTCTGCGGCTGTCAAGTCCTGAAGTAGAACTTGCCCACAGACCTTCTGACCCCAGAGGCCACAGCATCCCAGTCACATAAATCTGTTATTGAACCAATCATGTCCTTCATTAAAAATTCTTACTCTCATCATTTGTCGGTTTCAATCTATCTGGAGAGTTGGTAACTTGCTACATCACTGATTCCTTTGTGACTTATTCCTGAGCTAGTTAACCTTAAAGAAGAGATGTCTGTGCAGCACTTACTGACAATATTCAACATTTGAGGGGTTCAGAAAGCATAGAAAAGATTAGAAAAAGAGAATCTACTTCCATTAGCTGAAAGGATGAGAACCAGAGGACACAGACTTAAGGTGATTGGCAAAATAAACAAAGGCTATATTAAGGAAAACATTTTTTCAACCGGCGTGTTTATGATCCAGAATGTATTGTGCGAACATAAGAACATAAAAAATTAGAGCAGGAGTAGATCATCGATACTGCTCAGCCATTCAATAAGATCATGGTTGCTTACCTGGCTGCTCATCATAACCCTTAATTCTGTTTCTGTTCAAAAATCTATCTATCTTTGCCTTAAAAACATTCAACGAGTTAGCCTTAACTGCTTCACTGGGCAGGGATTTCCACAGATTCACAATCCATTGGGATAAGAAGTTCCTCTCAACTCAGTCCTAGATTGGCTCCCCCTTATTTTGAAGCTATGCTCTCAGGTTGTAATTCCACTCACCAGTGCAAATAATCTCCCTGCTTCTATCTTAACTATTCCTTTCATAATTTTACATAGGATACCCTCTCATTCTTTTAAATTCCAATGAGTTTATTCCCAGTCTACTCAATCTCTCCTCATAAGCCAACCCTCTCATCTCCGGAATCAACCCAGTAAACCGCCTGTGCATCCCCTCTGCTGCCAGTACATTGCTTCTCAAGTAAGGAAACCAAAGCTGTACACAGTATTGTACTTGGTTCACTCGCCGAGCTGGTTCACTAGTTCACAGACGTTTCATTACCCTGCTGGGTAACATCATCAGTGCAGCCTCCGATGATCCTTGTACACAGTATTGCAGGTGCATACTCACCAGCACTCTAAACAGCTGCAGCATAGCCTCCCTATTTTGAAACTACATCCTTCTAACATTGAAGGACAATATGCCACTTACCTTCTTAGTTACCTACTACACCTGCAGACCAACTGTGATTCATGCACAAGGACACCCAGGTTCCTCTGCACAGCAGCATGCTGCAATTTTTTACCACGTAGTGACAGTCCATTTTGCTGTTATTCCTACCAAAATGAGTGACCTCATCTGTCAGACCCTTGCCCACTCACCTAACCTATCTCTTTCCCACTGCAGACTTTCAGTGACCTCTGCAAACTTTCCTCTACCACTCATCTTTGTGTCATCTGTGAACTTTGACATACTACACTCGGTCCCCAACTCCAAATCATCTATGTAAATTGTAAACAATTGAGGCCCCAACACTGATCCCTGAGGCAGGCACACCACTAGTCATTGATTGCCAACCAGAAACATACTCATTTATCCCCACTGTTTGCTTTATGTTAGTTAACCAAACCTCTATCCATGCGAGTACATTACCTGTAATGCCAAGCGCCTTTATCTTATGTGGCAGCCTTTTGCATGGCTAATGTCTTCTGGAAATCCGAACATACCATATCTACTGGTTACCTGTTGTCCACCATGCTCATAATGCCCTCAAAGAATTCCAGAACATAGTTAAAAATGACCTGCCTTTTATGAAACCATACTGCATCTGCACAATGGGACAATTTCTATTCAGATGTCTCGCTATTTAGAACATAGAACATAGAACAGTACAGCACAGTATAGGCCCTTCAGCCCATGATGTTGTGCCGAACTTTTACCCTAAACCTAAGGTCTATCTAACCTCCACCCCTACCTTATACTATCATCCATATGCCTATCTAATAGCTGCTAAATGCCCCTAATGAGGCGGACTCCACTACCCTCTCCAGCAATGCATTCCATGCCCCTACCACTCTCTGAGTAAAGAACCTACCTCTGACGTCTCCCCTATATCTACCTTCACTCACTTTAAAACTATGCCCCCTCATAATCGCTACCTCCACCCTAGGAAAATGTCTCTGGCTGTCCACTCTATCTATACCTCTGATCATTTTGTACACCTCTATCAAGTCACCTCTCATCCTTTGTTGTTCTAAAGAGAAAAGCCCTAACTCTCTCAACCTTTCCTCGTAAGACCTTCCTCATTCCAGGCAGCATCCTGGTAAATCTCCTCTGCACCTTCTCCAACGCTTCCACATCTTTCCTGTAATGAGGCGACCAGAACTGGACACAATACTCCAGATGTGGCTGAACCAGGCTTTTGTATTGCTGGAGCATAACTTCACGGCTCTTGAGCTCAAGCCCTCTATCAATGAAAGCTAACACACCATATGCCTTCTTAACAACTCTATCCACCTGGGTGGCAGCTTTCAGGGAACTGTGGACATGAACCCCAAGATCCCTCTGCTCCTCCACACTGCCAAGAATCTTTCTGTTAACCCTATATTCCGCTTTCAAGTTTGTCCTTCCAAAATGAATCACCTCACACTTTTCAGGGTTAAGCTCCGTCTGCCACTTCTCAGCCCAGCTCTGCATCCTATCAATGTCCCTTTGTAACCTAGACCAGCCGTCTGCACTATCCACAACTCGACCCACCTTCGTATTGCCCGCGAACTTACTAATCCACCCTTCCACTCCTACATCCAAATCATTTATAAAAATCACAAATGAAAGAGGACCCAGAACAGATCCTTGTGGTACACCACTCGTAACTGAGCACCATGTTGAATATTTTACGTCCACTACCACCCTTTGTCTTCTAAGGGTCAGCCAACTCTGAATCAAATCTGCCACATTTCCCCCCATCCCATGCCTCCTTACTTTCTGCATGAGCCTACCATGGGGAATCTTATCAAATGCCTTACTTAAATCCATGTATACCACATCCACTGCTCTACCTTCATCCATGTGTTTGGTCACCTCTTCAAAGAATTCAATAAGGTTTGTGAGGCATGATCTGTTTTCTTCCGTAATGAAAGATTCAAGCATTTCCCCCACTAAAGAAATTAAGCTAATATGCCTATAGTTATTCACCTTTTGTCTACTGTCTTTTTTAAGCAGTGACATCACATTGCTGTTTTCCAATCTGCCAGAACTGTCCCAGAGTGCAGTGAATTTTGGTAAATTACCACGAGAGCATTTGTTATTTCCCCCGCCATCTCTTTTGGTACCCTGGATGCATTCCATCACAGCCAGGGGACTTGTCTACCTTTAGCTCTATTGGCTTGCCCAAACAATACTTCCTTGTCATCAGTTATTGGCATGTTATTTGTGTTTTCCACTGCGAAGATTGACACAAAATACTGGATCAATGCCTGGGCCATTTCCTCATTTCCCATTATTAATCCCCATTCTCATCCTGTAAAGGGCTAATGTTTATCTTAGTCACTCTTTTTATATATTTGTAGGAACTTTTGCTATCTGTCTTTATATTCTGAGCTAATTTACTTTCATAATCTAGTTTACCTTTCCTTAGAGCTTTTTTTACCATGGCTTTCTGTTGACATTTAAAGATTTCCCAGTCCTCTCGTTTCCCACTAATCTTTGCCACTTTGTATGCATTAGCTTTCAATTTGATACCCTCCTTTATTTCCTTGTTTATCCATGGCTGATTATTCCTTTTCCTACAGTCCTTCCTTTTCACTGGTATATATTTTTGCTGAGCACCGTGAAAAATTGCTTCGAAAATCCTCTTTTGTTCCTCAACTGTCCCATCATTTAGTCTTTGCTTCCAGTCTACCTTAGCTAACTCCTCATTCTTCCCATTGTTGTGTCCGTTGTTTAAGCTCAAGACACTGGTACTGGATTTTACCTTCTCACCCTCCATCTGTATTTTAAATTCAACCATACTGTGATTGCACCTTCCAAGAGGATGCCTAACAGTGAGATCATTAATTATTCCTGTCTCATTACACAGGACCTGTTCTAGGGTAGCTTGTCCCCCTCACAGGTTGCATTACATACTAAAGTGTACCAGGAAAACTGGCTGGTTCCCTCCCCCACGCAGCACCCCCTCCACACACCCCCGAACATGTTCTGCAGCTGCTCAGTAACCCGCAGGAACCTTGCACCAGTGAGGCATCACACCATCTTGTTGTCCCTAGATTGGCTGTAGAAGTGCCTTTCTGTTCCCCTAATGATTGAGACTCCTGTCACTACAAACCTACTGCCTTTCTCTCCAACATCTGTGCAGCTGAGCGTCCTGCAGTGCTGCAGGCTTTGCTTTGCCTTCAGTTCCCTGAGGCTTTATCAGCACTGCCAGAACTCAGCACAGAGTACTGTTTGACTATTGGGGTGGCCTTAGGGGACTCGTGCACGTCATGCCTCGCCTTATGATTGTGTGTGATGGTTACCCATTCCGTATCCTCCCTATATCGTTTTACACTGTGGAGTGACCACCGCCATGCTATCCTTGTAACTCTCATTCTCCCAGATGCTCCTCAGTGCCTCCAGACCGCGCTCAAGTTCCCTAACCTAGTGCTCAAGTTGGAGGTACTGACAACACCTCTTGCACACAATGCTTATTGACACAATGAGCCACCAAGAACTCCCACATGTTACAGGTGGAGCATACCGCGTGAAGGAGCTGGCTTGCCATCCCTTTAATTAATCCAAAAATTACCCATTTAAAGAAAAACCAATTCTAATTCTCACTAACACATACAAACTGTTAACTAGTAAGTATAGTGACTTCAACAGTTTATTTGATTAGAATAAGAAAATTAAACAGTTATACTCAGCCCTCAAATAGCCAACCACTCACCTGTTTGGCTGTGACATCATTCTGGCATCTTGTGTTCCTTTTCACCAGAAAATATTTAGATATGCCTCTCTGCTCACTCCCCTGTCACTGCTCATGCTCGTTTACCTGCTGGAACTCTCGCTGCCGATCTCCCTCTCACAATGTCCTGGCCTCCGTGCTCGTGTGAAAAGATGATTGAAGGAGACTGCGAGTCTTCAGAATGGATACACCTCAACGTCAGAAGGGAGTAAAGTATTCAGGAGAAGGAAATTTTTGGAGAAATGGCAAGTGTATGGGATTAGGTAAATACCTTTTAGAGATCTTCATGGGCTCAGCATGACAAATAGTCTCCTTCTGTGCTGTAACCACTCATGGAGATGTTAACAGAATCTCCAACGTCAATGAATTGTTTGCTTGTCTATCATAATTGGATGTAGCAGGACTTCAGAGTTTTGATCTGATCCATTGTCTGTACAGTAACTTGACTCCATCAATCTAATGTGCAAGTGTCCCTGTGTTGCAGCTTCATCAGGTTTGCACCTTATTTTTACCTATATCAAGTGTTGTTCTTGATATGCGCTCCTCCACTCTTCGTGGAAAGCTGGTTGATGACAATAGTGGAGTCAGAGATATTTTGGCCATGAGATTACAAATTAAAGTGGAATACATTTTTGCTGCTTCTGACAGCAGATAGTATGCCATCGATGCCTGCAGCTTTGATTTGTCAGATATAATCTAAATTTATCCACTTTAGCATGGTGGTAAGGCCACATAACATAATGGATACCATCTGGAATTAGGAATCTAACGATGACCATGAATCCATTGTCTGTGTAGTCCTCCGACTCTACAAGAACATGGCTGATGATCAGTTTAAATAGGTTGACTGGTAAGATCTTCAATTGAGATCAAGCACAATCTGTTAAATAACAGGATTGTGTGTGTGTGTGTGTGTGTGTGTATGTGTGTGTGTGTGTATGTGGGGGGGTGCGCGCGCACGCATGTGTGTGTGTGTTTGTGTGAGCATGTGTGTGTGTGTGAGAGTGTGTTTGTTTGTGTGTGTGTGTGTGTGTGTGCGTGTGTGTATGTGTGTGAGAGTGTGTGTGTGTGCGTGTGTGTGTGTGCGAGAGTGTGTGTGTGCGTGTGTGTGTGCGCGCATGCACGCGCGTGCACAAAGTGTTGGTCTTCAACCTTCAAACAAACAACAGTGCAGAACTTGTCTTATTATTCTTTAAAAGTATTATTCATGATGCTGCTCGAATTTATGCAGGCCAGTTAGATGTGAGTTAGCTTAAAAGCATAGGCTAAACAAAAGTTATTAATACCTGAACCATTGACGTCATGGCCTCAGAAGGAGGCAGGTTCTTTATAACTGGACCACTATTGCAGTGACACCTTTACTATAGCATGGAATTACTGGAACACTTTAGTAAGTCGGATAAAGTCAATTTCAAAGGTTCTGTCATTCAGTATGTCAAAATAGCATTGAGAACAGGAAATCTGGCTGTTGGCCAAGTCATAACGTAAAAGGCTCTTCAAGAGCTTTATGGAAATGTCTTGCAAACTAGGAAGCAGAAGTTGATTATTTCTTCCCACATACACACATATTGTAAACTCTGACAATCTTTTATTGTAGTATGTCTAATTAAAATCTGGTTAAAGAATATGCTATGCTATACTGTTTCTTTAAGGTTGCTTTTTCAACAGTCTTACAAATGTGCATGTAGTCAATACTGAATATCCTGCAACAAATAATTTTGTGATTTAAATAGGATGGCTTTGAAATATTAAGTACCTTTGTGAGAATCATAGACCTAAAATGTTAACTGAACAAGTTCCTTTGTTCCACAGATGTCCCTAACCTACTGCATTTTTCCTGCATTTCACAATTCTGTTTTAGATTTCCAGAATCTCCAGTCTCTTGCCCAATTTATTTTTATACAATTCCTGCCGTACCTTTTCAAGCTACCACAATTCCTTGTTAACTATTGAACAACTGGAATTCAATTGATATAACATAACGATTTCTGTGCTAGCTCAATGATAGCATTCTTGGCCCACATCAAAAGCGTTAAGTTCACGGCCTTACTCCAGAGACTTAAACTCAAAAACTCGGATGTCATTTCAGTGCAGCAGTGATTGAATGCTGCACTCTGGAAGGGCCCATCTATTGGATGAGATGTTAACCAAGACCTTAACTTCCCTCTCAAGTTGACATTAAAAGTAGAATGGTACCACTTCAAAGAAGAACAGGACTATTCTTCAATAGTGGTCAGGCCTATGTCTATCCCTTGATTCAATGTTCTCTATAGAAACCGAAAGAACTGCGGATGCTGTAAATCAGGAACAAAAATAGAAGTTCCTGGAAGCTCAGCAGATCTGGCAGCATCTGTGAAGAAAAAATCAGAGTTAACGTTTTAGAGTTCTAAGGAAGGGTCACTAGACCCAAAACGTTAACTCTACGGCAAGTTGGACCATAAGACCATCAGACTGAGAAGCAGTCCTTCAGTCCACCAGATCTGCTCTGTCATTCATGGTTGATCTGATAATCCTCATCTCCATGTTTCTGCCTTTTTCCTCTAACTCTTGATATGTTCACTGATTAAAAATCGATCTATATCAGTCTTCAATATATTTAATGACACAAACTTGATAGCTCCCTATGGTAAAAATAAAATTACAGATTAATTATCCTCTGAGAAAATAAATTCCTCTTATTTTCTATATGAAGTGGGTGACCCTTTACTTTGAGATTATGCCCTCGGCTCTTATACTCTCCCACAAGGAGAAGCAATCTCTCTGCATCTATTCTGCCAAATCTCCTAAGAACCAGAGATAGTAGGAACTGCAGATGCTGGAGAATCCGAGACAACAAGGTGCAGGGCTGGATGAACACAGCAGGCCAAGCAATATCATAGGAGCAGAGAGGCTGACGTTTCGGGCCTAGACCCTTCATCAGAAAAGGGGGAGGGGGGGGGAAAGGGGGTTCTGAAATAAATAGGGAGAGCGGATAGAAGAGGGATAGAGGAGAGGATAGGTGGAGAGGAAACAAACAGGTCGAAGAGGCGGGGATGGAGCCAGTAAAGGTGAGTGTAGGTAGGGAGTTAGGAAGGGGATAGGTCAGTCCAGGGAGGACGGACAGGTCAAGGGGGCAGGATGAGGTTGGTCGGTAGGAGATGGAGGTGCGGCTTGAGGTGGGAGGAGGGGATAGGTGGGAGGGAGAACAGTTTAGGGAGGCAGGGACGAGCTGGACTGGTTTTGGGATGCGGTAGGGGGAGGGGAGATTTTGAAACTTGCGAAATCCACATTGATACCATTGGGCTGCAGGGTTCCCAAGCGGAATATGAGTTGCTGTTCCTGCAACCTTCGGGTGGCATCGTTGTGGCACTGCAGGAGGCCCAGGATGGACATGTCGTCTGCGGAATGGGAGGGGGAGTTGAAATGGTTCGCGACTGGGAGGTGCAGTTGTTTATTGCGAACCGAGCGTAGGTCCCCCAGCCTCCGCTTGGTTTCCCCGATGTAGAGGAAGCCACACCGGGTACAGCGGATGCAGTATACCACATTGGCAGATGTGCAGGTGAACATCTGCTTGATGTGGAAAGTGTTCTTGGGGCCTGGGATGGGGGTGAGGGAGGAGGTATGGGGACAGGTGTAGCACTTCCTGCGGTTGCAGGTAAAAGTGCCGGGTGTGGTGGGGCTGGAGGGGAGTGTGGAGCGGACAAGGGAGTCCTGGCCTTTGAGCCTTCTGAGCTCCTACTGAGCTGGATGCTACCAAGTCTATGTAGCATTCTTCTAACTAATCAGGTTCACTGGAAGTGTAAACAACAGTCCATTCTGAAACAACGTGGCCTGTTAACACCTGACCAGGGAGCTCCAGGCCGGTCTGGTTTCAACAGGAAGTTGATTGACCAAATTCCTTGCTGTATGAATACTGTCTGTTCCAGCTCTGCAGTTTGCAAATTACAGAGTGCGGTTAGGTTTAAACTTGACTTCTGCATTTTGAGTTTTTATCCATGCCCATGATAAAATTTCAATATTCCATAAAAATCCTGGAGGTCATCAGTCAACTGACCACAGCTGATAATAGGATATCATGGGAGGCAAACCAAAGCCTGGGTCCTCCCTGCAGTCTGTGCAGTAATATACAGCCTATTTCATAACCTATGATTAGTTGCGGAGATGCAATAGACTTCATCTTGCTTACTCTACAATGCTTTTCTTATTATACATGAAAGCAGCTATTCTCAAACACTGGAGCATCTAAACCCCCAAAGAATTTACACACTTGGAAGATACAAATGGCAGCACATACAAAATAGTGGTCTGCTTGGAAGCTCAAGATGTTATTTTGCAGTACCTTTCCCAATGAAGAAAACATGGTGGGAAACTGGACACTTAAGGAAAATAAATAGTGCAAATTGCTGAGGAAAGCAAATCCCAAAAATACTCCACTGCATTACTCAAAGTAAAGTAAACTTAAAAGGGTGACACAGATGTATTTCACACCTGATGAGACAGCTACTAGAAAAGAAGGAATCTGTCTTTGTAAGACAGTTGTGTAATCTGTAATACAAGTCATTGGTCTGTAGGAGCAGTCCTGATTTTGAATTCAGCCAGTGAGTGTCAAGACATTGGAGATTGCTAGAGTCAAATCTAATAAGAAAATCTGTTATACAAAGAAGAAGTTTTAAATGTTATAGCTATTCAAGCTGAAAGGGTGAGAAGTAGTGAAAATAAGTTGCAGCTCAGATTGGGCATTATCACCATGGTGCACAGATACTGTGAGGCACTGATGGAAAAAGAATGAACTAACAGGACCAAGAAATGAATTTGCACAATCCAAGAATAGAGATCTAGGGAAGTTATGAACCAAGTAATTTAAAGCAGGTAAGTGTTGTGCAATTTTAAGGAAGTGAGCAGTTCTGGTCTAATACAAAAATATTTTCAGGAGATTCCACTGCATTCTGTGAAGTTCAAGAGTCCTCCAGTAAAGCTGCACAAGTGCAAGTATCCTTCACGAAAATTGCAAAGAGCACGCAAATCTGTACTGCTTTGGGAGAACGATCAATACTAAAACAAAATGCTCTTCAGAGAAGATAAAATACCTAATTATGTTTGGAAGTCATGCCATCAGAAATAATATTGCCATGAAAATTCAATTTCAGAAATGAGTCAAATCAAACACTAAAAGTGAACATCCTGGAGAACACAATTATTGAGGTATATATTAGTTTCTAAACTGAATACTAAGTCAGATGCTAAACAAGTAAGTACTCTTATGCACAGAAATGGAGTTTAGCAGGTGATGTTTCTACTCTTCAAGAGGCACAAGAAACAACAAACACATTCTAATATGTGTTCTGAAAGAATATACAGAGCTACACAAATTCAGTCAATTTGGAGGTTTTGCTTATCTCCCCAGATGTGTCATTCTCAGATTTGGAAAAATTATTGTTTGGTGCTGAGAAGACAGCTGTCTTGGACTTCTTCCTGACAGTCTACAGCCTCTTCTGAATGGGAGTGCATTGTATTTCTTATAGAACAAGCACTTGTACTTTACAGTATCCTCAATCTTTGGATATTGTTTGTCTCTTCGTTGTGTCTTCACTGAAATTGTATGCACAGATCATCATTTTGTGACTGTGGATTTCTGCCCGTAGATCTGTGCTGAAGAAGATGAATTTATTACTTCAACTTGTTGATTCATTTGGAATTTAGTTTACCATCAATAATTGAATGTATAGTGAAACTAATTTGTTCACTTCCAGAGATAGTAGGAACTGCTGATGCTGGAGAATCTGAGATAACAAGGTGTAGAGCTGGATGAACACAGCAGGCCAAGCAGCATCAGAGGAGGAGGACAACTGACATTTTGGGCCTGGACCATTTCTGAAGAAGGGTCCAGAGCCGAAACATCAGCTTTCCTGCTCCTCTGATGCTGCTTGGCCTGCTGTGTTCATCCAGCTCTACACCTTGTTCACTTCCAGAATTGTTTTGCCTAAAGATTCCTCAATCCTTGATGTGATTATGGTTTTGGTAAGAATTCTACTTTGCAAGATAGGGAATTTCAATATTCTACTTGAACCTGTCTTTTTCTCCTGACCGTTGCATCTAATATGTGATTTGAATTTTTCGTAATTACTTGCTCACTGTGCCATACTGCAGTAAGTCTCAATTCAGATGCAAGTACTTCAATTCTTGTGAGTAGGATTTTTTTTTAGTTGTTGGCTCTTTGTTTGCCTTTCTTCTTGAAATTTGTTACCATTTGGAATCTCTGCTGTCTTTAGTGTTGCCAGTAGAATCTCTACAGTTTGAAACCAGACCACTCAGCCCATTGAGTCTGCACCAACCCTCCGAAGAGCATCCCACCAGACCCACCCTATTCTTGTAATCCTGTATTTCCCATGGTTGATTACCTAGCCAGCACATCCTTAGATACTATGGGCAATTTAGCATGGTCAATCCACCTAATCTGCACATCTTTGGACTGTGGGAGGAAGCTGGATCACCTGGAGGAAACCCATGCAGACACCAGGAGAATGTGCAAACTCCAAACAGACAGTCGCCCAAGGATGGAATCAATCCCAGGTCCCTGGCGCTGTGAGGCAGCAGCGTTAACCACTGGACCATTGTGCCATAGTGGAAAACATTTCCATGGAGCTAATATAATCACAGATTTTCACTTAATTCATGGTAAGAAACATATTTCTTATTCCAAAGGAATTAGAGAAGATCTTGCTTTTGGTTCACTTTCAACCATGATCTTACAGGGCCTGTTACTATATTTTACTGCCTGTTCCTTGACCAACTTTGCTTTGACCACTTGTTCCTTGACCTTTTGGTTATTTAGCCTGTCCTCACTTTGAACTAAGCTTGAAGTCAGTGTATCCTAGGGTAAGAATTTCTTGTAATACAATGAATGTAGATTATCTATAATTTGATATTTCTTATGTTGGAGAGTTGCTTGTAGCAATTATTTAATGTTAAATACAATAACCCTGGACCATGCAGTTGAACTTCTGTAAGTTGTAAACAATGTTTTTTCAAACATGGTTTGCTATTAGATAATATTATAAAATGTGATCTCATGCCTAACTTGAAATTTATGAAATGCCCATTGACATAAAATCTGCATGCCAAATGTTTGCTCTGGTCACCACGTTTCTCTAGGGAAATTTAGAAATTGCATTCTACTGAAGAATGCTCAACCTCTTTAACCTCTTTGCATGGGTAATACTTTAGTCTTTCATTATTCTTGGCTGTATTACACATCAGTACATTTTCTGAAAGAGACCTGTTATTTAACAATAAAATATTTAGTTTTGTTTGTGCCTTTGAATTTGTTGTTTGCTCCACAGTGTTGGCAAGGACTTTTAGTTTCTGGTGTCTATGGTGAACACTATGTTGGCTTATCTGGTGTCTTTTCTGGTTCTATACCTTAAGAATTGAATAGTTACCAAAATGGGAAAGACAATGCATAATCATTAATTTAGTTATTCTGAGATCCAGATAATGCTTAGGTTCAATTCCCACTGTAGCAGATAATGGAATTTGGATTAAAATAATAAATCTGGGATTAAAAGCTGAATGATACCCATGTTACCATGATTTTTGTAAAACTGATTAATGTTTTACTACGAGACAAAAAAACTGCAGATGCTGGAGACCAAGGTAGAAAAACAGGAGGCTGGAAGAATATAGCAAGTCAGGCAGCATCTGGAGGAAAGGAGAAGTCAATGTTTTAGAACTGTATTAATTCATTTTTGGAAAGGAAAATCTGCTGCCTTTACATGGTATGGCATACAAGTGAGTCCATACATGGAGCAATGCCTGTTAACTGCCCTATAAAATGCCAAGGTCCAGTGATGTGCAAAATAGGTGGATTGGCCATGCTAAGTTACCCATAGTGTTCAGGGATGTGTAGGTTAAGTGCGTTAACTATGGAAAATGCAGAGTTAGAGGGATAGGGTAAGGGGATGGGTTTGGGTGGCATGCTCTTTGGAGGGTTGATGTAGCCTCGTTGAGCTGAAAGGCCTGTTTCCACACTATAGGGATTCAGGGGAAATGGCTGAGCAAGCTCCTCATTCAAGCAAACTGCTAAAAAATCTCAAGTCAAAAAATTAAACTGAACCGACCACGAAGCATCAAAATCTAAATGTCTGAAACAGCAACAGCAAACTCAGCCCTGTCATGCTTTTTAATATTTGGTGGCTAGTGCCAAAACTGGGAAAGCTGCTTCACACACTACACAAGCCGCAGCCTGATATCGTTCTACTGAAGATTCATGACTTACAGACTATGCTCCGGCATATCACCATCCCTAGAGAGGAGGAGACATAGTGGTTAACCTTGGAGTCTTCAACATTGTCTCCAAACTCCATGAAGTCTCATGGCATCAGGTCAAACATCGGCAAGGAAATCTCTAGCGGATTAGCACACGTTGTCATCCCATCACTTATGAATCAGCTCTCTGTTTCGAGGAAGTGTGACAATGGCATGGATAAAATAGGTGGGTTGGGGACTTCAATGTTGATCACCAAGACTGGCTTAGCAGCAGTATGGCTGACCAAGGTAGTCAAGTCCTAAAGGACATTGCTGCTTGACTGGGTCTGTGGCAGGTCATGAGGGAACCAACAGGAGGGAAATATATATTTGACCTTATCCTCACCAATCTATCTGCCACAGATGTATCTCTCCATGACAGTATCAATAAGAGTGACCACTGCACAGTACTTATAGAGACTATGAATCATCTTCACTTTGAAAATACCATCCATTATTTCGTGTAGAAACATAATCATTCTAAGTTGGATAGATTTAGAACAGATCAAGCATCTCAAAACTGGGTATCCATGAGGGACTGTAGACCATCAGCAATAACAGAATCATTCTTCAGCAGAATCTACAACCATATGGTCTGGCACATCCACCATCAAGGTAGGGATCAACAATGGTTCAATGCAGAGTGCAGGAGGACATGTCAGGAGAGACAAAGCTGAAATGGATGTGGCCACCTAGTCAATCTATGAAACAGGAATACTAATGTGACAAACACTATGAGCAGCAAGTAACAGACAGAGGTAAGCCATTCTAAAACCATTGGATCGGATCTAAATTTTAAAGTCCTGCAACATCCAATTATTAATGATGATGGGCAATTGGACAAGTCATTGGAATAAAAGGCCCTACAAATATCCCCCAGGCCTCTGATACGGAAATCCAGCATATCAGTGCAAAAAATAAGACTGAAGAATTTCCAGTAATCTTCAAACAGAAGTGTAGAATGAATCATCCACCTCACCTTCCACCAATCGTTCCCAGTAGCACAGATGCTAATATTTGACAACAACAACAAAAACAACAACAAAAACAAAGTTGCTGGAAAAGCTCAGCAGGTCTGGCAGCATCTGTGGAGGAGAAAACAGAGTTAAGGTTTCGGGTCCGGTGACCCTTCCTCAGAACTAATATTTGACAAATTCATTTAACTCTACATGATATCAAAAACCTGCTGAAAGAACTGAATGCTGCAAAAGTTTTTGGGTCCTGACAATATTCTGATAATAATACTGAAGATGTATACTCCAGAACCTGCCACACCCCTAGTCAAGTTGATCCAGTACAGCAACAACACTGGGATCAAAGCAGAATTGTGAAAAATTGCCCAGGTATATCCTGTACATAAAAGCAGTTCCAATATAACCCGGCAGTAATGCCCAAGTCCAGAAACGGCATTGGAAGTTATTGGACTTCTGGTCCATAGTTATAGTTGTGAATGTACTGCAGTAGTTTGCTATAGCCTTCTGTACTTGGCTGGCCAGGAGTCATTCCCATTTGTTCTGCCATTGGCATATGTTGCAAGGATATACAGTTTGCCACGCAACCTGCTTGGCTGCATTTTGAATGAATATTCTTGGGCATCTAGTCTTCTAGCAGAACATGAACTCAAAGCTTTTGTTTTGCATTGCTAAATATGTGCCTTTAGACTTACTTTAAGAACAAAATACTTAAACCTCTCAGTCAGATCTAGTAAGCTCACATGACAAAGGAAGACATCCCAAACTAAATATCACAATGTCTGTGGGGAAATGAACAATCATCAAGAATACCGGAGAAGCTAAACAAATAATAATTGTTACACACTGGGAAATCTAACTACAAAATAATTGCATATACTTGTAGAGCAGATGTTCCTAATTAATATGTTGATGACAAAGTGTCTTCAATAGTAGATAAACAGACTGATTAATCTGGCAGTGACTTTGGCTGGTCGGCCGAATGACCCTCTAGAGAATCCTAACATTGGGGAAAATGTCTCACATCGTGATTTGTGTGGCCAGCCAAAGACAATCATTTCATAGAAGGTTTGTTCTTTTTCAAACTAACAAATCACAATAAATTATAATTTCTAATATTTATTTCTGACAGATAACTCAGTGAAGGATCCTTGTTGCTTGTTAGCCATCTTTATTTGGAATAGAGGTAGGCCATCGAAATCCTCATGCTTTCTCCATTCTTGAACTACATCTATGATGCATAATTCTGTACTTGATCCATAATCACTGATACATTTATACCATAAAAATATCAGTTTAAACCTTGAAGTTCTCAACAGAAAACATACGGCTATGCCTTCGATGGAGAGAGATTCACATTTCAACTAAAGTTTGGGTAAAAATCTGCTTCCAGATTTCACTCCCTAATAGTCTAGCTCTACTGAAAAGTATGCACCTTTGTCCAGGAATCCACATAACCTCTCTATATCTAAGATATTAAATTATTTTACTGCACCAATTTCAATCAGATCGCTTGTTAATCTCCCAAAATTAAGTGAATGAAATATCCAAATTTATAGAACTGGTCTTTATAATCTAACCTCTTTATTCCCAGTTTGGGTAAGTCGGCACATTTCCCTCTAAGGGCAACATATCCTTCCTGATTTGCAATTTCCAAAATTGAAAGAAATCCTCCAAATAATGTCCAAGCAAAAATATTTCCAATTGAAATGTAACTTCGGAATCTTTGAGTTTCAATCCTGTTGAGACACATCAGTTGACTTTTTGAATTAATTTATTCATCATTAATAACTACATTACCATACAGTGTTCCCCAACCACTCTTTGAATTGTGTGGTTGTTTTGTTGCATTGAACTATCCATTTAAGACTGATGCATACCTGTTTGTTCCCAGTGCAGCACACAGCCAATCATTGCTGGCCCACATCTGCTCAGCTGCAAAGGGAGGTATTATTCGTCACAGAGAATGTGTGTAAGCTTAAACGTTATACAGCAGTAGGATATTTTCGAGGCAGGTAAACTTTGGGAAGAAGATGGAAAGAAAAGTAGAATTCTAAATGTTTATGAAAAAGCTTTTAAGAGTAGCTTTTCAGAGAAAATTCAACAGATCATCAAAATGAATAAACATTTTGGTGAGTAAATGATGAAAACATTTTTCCACAACACAACTATGATAATCCTCAACTTCACCATAACACAATCGTGATAATCTTCAACTTCACTTTCTTATCTTTTCCACATATTCTTTGATTCCTTTATAGATTGAAAATTTACCAATAATTTGCAACTATTAAATAATCCAGTCTCTACAGCCCTCTGCAGTAAAGAATGCCACAGATTCTCTGCACTCTGAGAAGAAATTCCTCCTTATCTTTGTCTTCACTGGGTGATCCATTACTCTGAGATTATGTCCTCTGCTTTGAGACTTTCTATTAAGGAAAAACAACCTTTCCATATCTACCCTGTCAACCCCCTAAAAATCTTACATGTTTCAATGCAACCACCACTCATCCTTCTAAACTCAAAAGGGCACAGGCCCAACCCACTCACTATCACCTCATAAGGAAATTCCTTTATACCTAAATTCCCACTGATGGATGGGCTGGTCCTTAGAAGATATCTATTTAAGGTGATCATCAAAATGAAAAATAACACAGAAGTTATAAGAATTATCTTCAGTAGAGATAATTATTTATCAATAACTCATGACCAACATTGCAAGACTAAAATCCTCCTATGCATGAGATGTAAACATGAAGATCATCTAGAAATTGCTAATACTTTCTTTAAATGGAGGGAGTGGAAACTCCACATGTTGGGATATTGAGTGTGTGTTCTGTGACATCAATCTGCACTTTAGATATAAGGGAATCCAACTACTATGTAAAGATGGATGGCACTAACTTGCTGTGATTCTAAAAGTTATGGATTTGCTAGCTTTCCTACAATTCTGTTACTTCTGAAGAAGGATCCCATTGGACTCAAATATTAACTCTATTATCCTCTCCACAGATGTTGCCAGACCTGCTGAGTTTCTCTAGCAATTTCTGTTTCTGTTTCTTTTTCAGGTTTCCATTATCTGTAGTTCTTTGTTTTATTTTCAGATTTTAGTGGAACTAATTTAGCTGAAAGTATTACACCCAGTATACCCTTAACCAGTAGACACACTAGTTTAGCTTTCATAATTTTCTTTCTATATCTCCAGCTTCTTTTGGAAGCTTTAAGTATACTTCTCTTTGGAATTGAATTGTTCCCATTGCAAAAATGCTGTTTTAATATCAATAGGTTTACATAGCTATGCAAATCCACTGCTGTTATAGAGTTCACTTTTACTTCCTTTAAGCCCGATTGTTCCTCAAATCCCGAAGCTGTAAGCCTGGCCTCACCTTTTTAAGCACTGTCAACAAGTGCTTTTTCCATACATATCCATTTATGGTATAATTCTGGCTGTTCCTTGAACTGACACCAAACTCTTTCGAGCTGTCAAACTCTATCTTTTGCCTCCTTTAGGAATTTATCGTCTAACACGTTGGTACCCACTAGAGTTTCCCTGTTGCAAAGTCTCCTACTTCTTGAGCTGTTCCTCCAATGTTATTGATCCTTGCTCCATTCTTAGTCTCTAAACTTTCCATTCAGGCAACCATCCTCTGCTGCCACTGTTAGGGGATCTCCAAATCTATTTATGAAGAATACACCAAGGCTAGAACACATAGGCAGGGACTGTTTGTTGCTTTCCACAGATTTGCATCTTCATTATAAACATTCCCACCGAGTGCAAAAACTTTTCTTTAAAGAACATGACCAGACACATCACAACACACCTCCATTAAAGGTGGGATTTGAACCCTGACCATTTGGACCTATGTAATTCAGTATTAGAAACTAATCAATGCCCAACCTCAGTTTATTTTGTTAGCTTCAACCAAGAGACAGTTAACATCCATTAATGAAACATATTCAATAGTAATGTGCACCCTTATAAAATTCTGCCTGCCTGACCTTCCAGTTCAATGACTTGTAGCTTCTCTTTCTCTTCCATTAGAAACACAGAAATAATTAAAACCCACTTAAGATAGGAAAAGGGACACCTCTGTGAATGGGCTTTTCCTGCAAAAAGCTGTCAGAAGTCAATGTGTCTATAAGTAGAATGACAAATATAAAAAAAAATTAAAAGTAATTCCTAGCTGATACAATCTGTGTCCAAAGTCTCCAACTTCTCCTGTGAAAAATATTCCTCAATGGTGCCTTAATCAGCTGGTTCCGGAATTAGGCAATTTATAAAACTGAAGTTAAGTTATCCAGATTGCGTTAGATGCAATGAGCAAAACTATTACACCTCAGGCCTTCAAGCTTGTTATATACAAATGCGGTAGCACTTCATTTGATTTTCTCATTGAGAAAAATATCTAATGAACTGAAAATATTGAGGTGATATAATCTTTGTGTCTTTTTTTTGTATAGTGGCCACTTATGTAGATAGTTATGTTTTTCATTTCTGCAAATACTGCATTTTCTTCTGGTTGTAATGATTCATTCTTTCTTTGTTATTTTGTCCACGGTAAATGTACCGCTATGCTTCATTTACTTCAATGTTTTTCAGTGAATACATGGCTCGTTTCTGACATCTTTTAACCTTCAATGAATTGGATTCTTTTGAATTACAAAAGTCATCTGTCATAGGCTTTTATGAGTGCGTAAAATAAAATTGAAAGCAGGCAGCTCCACTAGCAGTGACTTACTATTTATGAAAATAGAGCCAAGAAGCCTACAGTTGAAAAAAAAATCAATGCCATTTTGGATCATTCCACATGATAGAAAGTAAGAAAACTGGTTGAGCAAATTGTAGAGGAGAAAAGTTGGCTTAGAAATACTTCATGGTACTCACTTTGAGTATTTCCAAAAGCAATTTCAATAGATCAGTTGACATTGTTTCAGACCCATAATTTAATTTCAATGCCCTTCTTTGCTGCTCATACAGCATGACACTAATACAAAACACTAACAGTATCGGATCCATTGGTTACTAGCCAAAATCAAATCCACTATCCTAAATTTTATTATCTATTCAGGGTTAATCTATCTATTGGCATTTGATTCTGCATAGTCAGCTTGGAAACTGACATTTTTCTCACTTGCCTGAATCTAAGAAATGGACTCAATTATAAGGGTCATCCCATGACCAGAACAGGGCAGCAGTGACCGAAAAACTAAAGTGGGAAATTTACTTCCCTGCTTTCTCACTTTTCCAACTCACTAGTATCTGAAAGATATTCCAGAGTTTCAGGCATAAGCTTGCTTATGTTCATCTCGTGCCATGTTGTAAATATCACTGGTGCCATATGAGGTGCAAGTCAGTAGAGAAAACAAAATGCACCAACCACCCCAGTGGTGGGCAATCTAACCAGTGATAAATAAATAGATATACATATCAGCAACTCGGAATAAGTTAAGCCTCTGTTTTCTTTTAATACTGATCTGCCTTGCAAAACAATCTTCTAATGCCGGTTGGACCTCCTTCATTCCTGTTTCCATTATAATCGCACCTCTTCCTCTTGCAGGGAAGACTTTCAGTGCCTTCTATGTGTAGAATCCAATAACATTAGTGGGTGAGCTGCTAGTGAGTCCCTCTTTTCATTCATGCCTCAGCAGAAGCAAATATCTCTATCAGAGTAGTTCATGACCCATGGCAAGGATTATCGATAATTTCCCCCTCTACTTAACAATTCAACATTGCCACAAAAGCCTCCATAGATTGCATTCTGTTGATTCTCGCTAGCTTACTATGTATCGTGATGCATCAAATGCTAAAGAGAATGGATCAGCAGTGCCTATGCTTTCTGACATTGTATAGTAGTCTTGACACATTTAAATATTATATTGTTACTTTCAGTTCCTGTAGCCATAAGCCAATAATTACCTTACCAGTCATACTGAGCATCTCATCACATAACTGAATGAGTCAGTCTCCAGAAACTTGTACATTTTTAAATCAATCCTTCTTTATTAATTTGTTCGATGTGGCAATAAACAGTACTACATACTGAGCACTGTGTAAATTAAGCTTAGTAGCTTTTCTGTAAATCCTGTTGCTTTTTAACTATAGATGTGGTAATGGAAATAAACTTTGTGCAACTGTTTTGAGGGAATGTCACAGCATGGTAAAGTGCTGTCTTCTTTTGTTATTTTGCCCAACGATTTATGTGCTCAATTAAACTTGGCTAAGACATTCATCAGGTTAAAAAGCAATATTTATGTTCTGCCAAGAAACACAGCATCTAAAATAACATGTAAATTAATGCCAGTGTTCTTATCCAATGCCATCTTGTTTATTTTTCTTCTTTACAGAAAGGCCACACATCAAGGAAATGGAAGACAGCACTCCTGTGGATCATCTTAGCAGTCTAAATCACATATTTCACCAAACCGCACATCAGTCACAGATATCTTTGATTAGAGACTGGAATTTGAAGAGAGAATACAACAGTGGTCATTAATCAGTGATGAAGAAGGGGCTGAACATGTAATGGTTAGGGAGAAAAAGCCTGCAGACCTGAGACTTTTGCCAAGTTGTTTTAACCTCTTTAAGCAATCAGTGAACAGGATATTTTGGGCACTTGAGCTCGGCAGTATTAATGCTCTATCACTAAGTTAAACACTTTCATAGAGTAAAGGTGTGCAACACTACCCAGGACTATTGATCAACATCACGGCATCTTCAGAGGAGGATCAGGCCACTAGGAAAAATGAATTTGAAAGGACGTTGTGCACTTGTCTCTTCCATGCATTGCGTCACCTCAGTTGTAATTTGCTTTTATTCTAAATGGAGCCATTAAAAACCACATTGGAAACATCTTCTGCAATTGTGTTGATCTTCAGAGCTGTAAGAAATCTATTTACTGTAAGAAAGGAATATGTAAATTTTAACACTGTGGATTTTCCAGTCTTTGGTGTTGTTGAAATAAAAGGTGATATAAGACAGAATTGTAATTTCTTGTAGTCTTGCTGGCAAAATTATGAATTAGCTACCCAAAGTAAATAAACAACCTGAACAAAACAGGAGTAGCAAACCTATTATCTATGTTGGCAAATGAGCAGAGCTCATTGAACTTTATAACTCAGAAGCATCAGAAAACTGGAGAAAGTATGAAGGCCTTGAAGACATTTTTTGAACTACTGTAAGATCCCATCATGAGAGCATGTCTGCTGAGAAAGGAGAAACTTGCTCTCAAGAAATATATTGACATATACATAAGTTCTGAGATGGCCTGTCATCAGCTAGAAAGCATTAATAAACAAAAGTTTGCATTGTGCTGAGAGATATTCCAGACCTAAGAAGAACAATGCAGTGAAAAAAAGAAAGAACTATTTGCAGAAAGGCCAGCCAAAAGATCAAAGCCAGAGTACAGGATACAAGTACTCAGCAGGATGACATAACAAAGAAAAAAGAAGCAAGTCTAACATGGGTAAAACAGAGATACAACTGCACAGAAGTGAATAATTTTGCATATATATATTTGGGACACTGATGAAAATAGCTGTTGGACAAATGTCAGATGATAATTTTTGCACATCACTCTACACTACACTTTAGTGTTGCATCATTAGTGATAAATGGTTTGTGACGACAAGAATGACTGCAAAAAGAAATGAGAAGTGTCACGTAGATGCTGCTGCCTTACGCAATATCATGAGCTTTGAGGTTGTTGACTTGCTCGCCGAGCTGGCTTGTTTTCATTCAGATGTTTTGTCAGCATGCTAGGTAACATCATCAGTGAGGCCTTCGATGAAGTGATGTTGTTCTACTCTGCTTGGAATTTATACTGTCTGGTCCGTTAGGGATGAGTTGTGTCATTTCTGGTTTTGTTCTTTATGGGTTTGTATATGGGGTCCAATTCTGTATGTTTGTTGATCGCATTATGGATTGAAAATCATGCCTCTAGGAATTCCTGTGTGCGTCTATGTTTGGCTTGGGCTACTATGGTTGTGTTGTCCCAGTTAAACTGATGGCCTTCGTTGTCCAAGTGTACTGATATTAGGGAAGGTTTGTTGCGTTGTTTTGCTGCTAGCTGATGTTTGTGTATTCTGATAGCTAATTTCCTTCCTGTCTGTCCGATGTAATGCTTGTGGCAGTCGCTGCATGATATTTTGTAAACTACATTGGTTCTGCATGTTGTGGGAATGGGATCTTTAATCCTTGTGAGTGTCTGTCATTGTGTGGCCGTGGGCTTGTGTGCTACCCTGATTCCTCGTGGTCATAGGAGTCGCGTTGTCAGTTCTGATATGCTCTTGATGTATAGCGAACTTTCCCTAATATCAGTACACTCAGACAATGAAAGCCATCAGTTTAACTGGGACAATGTAACCATAGTAGCCTAAGCCAAAAATAGACACGCACAAGAATTCCTAGAGGCATGGTTTTTAACCCATAATGCAATCAACGAACATATAGAATAGGACCCCATATACAAACCCATACAGAACAGGAAATGACACCACTCACTATAACAGACCGGACAGTATAAATTCCAAGCGAAGTAGAACAGCATCGCTTCATCGGAGGCCTCATTGATGATGTTACTTAGCGTGGTGACAAAACATCTGAACAAAAACAAGAGACAACAAGGTGCAGGGCTGGATGAACACAGCAGGCCAAGCAGCATCATAGGAGCGAGCAAGTTAGCAACCTCACCCACAACCCGAGCTACAAATCTTTGCAAAAACCTTAATCATGAGCTTTGCAAACCTGAGTGATGTGGCTAAACATGTTGTCCCAAAACTAAAGCCCTCTAAGCTAAAGTTAAGGTTCTATGATGGAATGATTACTTATTCCAAATGAACAACAGGCCTTACTCAATGGGAAAATTGAAGATTTTGCCACAACTTGTCAAACAAAAGACTTTACAACCCTTAATGCAGAGGATAGTTCTTAGCAAATGATGCTGAATAAAAGCAATGAATTTCTAACTACATTCCAGATTCCATTTGGGCGATAAAAATGGTAATGCATGTTATTTGGCATTTCCACTGTTCCAGGAGATTATCAACACAAATAGCATGAGATAGCCTGTGATCTTCATTTGGTGCAAGCAATTGATCTACTAGCCCATGTATGTGGAGATAAGATATAAGAATCCACCACAGACCATAGTCAGAATATCACCCATCTGCTCTAGATGAACCTGAAGGTGAAGAAGAAGAGGATGTAATTAAAGAGACCTGAGGCCAAGTACTGATGGAAGAAAATACTTGGCCTAGATCCTGGCAAGGTGAGAACTGGAGTAGAGAAGCATGCCCAGCAAATGTGAATGCGATGCAATAATTTGTTGTTTTCATGAACTACTTCACCTAATTCTTGCCTTTTTTTCATCAGATTATGAACTGCAATGCAAGCTTACTGCTGACAATGTGCAGTGTGTATTGTGGCACAAAAAAAAAAGCAATTTTTACTGGAACTCATGATAACACCCTTCACATGTGCCATTTAAAGACAGGAACTCTTTAGAAACTTTGGCTGAAATGCATGAGCAGAGACTTAGTCGGACAGATTGAAATTCACATAGTATTGTTCAGGAGTTTGATTTTACTGACTATGTATATCAAGCAACTTGAAACTGCAAATGCATGCTGTTTTGTTCATGAAAAGCAGGATATCTTAGAAATACATGTCTAATGAAGTTAGACATTTTTGAATTGTCATAGCCATGTGAGCACTGCTGTAAATTACTTTCACTTCAGTTGAAGTAGTGATTAAATACACGACAGAAAACATAGGTTGGATTCATATAAATGTAGCTATAGATGTTGTGAAGGCATTAAGGCCCACAGAATGATATGGGATGAAGGCTATTATGAACACTGTGAACGTGCATGAGAGAAGTGTATTGCCTCTGCAAAGATGATTAGCTGACTTTGGGTTGTATCCTTCAGATATTATTCATGCAAAATCACAGTAACAGGTGCATGTTACATGATCTATTGGCATGATTGGCACCTTCCTGAATAAGCCTTCTCCATTTTGGTCAATCACAAGCCAGTGACTCTTGTGTGTATGTGCAGTGGCATTTGACAACTTCAAAAATGCTAGGATGACATCTCAAATGCACTCTGCTGTCCTCCGAGAAACATCCTGCCATGACAGAGTTCACATAGAGCACTTTCTTCAGGAAGCTAGAGTTAGGTGTTTGATGTACACATCTCACCCATCAGATTTGGAGTTGTAAGCATTTTGATTAATTTTGTTACCTATGTCTGCCTTCATCAAGAGGAAACTCTTCACTAAGGTATGGAAATTGATCCACAATTTCCAGGATCTTACCCTTGAACTTAATCAATGAGCTTTAAAATATTGAGTGTTGGGAACTGGATGGAAGAAGACTTCCGTTTTCTGGATGCAAAGTGAAAGGCTCATTTTTGTTTTCAAATGTTTAGGAGAAGGAATCAACAATATTTTGGAACCTAGTTTCTGAGCAGACACATGTGCACAAACATCTTTAGCATCCTAAAGCTGTATGACTGAGGTTAGAATGCCCTTGGCTTTGGATTGAGGATGGGGGAAGTGGAACAATTTTCTGTCTTTTCTATAGTTTATCTCCATTTCTGTGGATGATTTGCTGGAGGTGAATTGGAGTATTGCAGTGAGGCGAATGGCAAAGAGAGTTGCTGAAATGATACAGCCTTGTTTGACCCCAGTCTGCACTGGGATAGGATCTGTGATTCCACTTAGTATTGCAGTTGCTCAATAACTAAGTGAGAAAGGTGAATTCTCTTTGACCATCTCATTGTGGTTGGATGAAATGGTGCAGCAGCAGCAGAAAGTATCTGGAATGACCACATGGAGTTGGAATTGGAGCTACAGGCACAGAGGAGAGAGGGGCATGATTCTTCTTCTCCTTATAAAGGTTTTAAAAGCACTGAGGCATCAATCTCCAACTCTTCCAAGAGCAAACTTTGGCCCAGATCTTCAGACTGGAAGAGAGTAATCGAAGCAACAGTTGCCTAACAGGGATACAGGTAGAAGTCCCAACACATCAATTAGTTGGGAATTGCCTGGCATGCTTAAACGTCTGGTGGGGCAATTACCTGGCATCAGATACCTTCTAAAAAAGTCCGCAACTCTGAGTTGATTGGAGAGTTCAACATTTTCTGACTTAAAAACATGCTCTAACGCCAGGGTAATTGTTACATTAATGCACCTGACTTGCTAATAAGCTCCCAACTCCCTTACCAACAATCTTGACTCTTTCCAACTTGACCCTGACTTGACCTGATGTCACCACCCAACTCTATCCCAAAACACAAACCCAACCCCATATGCAACACACACCTCCCACCTAGCCTGTCCTAACCAACCTGTCCCATTTCACATCCACATCCAATAAACTACCACTCTACCCCCTTACCTACTTGCCACCCTATCCCTCTTGTCTACCCATGTCCATCTCCCTTGACCCAGCTACTAGTCTACTCTCCCTCACCCCCTTACCTCACATTACCTCTTTCCGTAGTTTTACAATAAGACATGAGACATTTAAACTCTTCCCTTACCACAGTTGGGGAGTTAGTGCAGTAAAACGGTGATGTGCTTTGATCTCCCTTGCCCCTGACATTCCACACCAAAGGAATTTGGCTGGATTGGAAGTAGACTTAGAAACATCTGGTTTAGAAACCCGGGCCCAAAAATGTGGAGCAAGAATGCAGATCTCAACAGCATGTGCGAAGGGCAGCAATCTGACAGATATTCTTGCTATTAGAATACCTGGGCCTAAATGGAATCTGCACTTTTCCAGGGCAGCTGTCCACAGACCAAAGTAATCTTTTATAGCAAGGGCTTCAATCAAATGTCATTATACATTGTCTGCTGCAATCAAAATAACAGCAGCCCTCAACAATCTTGCCTCCAGCTGCTTCCAGGCGACAACAGAAGGTATCAGCAACATCAGTCAGTCTATAATTCATGCTTGCCTTTAACAGGTGACTGATGTAATATTTGCAAAAAGGAGTTCACCATGGGCAACAACAGGATAAGGCTCTTGGGTATGTGTAGATTGCTGCTGGCTTCAACTTCAGGTCATGATTGCCTGAGCACACATTGCCATGTAACAAAGCTCCCTGTCTCCAAGAACACCTTTTAATCTATAGCCAGTCTGTGTATGATCAGTCTGTTGTTTTTCTTTCAGGTAGCTATCATGATGCCATTGTAGTTTGTCGTCATCTATCTCCCAATTGCTCTTTGACCCTGCAGTAACAAAACCAGGGAGAGCTAGCTGCCTGGAGACAAGGATTAGGCCATATATTTCCTATTAACGTGTTTTTTAAAACAAAAGTGAAATACTATACATCCTGGAAATCTGAAATAAAACCATAAAATTTTGGAAATACCCAGCTTAATCAGCTTATGGCAATCATGCAACACAGGATAAGGCAATTTGGTCCATCATACCTGTGCCAGTTCTCTGAAACTGATACCAACTTTTCCACTTCACTGTTTTGCCAGCATCATTTTGCATTTTGTTTTTTTTTCCTAAATGTTTAGATCTAATTCTGAATAATGGGATGAATCAACAATTGGAAAGGCAGGGATCGATCTGGAATAACCAGCACTGATTTGTAGGAGGGAGATCTTGCCTGAGTAATTTAATTGAGTTTTTTGAAAAAGGTGACTAAATACATTGGTGAGGGTAGTGCTGTGGACATGGTTTACATGGACTTCAGTAAGGCCTTTGACAAGGTCCCATATGGAAGGCTGTCAAAAAGATAAGAATCCATGGGATCCAAGGAAGTGAGCAAACTAGTTCCAAAATTGGCATGGCAATAGGAGGCACAGGGTGATGATGGAGGGTTGCTTTTGTAATTAGAAACCTGTGACTAGCAGTGTACCACAGGAATCAATGCTAGGACCCTTGCTGTTTGTGATGAATGTTAATGACTTGGATATGAATACAGAAGGTATAATTAGTAAGGTTGCACATGACCCAAAGTTGGGTGTCGTTGACAGTGAAGAGGATGGTCTCAGGCTACAATCTGACATCAATCAGTTGGTAAATTGGGCAGAGCAATGTCAGATGGAATTTAATTCGGATAAAGTGCAAGGTGATGCATTTTGGGAAGTCTAATAAAGGAAGACTAAACACAACGAATGGTAGGTCCCTAGGGAATACTGAAGAACAAAGGGATCTTGGTGTACAAGTGTCCATCGTTTCCTGGGTGTGTCAGCACAGGTAGATGGGGTGATGAAGAAGGTGTACGGGATGCTTGCCTTTATTAAGCAGGGTGTAAAAATAGGAGCAAGGAAGTCTTGTTACAACCTTATAAAACATTGGTTAGGCACAGATGGAATATTGTGTGCAGTGCTGGTCATCATACCATTAAGAGGATGTGATTGGACTGAAGAGGCTGCAGATGAGATTCACCAGGATATTGCCTGGGATGAAAAGTCTCAGTTATGAGCAGAGGAAGCTGTAGGAGAAATCTAGTTCAAGTATACAAAATTATGAGAGACATAGACAGGATAGATTGTGAGAAGTCTTTCCCCATGATAGGTGTGTCTTGGACCAGAGGGCATATATTCAAGTTGAGGCGTAAGTGATTTAGAGAAGATCTGAGGAAAATCTTTTTCATCCAGAGGGTGCCAAAAAGATGGAAAACACTGCCTAAAAGGATGGTGGAGACAGGAACTCTCATAATATTTAATAACCATTGGAATGAGCACATAAAATGCCAATGCATAGCATGCTATGGATCAAGTGTAGTTTAAAGGGATTAGTGTAGTTTAGTGTTTGTTGGTTGGCATAGACATAATGGGACACATATCACACTGTGACTCTATCTTGTAACTTTGTTCAGGCAATGTATTCCATATTGCAACAATGATTGACAAAATGGCACTCATTTCCCCACTGTTGTTCATTTACAAATTATTTAAAATATACATCTAGTTACGAATTCTCCTGCCAAGTGAAAAGGAGCACAAGGAAACAGGTTGGCTCTCTTTCAGAAATTCTTTCTTATTTTACTATTCCTAAGCAGCTGTGCCGGTATGGAAAATGTAAGTGTTATATGGCTCACATAGCAACACTTCAAGAGGCATGTGATCAATAACCCTCAGGAGTAGGGGCTTGGGATATCCCAGCAGTAGATGGCAACATCATGGACTGCCAGGGCATTATGTCCTATCTGAGTTTCTGTTGCCAGATTGACATTAGTTGAGGAGGTGGCATAGGTCTAGAAGTACTATTACCCTCAGGCTCCTTAGATAGCAGCTTCCAAACCCATGACAACTACATTCTAGATGGAGAATAGCAGCAGGTACATGAGAATGTAACCAAGTTTCCCTCCAAACCACTCACCATCCTGACTTGGAAATATATCACCATTCCTTCAATATTGTGTCAAAATCCTGGAACTTCCTCCTTACTGGCATTGTGGGTCTACCTACAGCACAACTATTGTAATTGTTCAAGAAGGCAGTTTACCACCACCTTCTAAAGGGCAACTAGAGTTAGGCAGTAAATGCTGGCCTGACCAGCATGCCCACATCCTATGAATGAATAAAGAAGAAAAAGGCACAACATCATGTTCTACTTTCATTATGTCTGCTATGGCTCAGCATTTCTACTGATCTGTGGCAGAACAGACTTCAGAAGACCCATAATGTAAAGTCGGTAGTAGATTCTTCTAACATTATCAGAAAGAGCAGGAATTTCTAGCTGTTTGATACACAACAATATTTGCTACACTGATTATATAAAGGCTGATACCCTAAAGAGTAGAACAAGGACCTCTGCTAAGCCAATACTGAGATGTCACTTTCATTTAACCTTGGGGTTGCTCAAATGTGTTACATAAATCAGCTGTAGAAACCTTTCTAACTCACAATCTACACAGTCAGCTAGTTTCTGTGTAGGTGGTTGTAAAGTATCACCAAATGCTGATACATCTATGCAAGTGCGGTGCCACCTTCTCAATCTAAATAGCTCCAGGTCCCTAGCATAAAAAGACTAAACAAAAGACTACTACTTAAAGGAACCCTGGAGTACAAAGGGGTGGTATGAAGTTCTGGTTCTTTCATATCTGAAGTATTGCATTCAGTTCTATGGACTGCCGTTCAGAAAGGATATATTGGTCTTGAAGAAAAGACAGTGCAGATTCTGCTGAATCATGTTAAAACTATAACCATTTATTTAAGAACCCATTTCAGAAACTAAGCTTTTGTTCCTGTAAGTGTGGAAGACTGGAAGGATCTAATTGAGTTGTTTAAGGTAATTGAAAGATGTGATGATAGATAAATTTGGAACTTCCACCATTCGCCCCTCCAAAGTAATTGAGTCCCGTGTCCATAATGAGATACTTAGATTTGAGCTGTTGTCATAAACATGTAATTATAACTTATTTTGTAAAGAAAACTAATCTGTCTTAAAAATGGTCACAAAAAAACTTACATAATGGCTCACATGAATATGCCTGTAGATTAAGCTGGTTTTGTGACCTGCCTGTACTTATCTCAGGAAGAAGTCACCAGGTTTGAACTTCAATTAATATTTCCAAAGGTTAAGCCAAACTCCTTTTCAGTTGGTCCTTTTGAATGAGTGACTAGCCCTTCCTACCTCAAACCTTACAAATTGAAAGGCATCCTGGCAGCCGATAGTTCAAAGAGTTAAAAAGTTGATCATCTTGACAAAAAAAAGGATTAATCTGTTTCCCAGACTTGGGCTAACCCAATGCCTAATATTCAACAGTATTAGGTTAGCTCTCATCTTAAGTTTTCATCAATTTTTGGAGCCTGACCATGGGAAACCATTTTGTGTTTTCAAGAAGGAGGTAATTGTATGCATCGTGGCTAAAGGGATCAAGGGATATAGATAAAGGGAAGGGGGCTTAGGGTACTGAGCTTGATGATCATCCATGAACGCTCCCACAATCTAAGAAATCCCAAGGTGAGTGTGTTTTTCCACCATTGTCCAAACAAAGTATAAAGTTTGCCGACAGAATTAAAACTTTAGAAAGCTCAAAGCATTATAAATGCATAATGCAAATAAAGGAGTCCTGGATGAACATTCACTTTAATTGCAATAACTTACAGATAGCAGATGATAACGTTTCTAATTAAGAACTTCTTCAAATCTCCAAAAAGAAGCTCAGTGCAATTATTTGTGTACAAACCAGAGAATACTGCAATAATTTGGAATTCTGGGCATCAACACTGAACGTTGACTATTAGGAAAGAGAAATGTTCTCTGGTGTAACAACAAAATGCAAGTTACTGTTCTTTTCTTATCCATATCTAAGCTTGTTGGTGCAGACGAATGGCCTGTTTCTATACACAACAATTTCAATGTAATTCTATGTCTCCCTATATTCTCAGCGGTTTGGCTGTAAATCAGGTCATAAATCTAATCTGTCATGTTCCCACCTGCCATATTCAGTTACAATTACTATTATTTAGTTTCAACATTCTTCAGGCAGCCTCAAGATCTACTTTACAGGTTTGTTTTATAAATAGGAAGAATGTATTACTTACCTTCTTTTCTGCTGTGGGAGTCAAAAAAGTGATTAATGTCTGTGCCAAGGTTAGCTTAGACTGAAATTAACAGGTGGTGCTTATCTGTGGTGAATAAGAAAGCAATAAGACTAGTTTAATGATTATGGTCAGATTTATTTTTGTCTTTTCTTTTCCCTCAATTTCCCAAGGAAAGAGAAGTAGCTGACCATTAAAACTGTTAGAATTATTAAAAGCTGAAGACACAATAAGAAGATCAACTATGAAAATGCAGGTTTCCATGCAAAGAGGTTAAGATATTTTAAGATGCATGACTTCATGAGAACATTAGAAAATGTGAAACTGCAGTAGGATTAATACTCTATCTAGTTGATACCAATCCATCTGTCTGCTGCCAAAGTTCAGAGTACAGGTACAGATCAAGAAGAAATTTGATATTTGCTTTCTAGAAAGTCAACTCAAATCACTTATAATCAAAGATAGTAGGAACTGCAGATGCTGGAGAATCCAAGGCAACAAGGTGCAGGGCTGGATGAACACAGCAGGCCAAGCAGCATCATAGGAGCAGAAAGGCTGATGTTTCGGGCGTAGACCCTTGGTCTCAATCACCCTTACTGGCTAATGATCATTTTCAGTATTAATAAGTACAATTTAAATCAGCCCTTAACATGTCTTGTCCTGCATTTCAGTTGTGCTTTGGTTTTTTTTCTTTAACACAATGAGCGGGTGACATGGTGGTTCAGTGATTAGCACTGCTGTCTCATAGCGCCAGAGACCCAGGTTCAATTTCACCCTCGAGTGACTGTCTGTGTGGAGTTTGCACGTTCTCCCCATGTCTGCGTGGGTTTCCTCGGGTGCTGTGGTTTTCTCCCATAGTCCAAAGATGTGCAGGCTAGGTGGATTGGCCATGCTAAATTGCCCATAGTGTTCAAGGATCTGTAGATTGGGGGGATGGGTCTGGGTGGGATGCTCTGAGGGTCAGTGTGGACTTGTTTGGCTGAAGAGCCTGTTTCCACACTGTAGGGATTCTATGATCTGAATACCATGAAATTAGACATTAAATTTTTCTCTAAGAGACACACTATAATGCATCATGTTCGCTGTTTATATTCAGATCTGGAGGGACAATCGTTTGAATTTGGTGTGGAGGGGAGAGGAAAATCTTCACTTTTTTATATTCATTTTTAAATTTAGATTTTGAGGGAATTAAAATTTTGCCCATTTCAAGTGATTGAGCTATTGCCAGAACTGATTACTGACAGAATTTCTATCTTATTGATCTATTTCTCATAGATTTTTTTCTCTTCACTGACTAGAAATTCCTTTTAATTTTGCAACTCACAACTGTATGCAATTTGACAAAACCTCTCAGGCTTTGAACTTAACAGATCAATGCAACATAAGTCATTGCAGCATCTTATTTGCATCATATTTTGCTGCTTCATACATTTTACGTATGCTATCAGTCAACCAATGTCATTAGGTTTTTTAAAGCATTTTTATTGATAAATATGACCAGTATTCACTCTCTTGGAATATGCAGACCTCCTGAGTTTACTTCTAAAATAGATTAGACTACATTCATCCAGTTTATATTCACGTTTCATCAACTAACCCAAGTTCTAACTCTGTTTTAAGTTTTCTTTTTGTAAGATTTTCTCAAAATATCTTCTGAGTGCACCGTCCTCTGCCTCCCTGTTGCCATCTGTTTATTTAACTTTCTTAAATTGAGATTGTAAATCCAAGGTCAGACACACATGTTGATAATTTCCTGTAACAGAGATAGGACCATTAATACATCCTCCCATTGCAACCAACCAGTCAGTGTGCCAACCTTCCAGATTGTTACATTCAATGAGTTCTACTTCATGCCCACATCTAATCTTGCTACCTATTGCTAGTTTATAAAAAATGAATTTCCACATAATAGTTATGAATTAACACTTTTCTAATACAAGGTAAACTCAATCATATCATTTAGGGCAGGCTGTGGTGTAGTGTTAACTGTTGTTAGACTAGTAATCCAGACACCCAAGCAATGTTGTCTGGAACCAGATTAGAACCATCTGATTTACTAATGCCTTTTAGGGAAGGAAAACTACTGTCCTCACCTGGTCTGGCGTACATGTAACTTCAGATGCACAGCAATGTGGTTAACTTTTAACTGCATGCTGAAATGCCCTAGCAAGGCACTCAAATGTCTCAAAAAGTCTCAAAAAATGAAATTGGACTGCAATGGTTCAAGAAGGCAGCTCACAACCACATTCCTAAGAATTAGTGGTGGGCAGTAAATGCAGATCCAGCCAAAAACACCCACAGTCAATGAATGAATTTTTAAAAATCTCATCAGTTTGAGTTGTCAAGTCTTATAGAAAAACCCTGAAGTAAAGCAAAGAAATTCAACACCAATTTTGCACACAGTATTTTGTTGGCTTACCAGTTGTTCTGTATTTGATAATACTGGTTCTGGAAGGGCAAACTGGCTAAAAGACTAAAATGACTCATTACTCTTGTTCAAAAATTGCCATGATATTTCTATTGGATTATGAGGACCTGTGTGTAACCTCTCCTGTGACATTTTAGTATCCCTAATTACTGCTTGGAAATGTCAGCCTAGATCAGTGATGAGGATTTGGAATCAGGCTTGAAATTGCAGGCTTCTGATTTAGAGGGGAGAGTGCTACCAACTCAATTGAATTTAGGTCATATGTCCTGGGGGAAAGTTTGCTTTTTTAAATCCCTTTTAGTTTGCTTCACTAACATCAAAGTTTCTGAGCACATTTGACAAGTGTTTGAAGTTGGATGATGTAGCTGTCAAGGGTATTTCTTCTTTGGCTCCCGGCTTCATATAATCTTACACTTTTCTAAAAGATCATCGCTTCCTTGTCCTTTAAAGGCTTTGTAAATCATGTGTTCTCTAATCTCTCTTTTAATTATCCATGTTGGAGCATTATTACTTCTGTCCTGATGTATTTGCAGAGGCATTGGTCCTGCAAATAAAACTTCTGTTTGCGGTGGACAGTTTTATTATTCGTTTTACCAAAGTATCCCTCTCGACCTGTACACTCCCACCCCCTACACACAACAGCTCTCCTCATCCATTCAACTAAATTTACCCCTCATGCTGCTGCAAAGTATCTCTTCAAGCTGTGTACTGTATCACAATTCAAATTCCTCATGCAACATAATGCCTCAAATTTTTGTGCCTTCCCGTGGCCCCAGTATCAAAAGAATCAGTTTCACAGACAACAGGGACACCAAGACAATGTTAGTTTCTCTTCTCAAGTGTAGATACAATGTGTTATTATTTAGTCAAATTGTTGTACTCTTGGCTAGACTGGAGATTGGTAACTTCATCAAGGTTTCACCTGGAGCAGTGTGGGAAAACTGCATGGCTTATCCTGCAGACCAAATCTTTTAAGAGACATGTGCCAGGAGCAGAATGGGACCAAACAGACACAAATTTATTTCACTTTTATTGTGTCTTCTCCTGGGCACAGGAGGAACAGTAGGAAAGCCCACCCCAGGCTTTGCAGGGCTCTTGTAAAGAGTTATTGAGCAGAAACTTTAAGTCTGTTTCTCTTTCCGCGGTTGCTGCCTGACCTACTGAGTATTTTCAGCAGTTTCTGTTTTTATTTACAGATTTTGTTGGGTTTCTTGAATTTCCCCATTAATGTTAGTCCATAGCTTGATAATTTAAGATAAGCTGTCAAAATTATACTTACATTTCTTTTCTGATTGTTTTGAATATTTTTGAATTGACTTTCATACACCATAATAGGATTTAGCCATGATATGAAATTTAAAGCTCAATTAATTAGTCTCCTTACCTCAGGAGAAATATTGTTGATATGAAGTGAGTGTAACAAAGGTGCACCAGACTTGTTCATGGGATCGTGGGGCTGTCTTATGAAAACAGATTGGACAATCTGGGCCTCTACTCTCTAGAATTTCAAAGAATGAATGGTGATCTCATTGAAATTTACAAAATACTTAAAAAGAGAAATAAATAATTACAGGGATGGTGTTGCCATTGGGTGGGGAGTCTAAAACCAGAGAAAACATTTAGGATTGAAATAGGAGAATGCTTTTGACACAAAAGGGTTATCAACCTTTGGAATTCCCCAGAGGGCTGTGATACCTCAGTCTTTGAGCGTGTTTAAAACAGAGATTGATAAATTTATGATTTCCAATGGCATTTACAGGGATAGTGTAGGGAAAAGGCATTGAAGTGTTCGATCCACTACAATGATATTAAATAGTACAGCATGCTGAATTGCCTATTCCTGTTAATATCTTCCTATAAATATTGTTCATGATGTTTCCTACTTTTGATAATCTTTGTAAAAGTGTAAAGAATGGTGCAGTGTTGTGAGAAAGAGTGACAAACTATTTGACTGTGTCTGTGCCAATCTGATTGTTTCTACCTTACGATAAAGGAATACGAAATGACAAAGGGTGAAAAGAGCCCAGTTTAATTCATTAGAAGCCTTGTTAAAAGTAACTAACAATGAAGGTATGGAATATTCTGTACCTGCAGTATCAGTTCAGGAAGTAAGTATTTTATTTCATGACTGAACTGGCTTTGCTGAGTCTAATGAGGGAAAAGTTTCTAAGTAACACACAGCAGGGAAAGCTGCAAATAATACATTTGAGCTTTCTTTCTGTGATTATTAGCATACTGCTTGGAGGCAGATGCATTTTACTAGAAGAAGATTATGATAGATTAGTTCCGGAAACATAAGTCTCAAAAGAGATTCTTGTCATCCTGCTCGAGGAAAGATATTGTTAAACTAGAAAAGGTACAGAAAAGAAAATTACCAGGATGTTGCCAGGACTGGAGGGTTTAAATTATAAGTATCAAAGAATGAGGGGTGACTTATAGAGGTTGACTAAATCATGAGGGACATAGATAAAGTGAAAGCTAAGGTATTTTTCAAAGTGTAGTGGAGTTAAAAACTAGAGGGCATAGGTTTAAGGTGAGAGGGGAAAGATTTAAAAGGGAGCTGAGTGTCAACTTTTTCTCACAGTGGACGGTGTTTGTATGGAATGAGCTGTCAAAGGAAGTGGTGGAGTTGAGTACATTTACAACATTTTAAAGACATTTGGACAGGTACATGGCTAGGAAAAGTTTTGAGGAATATGGGCCAAATGTAGACAAATGGGAATAATTCAGTTTAGGATCTCTGGTTGGTATGGACGAGTTGGACTGAAGGATCTATTTCTGTGCTGTTACACTGTATGACTCTAGATGTAGCAAACCATCAGCGTAGCAAAGCAACAGGACAGGATAAGATTCAAACTCACCAAAAGCTATAAGTAAGCTTGTTATCTGGTTGATGAAATGATATAAGTGATCTGCACTTTATTTTTACTTATTCAAACATGGCATATGAGTATCATTGACTAAGGCAGCATTTATCCTCAATCATAATTGCCATTAAGAAGGTGGTGGTGAACTACCTTCTTGAACTGTTGCAGTCCAGGTGGTGTCTATACTCCCACAGTGCTGTCAAAATGGAGTTCCAGGATCTTGATTCAATGACAATGAAAATATAATCTGTATCAAGATGGCATGTGGCTTGGAGGAAAACTTGCAGGACTTGCAATAGGAATACTGGAACAGGACTTTATTACTGGGTTCGCAAACTCATTCTACCATTCAATTAAGTCATAGAGGATCTGCAACCTCATTCATGCACTTGCCTTTGTACCGTATCCCCAACAGCTTTGAATAACAATAACTGATTAATCTCAAATTCAAAATTTCAGCATCAATAGGTATATGCAGAAGATCATTCCAAATGCTGGACAGCCTTTATATGTGGAAGTGTTACTTCTGTAAAATCTTGCTGTAATTTTGAGTCCATGACCCAAGACCCAACACAAACCAGTATTTCTCTATCTACCCTATCGTTCAACTCATTGCTCAACCTTTTAAATTCCTCCCTGCACTATTATAAATGGAGTCATTTATAACTATCTTGAACTTTCATAATACTGTATTAATTACAAAGCTAAAGTCAGTCACTTTACCTTGCATAATAATATGAATAAAGTCCCCAAAATTCTGTGCTTTTTAAAAAATCTCTAGGATGCAGGTTATCTGGTCCTTGGGACTTGTCAGCTGTTATTACTAATAATTTTCTCAGTACACGTTTCCTTGTGATGCAGTTATTTTTGGGGTATTATTTGTATCTTGAGTGATGAAGATAGAAGCAAAATATCTGTTTATTTAATTTGCCATTTCATTATTTTCCATAATTAACTTCATAGACTCACCCTTTAGATAGTCAATTAATTTCATTTACTCTTTATAATTTTTAGTAGAAGATCTTAGTATCTATTTTCTTTCTACTTTTATTTTATGTTTTATTTTATCTTGTACTTTAATATCATGCTCTATTTTTATTCATTTCACCATTCTTTGCTTTTTTAAAACATTTTATTCTCTCTTCTCACTTGTCACTGTTTTGATTTTGAGAAATACTGTGCTTTTTAATTGCCATTTTATGCTATTCTTAACTTCTTCAGTTATTTATGGATTGTTTGACCTGCTTTCATGTCTCTTTTTTTTCCTGATTGGATTGTATTTTTCTAAGTGTTGTGAAATATTTCCTTAAATGTCTGCCACTGTATCACTATTGATTATCACTCAATCTAATTTTCCATTTCACTTCAACCAGCTCTATGCATACCTGCATCATTGCTCTTATGTAAGTTTAAAACTCTAGTCTTAGACCCACTCTTTTCTCTCTGTCATACTGAATGTAAAATGTAATTAAATTGTAATGACTGCTGCTAGAGATGCCTTTATTATGACAACATTAATTCATCTTGTCTAATTGCACTTTACCAGACCTAGAATACACTACTAAGGTCTGGTTGTCTCTGACATGTGCTGTTCTTAACAAGAAGCCCCAAAGTCACTTTGATAACTGATCTTCTAGGATACCTTTACCATTCTACTTCATCAATTTAAATGTAAATTAAAATCACTCATGGTTATCACTATGTTTCCTAACAAGCTCTCATAATTTCATACTGAATACCCTATGCTACAGAGTGGTAGTTTTTAAGGTACATATAAATTACTCTCATAAGTTATTTTCTCCATTGACTATTTCTCATCTCTACCCAAACTGACTTTAAATCCCAACCCTTAGAACTGAGGTTACCTCTCTAAATCATAATAATATCATCCTTTAGTCACCGAGCTAAACTTCACCTATTCCTAGATTCCTATCTTTCTGGAATAATATGCACCATTAAGTATTTAGGTCTCATCCTTTGTCAACGAGTGTGGAGGTGAATATGGCTCTGACCTTGAATGTGTTTGGCTTTTTCCAGGCTGTGGCAGGAAATTTCAGCAAGAGGTTAGATTTTCTGATCAGCAGGGATACTGCAGAGCATCATTGCTGGCTGTGGAGATAATAATGTACTTACCTTTTTGCACACTTCCAGATTGGTGTTCCAATTCCGCTTGCATAATCAACACTCGGCACAGCCATCAATGAGGAAGACTGGTGAAGAGGTGCTGTGGAGAAGATATACCTTTTTACAATATTAGCTATTGTATTCAGGTATTGCTTAAAGATATCAAGTCTCTAAGTCGTGTTAGTGGGTGAGTGGGTGGTTAAGTACATCTATAATTGGGTGGATGAGTGAGCAATTTGTGGTGGAATGAGACAGTGTTGTCAGTTTAGGGGGAGAATAGAAGATGAGACTGGGAGTTGGATAGTTGTTTTGGAGGGTGCGTAGTTGTATAAGGGCTGGATAACAATTCAGAGAATGGGTAGTTGACTTGAGAAGGTGTGCGGGCAAGGTGGGAGATTTGTAATGTGGGGATTAGTTGGAATATTGGGTTGATTCTCAATAACTGAGAGATTAAGCAATGTTAGAAACATGTGGTGAAGATCTGGGTAATTAGTGGATTTCTTTTCCTTGCCTTCAACACTGTGATCAGTGTAAAAGTTGTTTGAAGCGGTTTCTTTACTAAATATGGATTCATCTGTTCAGATAAGTTCAGGCTAGACCTTAGTGTTTCTTTGAGCAGTTTTCACTGATGATAGATACATAATGACATTGCAGCAGGTGTATTTGCCCATTTCTGCTCTAATCCCAATCTTCTGGCCAAGTCTCCCTTACAATACTACTGAGTTCATATTTAAGTAACAGCATAATTCAAAGATTTATCTGCATATTTATTAAAACCTATCCTACATCCTCCCCCGCCAAGCGCATTCTGAGTTTCCAACAGCATCAACTGCAAAAATATTCTTCAAATATTATTTGTAACATCACCATTTTCTGCTAAATTCTATTGTTCACAGAATCAACGGCTGCAGTGACCTCACAGTTCTCCATAACCAACCATTTGAAATGGCATGGAAATAGAATGATTTTTTGACTAGTCTCAAACCATGTTTTTAGCAGCTAAAATGAGAAGAGTAAGATTCATAACTTCATCTCAGACCCCATGGTATCGAAATACCTGGTTGCCTTTGGGCATTTGCATCAGGATCAAGACTGGTAGGTGTTCATTGAGGGGGTCCTTTTTTTTCTTAACTGCCCTTTGTTTGGTCTCAGCTTGGAGCACAATTTCATTATGTCTTCCATTGAAAACAAAGAATCTGGAAATGAAACACAGCTGAATGGTAAAGTTGCAATATTGAATAAGAGCTGATAGGTATCACCATTCCTTATTGACCAGTATAATGATACTTTGTGCTTCTTGCACTGTATTCTCAAGTTTAAGATGAAGAAATGATTGAATCCTCTGAGAAGACTGCAGAGTATTGATTCACTTCTTCAAAAGACCCATGCAAGGACTGCGAGCTTTTGAAGAAAATTATTGCAGACATTGTTCCTTGCACTGGAAGATTTGTTATTAAGACTATTGGGAGTACAAATCATTCTAAGTGAAAAGACAATCTGAGCTAAACCTTATCGTCAAATATTATTGTTTCTGACAGTATTCTCAGAAAGCCAGGCAAGGAGAGAGATTCCTCTGGGCTTTCATAAAAAAGTAAAACATAATTGTCAAGTTTCAGTATTACTGTGACATTTTGATGCTCATTGTGATTTTGTTGTGGTCCATAATTCTATGAGACCTGATCAAGGTTATTCAGTATATTAATGATTGGAAGATCATTGTTGTTGTTTTGTACAGTTAATGATATTGGTACTTCTATCTTAGCGACAGCATGGAGTGATTCTTCATTAGCATTGTTTGTAACATAAACTGACATCACTACATGAGTATGTAGAAAATTCTGCTTATCCTGGTCTCCAGGAACATCTAAGGGATCTTGGTGCACTGAAGTGTCATGTACTCTAGGATTCACTTCTTTAAATACAAAAACCAAGCCTGACAGTTGCATATTCTTTGGTTCACCCATGGTATGTCTCTCCTGGCTAGGAACTTCTTAAGAGCTAAGCTGATCCTCTTCAAGAATGACAGTATGAGGGATATCACAAAGGTAATCAGACCCTTGGAAAAGTTGAAGTACTCCTTGACAACAGAATATTCAGTCGTTTTGGTGTGAAGCTTCAGTGACTTCAAAGATAAAGAAAAATCTTGGCGAAATGTCATTTAAAATTCTTGGAATAAAGGCTCACATTCCTGAATAGACTAAGGTAACTGAGATGATAATTCAAGGCTCCACTGAAACTAAGTGACATTATCAAAATATATTTATTCCATTAGCCAACACAATAGTAAACATCAAACAACATGATTATTGCTATTTCTCTTTTTATTAAGTATTCTTAATTGACTACTTAGAATGGTAACAGTCACATTATTAATACAGCTGAAAATGAGTTCTTAACCAAAATATGCAAGTAACTTAATAGAAAATCACTGAGACTGACTTGAAATCTCACAGTTTTATTGATGTAAACTTAGTAAGGTTTTTTTTGATATTGTAGGAACTTTGAACTTAGTAGTCTGTGTGTGCACAAGATAATGGCTGCATGTTGAACAGCCAATGATGTGTCAAAGTGGTTGCTCCAATTGCTTGCAGGAAGAAAGATACAACAAACACAGAGAATGCTGGAGAAGCGTAGCAGGTCTTACAGCACCTGTGGAGAGAGAAACCGAGTAAAACTTTTGAGTTCAGTGTGACTCTTTTCAGAACTTCTTCAGAAGCATCATACCGATTTTCAAACATTAATTCTGTTTCTGTCTCAACAGATGTTACCAGAACTGCTGGGTTTCTCCAGCATTCTCTGTGCCTTTAAGAAAAGTACAACTTTTGACTGGTTCAAGCTGATTGCCATCTCACTACCTAAACAAAATAACAATGAGTATCCTGAAAGTGTAAATCGCAAAGGTCACATCAGTCATCCTCCTGCCCCAATGACTTGAGGTGGGAAATTTTCTTTTATGGACTCAATTAATTAATTTTACTAGACAAGAATAATGATATGGAAAAAAAAGGCAGAAAATATCAAGCCATAAAACACAATAGACAACATAAAATTATATTAGCCTAGAAATTACTTCTGATTGTGGAAATGGGTGAATGATTATGACGTTCATTTATACACTATTTTAACTAAATAATTTACTAAATCATTTAAAATATTTTAATGCCTTTGCCAAAGTGATTGACAGAAAACTATCATAGGAATGTGTTCAGTGTTTATTGGCCAATGTATCAGCCACTTTTTGGGTATTAATGCAAAATGGCAAAAATACTGAAATCCATGAGTAAAAGGTGATCTGGTACATCATAAGAGTATTTTTCTGACTTATCATCGAAAGGAAAAGTCATGTATTTTGACAAAAAGAAAAAAGAAATGACCAGTTATTAAATATTTAATACAATCTTATTCTACAACCAAACCTATTGTTTCCTTTATTACTTGTTTCATTTTGTAAAATTTACTTATATGTTCTCACATTTTCACTTCCCCAAACTTCCAAACTTCCTTCTTATCTTGAAAGAATTTATCAAGCTCATGCAAAACTTGTTTGAAATTCTTAAGTTGTATTTTCCACTTAGATCCAATTTTTGATGGAAGTTTTGTGCAATTCTAGCTTTCCGTAGAATGATGGCACAATAGATTAGTGGTTATCATAGGTTAAATAAGGTCTGCAACAACACTTTTGTATACACCATTCTCTGTGAATTTATAATTCCAGGGGAAGATCAAGTCTGCTGCTGCAGAACTTAGAGGCCTACTGCATGTTAATGGATTGCATTTTAAAGTGAGAGTGCTGGTAGTACTTGTTTTGAAAGCATGTCTGCCAGATCCTCAATGTCCACAATGAAGGCCAGATCCCTTGGGTCAGAATTGAAGTAAGTGTATTTGTGAATTAAGTTAAATAGATGCGGGACACTGTAATATTGTTTCTTGGAAATGAGCACACTAAAAACAGGAGAATCTATGACAGTGAGTGTGAATTCAACAATTCCATGCTTGAAAAATCTGTAATGATTTTCTCAGTGTATGAAGATAAGATCCAATTGCATCTTCCAATAATGCTCTGATCGAAGTAAGATAGCCACATGTGGTTCACAGAATCAGGAATCCCTAAAGTGTGGAATCAGGCTCTGAGCACTCCACCCAGACCAATCCCCCTGTAACCCACCTAATCTACACATCCCTGAACACTATGGGCAACTTAGCATAGCTAATTCACCTAACCTGCACATCTTTGGACTGTGGGAGGAAACCAGAGCACCCAGAGGAAACCCACGCAGACACGGGAAGAATGTGCAAACTCTGCACAGCCAGTTGCCTGAGAGTGGAATTGAACCCGGGTTGCTGGCACTGTGAGGCAGCAGTGCTAACCGCTGAGCCACCGTGCTGCCCCCACTGGTTATGCCAGAGTAGCTTAATTTTGGCATCAGTATGGTCTACCAACCCTGGACAATGGTTCCATACAGCTATGATTTTGACTTATTGTGAATATGTGATGTTGGGGGTTGCTTAATACCACCACATGCTGCGCTGTACTGTCACACATCTTACCGATTGGAGAGGAAAGACCAACTGTGTTCGCATTGAGGTCACTAACAAAAACAGAGAAGAAGTATGCTGAAGTGGAAAGAGAAAGATTGGGCATTGTGTTTGATGTTAAGAAGTTTGCCCGTTTCCTTCACAGCAAATGCTTCATGTTGCTGACAGAACACAGACTTCCAGTCTCCATCTTTGGTCCATATTCAGAAATACCTTCAATGGCAGCAGTATGCCTGCAGAGATAGACGCTGGCTCTGTCAGCCTACTCATATGAAATGATGTACCGACAGTTGGAGAAGCATGGCAATACACATGCATTGTTCGGACTGCCACTAGAAAAGAATAGAATATCCTTTGTTGTCACATGTGCACCAGTATAGAAGTACAGGAGTACAGTGAAAAGTTTTTACATTGGCTGCCTTTAATGGCGCCAATTTAAGTACAAGTATCTAGGTACAAATCTTGGATACAAAACAGGAATAAAGGAAACGTAGTAGCATTACTTACAATGTCTAAAAAAATTAGAAATAAGATAGTTATAACATGGTTAAAGGATTGTGCAAAACATATCCCATATTACCTATTCATTAGTTCTATTATATGGATAACATTAAAAGATTTTTTAAAAGAAAACCTTATTTTAATGTGTAGTTGGCTAAGCCAGCATTTATTGATCGCTATGCACTACCAGGAGATAAGGGTGTTCCAGGGAGTCAAGGTACTGGTATCAGCGAGCCAGGTGCAGAACGCTACCCAGAATGATCCGGTCTTGAGCCTAGCAGTGGACTTAGTCCTGAGGGGAAGGACTTGTCATAAAAACTGCTCAGAATTACACCCCTACATATCCAGTGTTTAATGTAGGGAATGAGAATTGTTACTTCTCCACCATTAAGACAAAAGGTGCTGGAACAAGTTTAGAAAGGGCACCCTGACAACAGCCAATCAGACAGGGATGTATCTCTGGAAAAACAGGAGCTTCCAGAAGAGTGGGAGACCACACTAGAAAAGGATCTGAGACAAGGAGATGGTCTTCCAGGAATTGCCTCCTCCCTGACAGACTTATCATGTCAATGTAGACTATGAAAGGATTGTTTTCTTTCATCATTCTTTTTGTAAATATTCTTGATGATGTAGATATGTTAGCATCATTATACAATGCTTGTATAGTAGTTATAGTTGTTGGATGTTTTTATATTGTTATGGCCAGTGTTGAAATAAAGGGGGAAGGAATGTTATATACGTAGTTGGATGTGTGTTATCCCTTTAAGAGACTGGGTAGATGACCCGGATGCAAGTGCTGGGGGGATGGGGGTGGGGGTGGGGGACGGGGGCGGGGGTCGCAATCTAATAACCAACTATAGAGCTGAGAGACCTACAAAAAAGTATTCCCTGTTTAAGTTTACCCTCCGTCTACCTCATGTTTCGTTTATGGTTCTAGACACATTAATGACTTCACCAGCTGACATTCTTGAATGTGGAATGGGGATTAAGCTTGTATAGTTGTAACAAGTCAAAGGAGAGCGTCAAAGCAGGACAGCAAAGTATTCGTATGGGAAATGAAAGTCATAGAATGGAAAGAACAGTTGAAAAGATCTCTAAATACATTAACAGTCAAAAGTAGGTGTTGCAAAGATTGTAAAATAACAAAACTAAAGGCCCTATATCTGAATGTGATTAGTATTCATGACAAAGTGTATGAATACATAATGCACGCTGAAGTAAATAAATATGTTCTGATAGCCATTACAGTGACATGGCTGGATGATGACAAGGATAAGGCCCTGAGTATTGATGGGTATACAACATTCATGAAGAATTGAAGAAGTGGGAGCCAGGTAAATGTAAAGGTGTACAAATGTTAAACAAGGATAGCATCTGTGCAACAGTTATGAATGATCTTGGTTCAAATGATCAGGATGTCGAATCAAGGGGAAGGAGTTAATAGTGTAGGTGATCTTTGGGTCCCCTAACAGTAACTACAATGTGAAATGCAGTGTAAAAAATAAAATTAATGTTTCGCGTTCAGTGAGCATTTTTCAGAATGGAGGTGCAGAACTTCTTCAAGATGGGCATACCTGGAAGAGATGTGGCAGTGAGTGAAACACTAAACAAGCATTTACTGTTCATGGGTCTTTTTTTTGTTTAGTGTTTAACTCACTGACACATTTCTTTCAGGTATGCCTGCCTTGAACTCTTCTGTTCTGAAGAAGGGTCACTGGGCCTGAAATATTAACACTGCTTCTCTACAGATATCCTGCCACACCTGCTGTGGTTTACAATGATTTCTGGTAGTATTTCTGATTTCCCGCATTCACAGTTCTTTGTTTTTTTTAATATACAAAAACAGATATTAAGTGCTTATGATAAAAAGGATTGGCAATAATCATGGCTGGTACAAACTGGACAAATCAGATTAGCAATGGTAGACTGGATGTAGAATTCATAGCTGGCTTTCAATAATATTTCTTAGAACAGATAAACCCAATTTTAATTCACTAAAGACCTATTTGCTCACATAGTGATAAAATTAGAGCCACAGATATAATGATGGTAAGAAATCTAGATTCAGTAGCAGTGACACCCTTAATATTGTAAAAACTATTCAATAATATAAATTGAGCACATCAATTGCACAATTCCATTGGGGTTTAACACTCTTCTGTCATAGCTCCAACGCGAGACTTGTGGAACTTCAGAGAAATTGGATTTCAAGTCATCTTACATAATTGTTTTGTATCATGCAGTACAAATTCTCCACTTTGGCTTTCATGATAGATTCAAGTGTGGCTTCAGCAAACTGGAAACCTGTAACCTCTGATTTCCTTTCGACTAATTAATTCTTCCTTGTATTGTTGGGTTTTAGAACCGATCAGATTGAAACTGAAAAGAAAAACAGTCAATATTAGTGATTTTTTCAACAAAGAAATTATTTCTTTCTGCATTCTGCTCTGAAGTGATACAGTGTAAGTTGAAATGATTTCATTCCCCATCTTCACTGTATGCTGTAAATAATGCAGTCCATTTCCCCTGAATACTACTGTTGTATTTTAGACAGTAGCTGAAACTGCTAATTAATGCCAAGATATTGATAAGATTTAGAAAGATAAAGATAAAGCAGCTTAAAGAAAAGTAGGAGATCTGAGGTGTGTGTTGACAGAGTAATGAGCTGGCCTGATCAATGGTTGTGAGGCAAGTCAAGAATATTATTTAAGTATGTTCCTGGTGCAACTTCAGCTTTGTGCATGGATTAAAATGAAGGCAGTCCTTCAGATTCACACAAGCATGATTCCTAAAGAACTGCTCAAAATTATCAATAAATAGTGCTAAAATAAATTGTTGGAGCCTCTGTTAAAATTCAAAAAGTCTCTTTAATTCTCTCCCACCTATCCGCTTCTCCCACCTCACTGACCACTGCCTACCTGCACTCACCTATCACCATCCCACCTACCTACCCCAGCCCCACCGTCCTCTCTCTATTTATTTCAGAGCTCCCTTCCCCGTCCCCATTTCTGACCTGAAACATCAACTTTCCTACGCCTGTGATGCTGTCTGGCGTGCTGTGTTCCTCCAGCTCCACTCTGTGTTATCTCTGACTCCAGCATGGGCAGTTCTTACCACCTCTGAAAAAGTCTCTTTAATCTTTGTTAAACAAAATTGTGCACAGACAGGAAATATAACAACTAAAAGCCAAGTATGGAGGTGCAAAAAATAATCCGTAAATAAGAGATGGAGTGCTGATGTCCCCTTACTCTGCATGATGGTTGTTGAATTGAGTTAATTACTGGATGCAAGAGAGATTGGTGTATTTGGAACTTCAAGGCATTCTGAGGCAGCAGCAAGTCTATCTACCTAGCTCCAGGACAGGATGACGCATTTCAAAAAATCTGACATGGTAAAGTAATACTTTTCCAGTCCCCCTATTGCATAGGTCAAAGTTAAATCAAGATTCGATCCAAAGAATCTGATCATCAATTCCTTGTCTTCAATTGTACTTATCATAAAAAGAAATGATTGTGCAAAATTTCCCACTTCTTTTCTAGGATAATCTGTCATGTTGTATATCTTCTTTAAAGTTGAAAAACAAAATATATTGCTTGATTTCTTGATCTTTGCGACATTGAATAAGAGAGAAGCATTATTTTACAGGTCTATCTGTTATTTTATACATTTTTTAAATCCTGTGTGCAATTATTGAGTTGGATTTTCCTGTGCTTTGTCTTCATATAGCCTATCATCTAACTCACCATGAACAATACTGTGATGGCTTTTAGTATCCTTAGATATTTTTGAATCTGTTATTCGGGTTAAATCTGATTTTCAACTATGCTGTTTGGATCATAATTCTCCTTTTTCCAACAGCCTAAAATACCTCTTAAACATCTGAACATTTTCATTTCCTCTATTTTATTTGAGCAATTAAAATCAATTATAGCCCTCTCTCTAGACATGATTGCAAGTGACCTGTGGAGATGAAGCCTTCTTTCATTATCCCTAGGAGACAAAATAGATGTTAGCAAAATGTCAGTCAAATGAAGAATCAATTATCTGTTTTCAACAAACTTCTAAGAACCTCAATATCATTTTTCTTTAGAACAGATAGATATTTTAGTATCTTTGCCTAAATAGAGGGAAATGATCATCCTATTGACAAGAAATCAGAAATAGGAGTTGCCTCATGGCAACACCATGCTTCTAAATGAAGCCAGCCATCACCTTACCTTTCATCTGGCAGCATAGCCCAAACAATGAAAGCCACAAAAGAAACTTCAATACAGTTCTCACCAACAGAAGGTCGATCAATGTAATACATCAATCAATTCTAATTTTATTTCAATTAATCAAACAAATTAAGATGTTATAAACTTCATAAGATGTTCAGATTCTATTTTAACTGGAACAATTAGGAAGTATTTAACTTACCCTGAATGATCGAAAAGGTAAACTGATCAAACATGCTTCTGACCTGCTTACTAATAGCATTCCTAAATCTTAACAATATCCCTTTATCCTCATGATAGCAACTAATTCCTACACCTGTGCAGTGTCATTAATGTAATAAAATGCTTGAAAGTGCTTCACAGGAGCATTTAAATAAACTATGACACCGAATTAAAGACTTGAAAAGTGTAGTTTTGTAGTTATGTTATGAACATAAGAATTAGACGAGTAGGCTACTCGCCTTCTCGAGCATGTTCCACTATTCAATAAACTTGTAGCTAATTTGACAACTCTGCATTCTTATCTATCCCCAATAAGCTGAATTTTATTTGGCTAACGTAAGTTTCACTGAGCTTCATGAAAGGTTTCTATCTCAAGGCCTGCGAGATCTCTTGCAGTGTCTTATCAAACTTGCCTCAATAACTAACGACGTTACCCTGTGGTTCAAGTCTATCCCCGCTCTATCACCTATTGTTCTTGGAAGAACTCACCACTAACAGGATTTCAGCTAAAAGACCAGAATTCTTGGTGCCCATACCATCTTTGAAAGGCTGCTGTGCATCCAGAGGACCACGGGTATTTAAAAGCTACACTTCTCATTGACAGACAGACTTTCCAAAGATGTCTCAGAAGGGGAAAATAGTGCCTCAGTTCTCTGACTGTGCCCTTTGGAAACATCTGTGGTAACCAGATTTCCATTATGGGAATTTGACAACTTGTAGTTGAGATATTTCTGCATCTGCGTGCCAGTTGTGCACTATCTTCATTTTTCCTTAGTTTAACAACATTACTAATCAGCTCTATTAACTGCTGCTGCCTTTGTTTAATCATTTTGCACACGGATAGAAGATCCATGTCTATTCAGTACATGGTGTGAATTTAGTATCAATCCTTCTGCTGTTCTTTTGTCTTTTCACTTTATATTTAATTATCTGTATTCTTTATACGTTTTCAGCACTGTGCTTGGTGTTCCCTTCTTTTTTTTTCTTTAGCTTGAACCCTTACTTCAGGGTTTATTCCATTGGATCTATACTTTTCCTGAATGCAGCTCTTTTTTTGTGTACTTGTTGGAATTTAGGCACACTTTCTCTTAGTTCAACACAGGGCTGACTCCTGATAGCTGATCACATTTGAAATACTCATTGGATACATCAACTTTAATTCAGATGGCTGCCTGCATGAACCAGGTCAATCTGAAGATACTCACAGTTTGTAAAGCAATCCTATTTTCTTCTGTAAACAAAAGAAAGAACGACAGGTTCTGGAATTCTAAAACAAAAACTGAAATTGCTGGAGACTCTGAGCACATCTTGTAGCATCCATGGGGAGAAAGCGGAGTTAACATTTCGGGTCCAGCAACTCTTCTTCAGAACTCCATAGATGCTGCCAGACCTGCTTAGAGTCTCCAGTAAATTCTGATTTTATTTTCTTCTGTTTTCTGTACAGTCAATTCTTATGAATTGCAGTTGTATTTACTTTCCTGCTGCTTCCCTTGGCCTTCAAACATTTAACAAAATCAGGCTTTTTTTTTCTTATTAAGCCACATTTATCAAAACAACTATTAATTTTGCCTGGATTATCGTCTCTGTAAGTTTTACTAACGTTAAAATTAAGCTGACTGACCTGTGATCCTGACTTGTGTTTCTTCTACTTCAAAACATTGCTAAAGATGCTAATTAAATTCCAGCTTTTGCTACTCTTGTTTGCAGGGACCAATTGACTTTCTATTGCTGGCTGATTGCCACCCGCTTGTTATGTCACAAGAAACCTTGATGTTTAATTACATTCATTTCATTAATTGCCTTCAGCGACTATCTCCATTGGTTACTGAAATTCACCAAAACATTCTCTTAATGATCTCCTACTTGATTGCCCTGTGAAAATCAAGTGAGCACCTCAAATATGTTAATTCTTCATCTCAGTGAGCAGAAAACTTTAAGTTTCTATTACTTTATACAGTTTACAGAAACAAAAGAAAACTTTGAATATTGATCAGTAGATATGTTCCTGACATGTTGTTGTCTTGTCCTCCTTCAGGACAAACATAAGATTCACAAATAATCGAAAATAAAAATGATTTATACGACAAGAGAAAATTATACTGATTGATTGCTAGAGGTATTGCCATGAATAAATTAATGGGACAATATCAAATAAACTCACTTGTTTGGATCAATGGAACTCTAAAAATTCTCAAGAAACTTAATACAACCAGGATGAAGCAGCCATGGATTGGCATCCCATCCCTAGATTAAACACTCACTCCCTCCGACACCAATACGGTTGGTTTGTGGAATCCACCACATGCAAGACATTGTGCAGTAACTTCATCCTGCCCTCATCGTCACCAGGTCAAAAATATCTTGGAACTTCCTCCTGATAAGCACGCTAGGTGCACCAATACTACATGGACTTTTGCGGTTCAAGAAGACAGTTCAGTACCATTTTCTTAATGGCAGTATGGGATGCTCAAGAAAAGTTGGCCTTATCAGCGATATCCTCATCCCATATGTGAATAAAAAGAAATGTACTTCTGGAAACCTGTGCTATGTCATCTCTACACGGTAAAGTTGTTTTCTAAGAGAAAGCACAAGGAAAATATGTTACAAAAGAATTAAGTCAGTTGTCACGCTCATATATAATTTACCTGATATTTTGTAAAGACTTCTGTCAAAACCCTCCAAAACTCATCAATACACTGGCTCATCCAAATTTTACCTGAACTTATGTTCATGGTCTTATGGCAGCAGGTTATACTGAGATATGCAACATGGTTAGCAGTGTAATTTATATTTTTCATGTGATTCTCAGCATGAGAGGGTCGTTCAAACTTTCCTCCCTTCATTTTGGAATGACTTTGTTCAGGCTCTATTCATCTTTTCTATTCATAATTAGAATCTTGTAACATTCTGAAGCCATTATTTGTAGGACCCCAAAACATTTCAACAAATGCAGGAGGACCAAGTAACCTCAATAGCTGTCTCATTGGACATTGTCCAAAATAATTTTTATAATATTATTGCTATTACTTTTGAAGAAGAGATGAGGAGTAAAGGTGGGTTTCATGCTTGTGGTTTCATGGCAAACTTTACATATTTTATTGTTCTTCCACCTGAAATAACTCTACAGAGGCTAGCATCCCAATACCAAACACCCTTTTTTCACAAATGCATAGCCTTTGACATTAGCATTGCCTCTCACTAAGTCAGACATTCAAGGCACCAATATCCCCGACATTCATCCCTTTATGTCAGCCAGGGCTTTGTGATTGGACCAGATTAACAGCCCCAATTAGGGAACTCATACTCTATGAGATAGTAGGAACTGCAGATGCTGGAGAATCTGAGATAACAAGGTGTAGAGCTGGATGAACACAGCAGGCCAAGCAGCATCAGAGGAGCAGGAAGGCTGACGTTTCGGGCCTAGACCCTTCTTCAGATCTGAAGAAGGGTCTAGGCCCGAAACGTCAGCCTTCCTGCTCCTCTGATGCTGCTTGGCCTGCTGTGTTCATCCAGCTCTACACCTTGATATCTCATATTCTATGAGGTCCAGCTTGCAGAGCTTGTTACAATCACTACACCATCCAAATAAGTCCCGGGTCACCCATTTTTTCCACTAGAAAAGTGAAATCAACCCGAGTGCATTACAGGCAGATGGATGGTAGCAATATTAATAACCCCCACTTAAATTACTGCACAGAGGTCGGCTTCCCATCATCAAGTCGCCATTTATTTACATATGCACAGTACATGGGCTCTTACCAGCCAACTCAGAGCCGGTTCCTAGACTGAGGAGAATTTCCTTTCTTTATCTGTCAGCTAGGGCTCAACGATTGGTCATGGTTAACCATGCCAATGAAGGATCTCATAGTCAATAAGATCCACCGGGTCCTAGTTCCAATCACTACATAATGTGCCCCACTATCTGCTGTCCCCCCCCAACCCCTCACCTCCCCAAAGTCCGGGGATGTAGGCCTGTTCTTTCTCTCGTTGATTCTTCTGAGTCATTTTTGCCCCAAGTCTAGTTCCTCTGATTTAGACTCAGACACAGGCAGCATGTATCAGATCGTAGCCCATTTCTTGCATCTGGAGCATCTCAAGAGAGATCCTTCTTCTTCATCTGGTGGTAATGGTATTGCGGCTGCCCCTGTCTCTGGCTCTCGGGTTTCTTCGATGCTAGATGCAGGGGGAGAACCCATGGTTTCTGAGCCGTTCCGACTGTTCTGAGGGGCCAGAAATGTTTTACTCCTGCCCCGTTTGTGATGTAGCAGCTTTCATGTGATCCACATGTTTGTTCAGGACTGTATCACCTACCTGAACTTTGTATGTCACACAACCAGATCTTGCATTGACCTCGCCTTGTACCAATGCAGGGCCTTTTTTTGTGGTTTTGACGCTAAATTTCATTCCCTGAAGTAAACTGTCTCTCTCACTTAGAGGAGGCATGTGGTCAGCATTGACATTCCCGCTGCCGTTTCACCCTCCCTCCCATGGTCCGGGAATATCATGTTTAACTTGGTGCAAAGTCGTCTCTCCATGAGCAACTCTGGAGCTATCCTGTAGTTGTGTGAGAGATGGTACTATAGTCAAACATGAACCGGGACTGTTTGGTATCGAGTGAAGCCATAGGCTGTTCTTTAAGCCTGCCTTCAAAGTTTGGATTGCTCTTTCCTCCAAACCTTTGGATGATAGATGGTATGGAGCTGTCTGAACACGCTGGCATTTGACTGTAGGAAATACTCAAAATCTCTGCTGGCAAATGATATCCCATTGTCTGTGACCGATACTTCTGGGAGTCCATGCATCATGCTCGCTATCCCTGAGTTTGCTGAATGAACACCATGCATTGTCTAACCACTCTGAATGGGCATCCACAATGACCAAGAACATTCAGCTCATGAAGGGACCAGCAGAGTTGATGTGTAACCGAGTCTAGGGTTTACCTGGCCATTCCCACAATTGTGGGTGTGCTGTTTATGGTAATTGTCATCTTTGGTTGGCACTCTGGGCAATGCCCCCACCAACGCAGCTACGTCAACATCCAATCCTAGCTACCAGTCATAACCTGTCGCCAATATTTTCATTTTGGAAATGCCTGGATGACCCTGATGGAGTTCAGCCAGAATCTAGCAGCAATCTTTACTCAGCATAATCACTCTTGCTCCTTGTAATAATATGCCATCCTCCAAGGTGATTTGGTCTCACTGGGTCCACAAAGATTACAGACATGGTTGTGATGGCCCTTTTGTTGCCCCCAACACCACCAGCTGTTTTACTTTTGCCAGGATGGAATCTTTTTGTGTCCACAGTCTGATATTGTTAATGGTAACCAGAAAGTTAAAAACCAGAACTGACTGTTTCAGGGACATACCACTGGTGATGTATTTGCCAGTGGCAGGTGGCTCAAGGCATTTGTATTTGCCACTTGGCCTCCTGGATTGTGCTCCAACTTGTAATTGTACACACTCAGAATAAGGGCCCATCACTGAATTCGACGAGAAACAATGGCAGCATGGCATTGCCTTCTTTAAGTAGCCCCTTCAGGGGTGTGTGGTCCATTACTATTATGAATTTAAGTCCATAGAGGTGTTGGTGGAACTTTCTTACACCAAAGATGACTGCCAAACCTTCCTTCTCTATCTGGGCATACTTGAGTTCGGCATCAGCCAAAGCCCGGGAAGCATGTGCTATCAGGCATTCCTCTCCATTGGGCCACCAGTGAGCCAACATCTCCCAGTCTATACGGGCAGGCATCACATGTCAGCACCACCTCTTGCTTGGGATCATAGTTGGTCAATATTTTAGATGACCATAGGTGTTTTTTTCACTTCCCTAAAGACTATTTCTTGGCTATGTGACCATTTCCAAGGTTGATCCTTTTTACAATTGCCGGGGTAAGGGGGGTGGGGGGCAAGATGGAGGCCAGGTTATGTATGAATTTTCCAAAATAATTCACAAACCCAAGGAAAGATCTAAGCTCTGGAAATAGACGAGGGAGCCAGGGCACCTTTGATCGCCCTCACTTTATCCTCCAATGGAGGTAATGCAGTCTTGTCAACTCTATCGCCCAAGTAGGTTACATGGGGTGCCTGGACCACTCATTTTTCCGTTCCAATGTGTATGTCAGTCTGGAAGGAACATTTAAGCACTGTGTCCAAGTTCTCCAAGTAATCTTCATTGATCTTCGCAGTTATTAACACGTCAGCCAGATAAATGGAAACCTGGGGTAGCCTTCGTAAAATGTTCTCCATTATCCACTGGAAGAGGGTGCAGGCTGATGATACCCCAATGGCAGTCCTGTATATTGGTACAAACCCTCATTAGGCATTAATTGTGGTGTACTTCTGGGACGCCTCATCTAGTCATAGTTTCACATACACATGGCTCATGTCCAGCTTCATGAAGGACAGCCCCCTGCCAGTTTTGTGAACAAGCCTCTATGCAAGGGATTGGGTATTTATCCAGCTGTGAAAAGCAGTTTACTGTTTGCTTAAAGATCCGACAAAGCAGGCTTCACAGTCGGTAGAACTAGTGCTGCCCATTCCGCAAGCTGCACCAGTTTGATGACTCCTTCACTTTTCAGCCTCCTGATTTTCGCCTCTACTTTTGCCCATAAATGGCACTGGGCAGGCCTTGCAGAACCATGGAATTGCTTCATGTCCAATGTGTAAGCTGGACTTGGCTCCTTTAATAGTCCCTAGACGTTCCTGAAAAATGTCTGGGTATTTAATTAGGACTTCACTGAGGCAGCCATTTTATAATCGAAAAATTTTGAGCCAATTTAGGTGAATCTTTCTCAATCAATTCCACCTCAATAGGCTTGGGCCCAAGCCTCCTACAACAATCAGTGGTAACTGCACCAACTGCTTCTCATAGGAAACCAGAACTAAAGTTGTACCCTTAATATGTAACGTTTCCCCAGTGTATATTTTCAGTCTGGCTGAGGTCTTGTGCAAACTTAAGGTTTGGAGTCCCGAGCGAATCTTGTTAAAGACTGGCTCTGCAACCACTTATACAGCTGTGCTGGTATCAACCTTCATGAGAACCAGATGACGATTTAACCAGCCATTTATTTGATTGGTTCTGATTTGATTTTTGCCAAGCTCTAACCCAGAGGTAGGTGGACTTTCCAGAGTGTGCGCTCTCCTGGGATCCAGCCTATAAGACCTCCTGCTCAATTCAGGCCTCAGAGGACTCCTTTGCTGTCTTGAGTCCACATACTGGCAGCAACTATCCATGGCTTGCCAGCCTGGATCCTGAAGAACATTTTAGCCATTTGGCCAGGCTCTGGTTGCTTTAGGGTTTTGCTGTGGGCTGACGTAGGGCCCCTCTGCTCAGGATATGCCCTGATCGAGACTCTGTAATTGCTTACATGCAAGTGATGTTCCCCAAGCTCATTCAGACAGGTGCGGGTGTCCACTTCCATTGGGGTGCCTTTGGTTGATATATGCTAATACTACTCTGCTAATGACAAAACCAGTTGTAGTGTCTATTTGAAGTCCAGTTGGGCTTTAGCCAGTAAGAGCTTTTACATGGTTGTGTTATTAAATCCCACATACCAAACAGTCTCTCTGCATCTCATTTAGGTTAACCCAAGGTCACATGCCTCTGGCAGTCATCTTAATCTCGACAAAAATCCTGATACGGATTTCCCTCGTGCCCGAACAGCCGAATAAAACCATTAGCTCTCAAAATTGGACGATGCTTGGGCTCATAATATTCCCTAACTAAATCTGTCAACTCTTAAAAGGTTTGAGTACCTGGTTCCTCTGGGAAATTTAGGTTCCGAATAACCAAAAATGCTATGGGTCTGCGAGCAGTCAGAAGGATTACTCATTGCTATTCATCTACCCCGATGTCATTTGCATGCAGAAAATAAGGCATTCGTTCCATATACTTGGCCCAGTCTTCAATGGCAGGATTGAATGAGTCAAGCTTCCCAAATAAAAGCATGATCCCAGAAATGCTTACACCAACTCAAGAGACAACTATTCCAAGCAAATTTACTTCAGGAGCATATTGTTTTCTCTTGTGGCCACCGAAATAACTGCACAGAGGTCAGCATCCTATCACCAAGTCACCCTTTATTTAAGTGTGCACAGTACATGGATTCTGAACAGCCAGCCCAGAGCCAGTCCCTTGAATGGGAAGACTCTCTGAATTTCCTGTTTTATATCTGTCAGCCAGGGATCCATGATTGGTCCAAGTTAACAACCTCAATCATGGATCTCAGTCAATGAGATCTACTTGGCCCTTGTTCAAATCACTGCACCCACCACCGGTCAAAGTTCTGGTGATTATGTGCCCATAAAATGTTATTTTTTGCAATGAGGTTTCAAAGAAGCACTTGATCAATAAAATAAGAATGTAAACACAGTGTGTATACTCATAGGTTTATCACTATTAATCCTGAGACCCACGTAATGTTCTGGGGATCTGGGTTCAAATTCCGCCATAGTAGATGGTGAAATTTGAATAAATTCATAAATGGTCTAATAATGACCATGAAACCATTGCCAATTGTAGGAAAAAATCCATTTGGTTCACTAATGTCCTTTCAAGAAGGAAACTGCCATCTTACCTGGTCTGACTTATGTGAATCCAGGCCCAGGGCAATGTGTCCTCTGGCCTATTAGGGATGGGCAATAAATGCTGAATCAGCCAGCAACACCCAGAACCTATGAATGAATATTGAAAAATCAGAATTCATAAATGGAAAATTATTATTAGACATGACATAAAATAAAATTTCATTCTTGATGCATCTAGAAATATTGGTGCAAATCTGAATTGAAATCATGGCCTTTCTTAAATGAGATTATCATTCAAATTTACATTCAGATTTATTTGCATTATCATAAAGGTGAAATCTTCCATAAACCAGTGCAGTCAGACAACATAATGTAATGAGGTGCAGGGCTGGATGAACACAGCAGGCCAAGCAGCATCACCTGCTGTGTTCATCCAGCCCTGCACCTTGTTGTCTCGGATTCTCCAGCATCTGCAGTTCCTACTATCTCTAACATAATGTAATGCCTATGTTTATTTATGTCCCTGGCATTAAAAAAGTGATATATTTAAATGCAGTAATTGTTAAATTTTACTGATATAAGTGAAAATAAACTCCTGACAAAAAAAAATCATTTTTCCTCAGATTGCCAAGATTACCACCTGTAATCAAATGCTCTTAAATCATTAAATTTGATTTAAAACAGTACTGAACCATTTGTGGATACAACTGCCATACATACTGCCTTTCCTGTACAAAGAAAATATTCTTTATGACTAAAAACTTTCAATCATGTCTACTGTGCTGGACCTCCTAAGAAAATGAGTGTGATTTGAAGAAACTTCTTAAATGGTTGGAAGTAAGCACGTGCAAAAGCATGTGTGTTATTTTGAGTGAGGATGTGGCCAGTTTTCTGCATGAGGTGAGTTTCTACTGAAACATATTGAAATCAATGTTAACGTTTGTAGAATCTTACAAGTTAACTTGTGTTTACGATTCATTCATCTTTTAAATTGGGTAAATTGATTTCTGAAACCAACACAAACTGGTGGAATCTCTAAGCTATTTTGCATAACAAACAGGAGCGCAGACATAGAATATGCACCTCATTAACTCCAATGATAACAGAATACCAGATAAGTGGAATATCTAATGGTTACACACTTCACAGACTACATGCACTGGTTAATTTAGATATTCTATGTTATTATTCATAGTTTTAAGTGACAATTCATAAAATATTTTGGCCAGAGAGACATACCTCAGGCATTGGACTACAGTGAGACAAAGTATTTGTTCAACGAGAAAATAATCTTTAAAATTTCAACTCAGTTGTGTCATTTGGAGCAGCACAGTGGCTTCATGGTTTGCGCTGCTACCTCACAGAGCCAATGACCTGGGTTTGATTCCACTCTCAGGCAACTGTCTGTGTGGAATTTGCACATTCTCCCTGTGTCTGTGTGGGTTTCCTTCGGGTGCTCCAGTTTCCTCCCACAGTCCAAAGATACGCAGGTTAGCTGGATTGGCCATGCTAAATTGTCCATAGTGTCCAAAAGGGTGCAGGCTAGGTGGGTTAGCCATGGGAAACACAGGGTTACAGGCATAGGGTGGTGTTGGGGGAATGGGCTGAATGGTCTGCTTCCACACTGCAGGGATTCTGTGATTCTATTTTATGATTATGTCATCTCTCTATCTAAAGCATAAATTTAAAAAAAATTCCAGAGAAGAAATTTAATTAAGGTTTTGCCATTTTTGTTTAGTTTTATAAAATGTTTTACAAAAACTCCCATAGAGGTGGTAATAAATCTATAAGTGACCAAAATGGCTTGGTTCCAGGGACAATTAGACTTGCCTTCACACTTCTCACATGTTGGCTTTGCATTCATTCTTTTGCTTTCATTTAACTTGCTAATTATTCCTTTAGAAACAATTAGAAAATCATTGAGGAGAAAGCAATGAAGCCTCTTTTTGCAAACACTTATTCTGAACATTTCACAACCTTTTGTCTTTTTAAATAAATTAAATTTCATAAAGTTTTAAAAGACACATGCCATCATTTGGAGCATCTCTGTTGTATGCTGAATAATAAAACATGCATCATTTACTTGTAATATCTAATGAGGATTTTATATACGCAGGATTATGAGATTATAATCATATATGTAAATCCTGAGCAAATATATGTACAGACACTGTTTTCTTTTGAAATAATAACTATTAGGCATTAGTCTAGAATTTTCTATTTCTGCCTATTTCATTACATTTCACTTGATATGATTTCAAGCATCCTGCCACTATATTCTCCTTAGAACTGCCATTTCACCATGAAACATGATGAAATATTTACAGCAGATTCCTTCTTCATTAAGTACAACAAATACTTTCCGACTATCTTACAGAAAGTGTATCACTCCAGAGCTTATGTGGATCTTGCTTCAAAGCTGCCACAGATCACAGGAAAAGAAGAACAGGAGGTGGCCATTCAACAGCTTGAACCTGTCCTGCAATTCAATTAGATCATGGCTAATATGTATTTTAATTCCTTCTTAGGACTTTAACTCTGAATGTGTTGCCTAATAGAAGTCTACAAACTCAGTTTTGGCAAGATCAGTTGATTCCTAGTCTTAACAATTTATGATGTGGAAGTGCTGGTGTTGGACTGAGGTGGACAAGATCAGAAATCACACAAAACCAGGTTATAGTCCAACTGGTTTGTTTGCAAACACAAGCTTTTGGAGCCTCACTCCTTCTTCAGGTGGTTAGTAGTATCAGACACAGAATTCAGGGATTTACACGTACTTTTAACCAACTAAAACCTTCTAACTGATTAAAGGTTTAATAACATCTCAGGTTTGTTTCATACATCCTGATCAGTGGTGTGACCCTTTGATCTTTCACTTATAAATTCTGTGTGTGATACTATCTCTCTCACTAACACCTGAAGGAGAAGTGAGGCTCTGAAAAGCTTGTGTTTTCAAATAAAACTGTTGGACTATAATCTGGTGTTGTGTGATTTCTGACTTTAACAATTTATGAGGTAGTGTCTTTGATATTTCCAAGGCCCTTTATATGTAGAAGTATTTCCTGAAATGTTAAGTGTCTAATCTTAAATTTTAATGTTATGCTGCTTGTTTTGATTGCCTGACTAGACAAATTATTTTCTGTCTACCCACCCTATCATTCTCTGATTTAAGGTTGTTGATCGAAATTTGTTTTTCTTTCCATAGATTGTGTCTGAGCATTTCCAGTGTTTTGTCTTTCTAACAGATCCGTTAATCACCTTAAACAGCTCAATTTTCTTAAACGTCCAGGAATTAGGAAGGATCTACAGAAATTTACCTGAGTGGATTGAAAATAATCTATGTTTCCATTCTTGCAAATGTTTCTATTTGGTACAAAAAAATGTCTAATCACTGCTGCAAAGTTTTGGGGAAACGTTGCAATATCTGTACGGGGTCAACCTCAAAATCAATGCCACATCACCCTCAGCAACAATCAAAGATTCCCTCAACATAGAGTCATGGAATCATACCTACTGCATTGGCCAAGAGGATGACTAGATATTGACTGCCATCATGTGACAGGTAGACTGATGACAAAGACAATCTCCTCTGTTCACAAAGTAGGGCTAACATGTCATGAATGATGGAATATCATTACATAATATATAAAGCCCTATTTTTACAATGACAGAAACAGTTCTAATGCTTTGAGACTTAATAAAACTCCCACCATTTAAAGACGTTAATGGCACTGAGGTTAAGAGACAGCTTTAAATCCTTATGCCTTATGTTCCAGGCACAACTAAGAAAAATGAAGATGTTTTGTGAAATCAGTTTATGAACAATTTGAAAAGTCATATGCTTTTCTCCCACCTTACTCTTTCAGCATTCAAGTTGTGCTATCTAGATTTTGGTTTGCATTGCACAGCACCAATCATCACTTTCTCTTCTATTTCTTTATGTAATGGAAACAACAAAGCACTTAACTGCATCTGAATCATCTGCAATTACCATGTTCTAAATTAGCATTGGACGCACATAGCCCAAAACTTCAATAAGGCCATGATAGATCTGACACCTCATTACGATTATGATCCTGTTTCTCAAAATAGTCAATGTAATCCATTTTTCAAAAAATAAATCTTGCTTTGACTGTAATCCAATTTTTAAAAAAATCTTGTATTATATAGCAAATTGAATGGAGTCAAATGTTCCAAGGTTCTTCAGTGGAGCATAATCAGAGGTAGAACAAAATTTCCAGAAGCCTATCTTAATGTACAAAATGTGTATTCATTATGATTGGGTAACAACAAAGTGATATATTTTAGTGTGAATAACGTGTGTTCATTTTAAAGTGGAATTGATTGGTAATAATTTTCAATCAGCCAATTATAAGTGTTAACTAAGAGTTGCAATCCCAGAGGCCTAATAACCCAAATGCTTGAGCAGTGCTACCACCACCAGTGGCCACTGCTGTGTGGTGTTGCAGCAGCTGTGTACCCATAAATGCAGATAGGTGGCACTTGGGAGCTGAAGGGTCAGTCAAGCAAGCCCATGAAAGGTAGAATGGCTTAGTCCTTGGGGACAAGCAAGACTGCTGCTGTTGGTAAAGCTACTGACTCCATGGAGGCCCCTTTGATTGCCAAAGGGCACCCAAGCAAAGAGGACCCCCACACTTGCTGGAGTCCATTGGCTTGGCCGCACCAGCATTTACCTGGCAGTGTTCTCATGTGGTGGCAAGTTTTTACCTCCACTCCACACCTGCAACCACTGGTAAAAACTGGCGTGAAGTTGGGAGTATGAATTTAATTGGTCACTTAACTGGCTCAGTTGGAATCTAAGTGAGCAACCATCTGAAAGCTTTCCCATCATCAGTATACTAACCAATTCCTTGGTACACCATTTTACTCTGGGAATTTAAAATAGTAAATGACCAGAAGCTGAGGCTTATGGGCTGAATGGAGGCATTCAGTGAAGTGATTTACCAATTTGCAATGGTCTCTCCCATGTACAGAAAACATGGTGAACAACAAAATACAATTTGTTACATTTAAATAGTGCTGATTACCCTAGAAATGTTTGGGCCTTGGAAGATGGGAAGAGATGAGCCAATAGGACAAATATTGCTCATCTTGCATGAGAAAGTAAAGTGGAAAAAGAAGGGTTAATAGGGTAAAAAAAGAACAGACTAGAGTGCTGTGGACGGATTGGTCCCTGCAGAATACAGAAAGAGGAAGAGAAGTAAAGATGTCCTTACAGGTGCTGTAAGGATGAATGTGGCAAATGGCAGGAGATGATCCATGGAATGTGAAAACTAGTGGAGGTTCTTCCTGAGGACAACATAATCATATTGTGGCTCTTGAAAAGGAGGAAATTGGGGAAGTGCAAATTTGTGAGAAATGGATCATACATGGTCTAGGGTTCAGCAAACCATGTGGGAGAGAGTGTTGAGTAAAAGGGAATTGTATGAGAAGTATTGACCAGATGGTGGCATTGTCAGTATTGATGTGATGAAGGCAGACATATGGGAAAAATAGAATAAACTCATCAAAGGACTCCATATGGACCACTGGTGTGCATTGACACAAAATGTATGCCATCTTCAAGGTGTGCTGTAGTGACTCACTAAGGCTCATTTCCAAGGCAATCCCATGACTTCTACCACCTAGAAGGACAAGGGCAGTGGATGCATGGGAACACCACCACCTGCAAGTTCCCAACAAGTAAAGCACTGTTCTTGTTTGGAGCTATATTTCAATTTCTTCTCTGTTCCTTGGGTAAAAACCTGGCACTCATTCCCTTAAATCACTGTGGAGGTCCCTCCACTACATGGAATACAACAGTTGAAGAAGCCAGCTCACTACCATATTCTTGAGGGAAATTTGGAATGGGCGACAAATGCTGACCCATTCACAATGGTATAACAATTGTAAAGGAGGAGTGTAATCATGATGATATTTTATTTTATGTCACTATTCTACAGTCTAAATAATTTGATGCGCAGAAGTCATGCCACATGGTGCAAGCTTGCCCTTGGTCATTTTGTAATTGCAGGGATTGTAAATGCTATGATATTTCCATGTACATTATTTATAGTTAATATATAATCACTTTCTTTTAGATGCTTGTACAATTTTGAGAGTGATAATGTTCAACAAAAATTTTCTTACCATGTTACGATGTATTGGCACAGCACAGACAGGGTCTTTCCCCTTTCCCTCTTGTGATGCAAGGGGATTTAGGGTTAGATGTGATTGAGGTAATTATATTGATTTCCTTTTTTTAAGAGTTTGGGTCTTGAACTAATGGCATGTGAGTTTTGGTCTTGGTGTACGAAGAAGTTGAGCATTAGTATTGTCAGTTTTTGTGGAGATTTGATTTTAAATGAGTGCATGTTGAAATAGCTGACTGGAACCCTCTGAGATTAATAATAGAGTTTGTTTGCATTATGAGATTCTTATGATCTGAGAGAGTGGACATTGAAAGGTGTTAGCTTGCCTTTAATTGGAAGAATTGAGAATTGATTATTTTGCTGAAGAAAGATCCATAGATTGGAAAGCTTTAGGATTTAATTGTGGAAGGCCTTGCTGGGATAAAGTGTGTGAATAATTTCTCCTGGACAAAGCAGTTAGTTCAGACAGTTAAGACAAAGGTTACCTCAGTGTAAGGATTTTTGTCTGAAAATTCCAGACCACAAGTATGTGATTAGAAACCTGAAGGAGACATTTGAAGCTGAGAAAAAATTAAACTTAGTTCTATGAATAATCAAGGATGAGACTGTCAAGCTCTCAAGATCAGAAATTGAAAGAAACAATTAAGACAAACTTGGAGATGAGATAGAGAAAGGAACTTTCTTTCTTGGTATTTGAATGTTTTAAAGTTATAGTATTCAAATAGATTGGACCTTATTTTGTCATGTCTTTGAATTCTTTCAAATTACATTATCAGAGGTCCCTAATTTACAAATGTCCAACTTACGAGTACTTGTTATTACAAACACAATCCCATACAAGGATATAATTTTAAAGATCTGGGATATAAACATTTCCTGTACTTATGAATGTAAAGTAGCCATTGTCCTGCATTGTATTCTGACTAGCATACAAATCAATTTGCGAATAGACTCAGGAATGGAAACAAAAATGCAAGTTGCTGGAAAAGCCCAACAGGTCTGCCAGTATCTGTGGAGAGAAATCACAATTAATGTTTCAGTACCATCTTCCTCAGACTTGATGGTAGATAGAAAAAGGTTGTTTTTCATGCAGAAGATAGAGTGGGCGGAGCATGTAAGGAGTAAATAATAGGTGGAGATGGAGCCCAAGGAGTGAAGAGAACAGTTGGACAGACAAAGGAGTGGATAATGATTAGCCTAGGAGAATGAGTAGCTGCTAATGGGGACTATTAGTGACTAATAATGGGTTGTGTGTAATAGCAGACAATGTGATAACAAGGCCTGGTATGTGAAGGTTGGGGTAAGGACATGGGAGGAAGGTACCTCAGGCCCTAAAATTGTTGAATTAAATAATGAGTCCAGATAGTTGTAGAGTCCTAAGCGAAAAATGAGATACTGTTCTTCCAGCTTACACTGATGTTTAGTGGAGCACTATGGCAAGCCTTAAAATGGAGATGTTGGCACAGATGCTGCCACAGTTGTTGAGTTTTTCCAGCAATTTCTGTTCTTGTTTATGATTTCCAGCATCCACAGTTCTTTCCATTTTGAGTCAGGAATGGAACCCATTCACAACCTTGGGATTGCCTGTATATGCAAATAACTGTATGGTGACTCAGTGGTGGTGGCTCAGTGGTTAGCACTGCTGCCTCACAGTGCCACGGACCAAGGTTCGATTTCACTCTCGAGCGACTGTCTGTGTGGAGTTTACACATTCACCCTATGTCTGTATGGGTTTTCACCAGGTTCTCCGGTTTCCTCCCATAGTCCATATATGTGCAGGTTAGGTGGATTGGCCATGCTAAATTGCCCGTAGTGTCCAGGGATGAGTAAGTTAGATGGATTAGCCACGGAAAATGCAGGGTTACAGGGAAATGGTAGGGGAAATGGGTCTAGGTGGGATGCTCTTTGGGGGAGGCAGTGTGGTTTTGTTGGGCCGATTGGCCTGTTTCCACATTGTAGGGATTCCTTGAACATGCTCTGTTCTATTTTATCATAATTTGTTTTGTATAATAAACTTCTGTTCTTTAATTTAAACCGACTCAGCAACATTATTTGCTTATGTTTCATTGAAAGACCATCACATTCAAACAACACAGTATGATTTAACAAGCTAGATTTCAGTATGGGATCAGTCATGTCCAGTAGGAACATCAGTCAGGAGCATAACATCTATAATTGTCAAAAAATTGTACAACTTGCAGTTAAAGCCTTCTGTGTCAAGCAATAATCTATGCCTTGCAAAATGTCCTTGTTGATGTTATCATACTCAAAGAACAGAGAGGAATTTGAAATCAAGAAAAGCAAGAAACCACTTAAAATTTTATGAGAACAGCAGCAAACATTTAATGAGAATAAAAACAGCTTAATTCTTTTTTAATTTGAAAAGACTATGGATATAATTAAAAACTATAAAACGATTATCTTTATATGCATTGATTAGCTCAGTTGGATGGATGGCTTGCTTGTGGTGCAAAGTGATGCCAACAGTGTAGTTTGATTCCTTTACTGGCTGATGTCACTTTGAAGATCCTGCTTCTCAATTTGATCCCTCATCTGAACTGTGGTGTCCCTCAGGTTAAACAATCAACAGTTGTCTCTCTGTCTCTATTGAAAGAGTGGGATTATGGAGTGTTTACCTTTGTTTATCTCCAGGCTATACCCTAAACTTTTTTGGTGGAGGGAGGGAGGAATGAATGAATGAATGAATGAGCTTTATTGTCACATATACTCAATGAGTACACTGAAAAGTTTATACATTGCCCCTTACAGTGTCATCTTATGTACAAAGTTACCAAAGTACAGGTTCTTTAATTACAAGATCTTAGAACATAGTGAAGTAAAATATCTAGCGTTGCAGAAATAAAAGTTCAGAACAATGGTCTTCCAACCCATACCATGCTGGCACTTAGCCTCCAGTCCATACTGGGCCCTTGCTCTGGACCGCAACAGGCTTCACCTTGAAGCTTATGAGTTTAAGAATGAATCTACTCTTTCATTCAGCAATATATAGTTCAGGCAATCAATCTTTCTGTATTACAGAATGATAGAAAAATTATAACACGGAAGGAGGTTATTTGACTCATTGTGTTCATGCTGGTTCTCTGCAAGAACATCTCAGCTTGTTCCATTCTCCTGAAAAAGACAAATAGATCTTACACTGCAAGTCTGACACAGTGTCTAAACACAAATCAATTACAGAAATTGAATGCCAACTACAGGTACTTGATATCAATGACTTGTCACTAGAAATGATATGATGATCAAAAGTATCATGCACAACAGTGTGAATAGACTGCATCGCCCTATCTTTGTGATGGGGAAGAAAGTAATATCATTCACCGTAACCCAAAAAATGTTAAATATGAAAAGAGATTTTTATGAAATTATCAGAAATGTATACTTGCTTCCCTCAACAATGTTATTACTTTTTCAAAATTTCAATGTATTATATGTTACCAAAATCGTATTGATTATAATCTTTTAATAATTGATACAATCATTAAATCAGCTCTTCTCAGATTCTCAATTTGAGAAGCAGGATTCATCATCCCCAAGGGATTATGCTACTTGAATGTTTGCTTGTTTTGTTTCGGAAAGTCTGGTTACTTGTGTTTCTTTTTTATATCGTTTTTTGAATAGATATGTGATGAGAGGGAACAATATCATACAGCAGCAGTATTAAATCCTATTTAAAAGGTAAAGTCATCATAGTCCCAGAGGAAAATAGTATGCTGCTCTCTCATTGGGCAAGGGGAGAGGCTGAGAAGGAGAGTCCCTCATGATAACCTAATTATGTAGCTACTTTAACACACAAAAGCATCTCAAGGCATTTCACAGAGACATCATTTCAAACATAGATGATGGTGCTCAATAAGTGCCATTTGCTACTTGTCATAATCATGACCGAACCATCCTGGAAGGCTTGGAAATATTCAACATCTTCTATCCTTCCTCATGGTGTTAGATTAATTGAGTGATACAAAGTGGGGAAAGATCAATCCAAAGCCTTCATCAGATGATAGGCTCAGTCTTAATAAATGTAGTAATTTTATTACACAGTACTTAATAGCTATTTTACATTACAGATCAGATACATGATAGTCCTTGGTAAGATCTCAGACTAGACAATAGAGTATGTACACAGTATTGCTGCTGAAATTTTCTGGTATACAACTTGGAAACAGCTAAACAATCGGTTAGTTGCTCCGAGGACTAGTCTTTTATAGATATTTTCAAACCAACTTGTTCAGAGATGTTTGAAAGAGGCAGGATTAGAACCTAGGCTTCCTGGATCAGAGATACGAACACAACAACTGCACCACAACTGTTCTTCAAATAGTTCTTTATATACTAATGGGCAGAGCCTAGCTGGTTATGTCAGTTAACCCTTTACAGTATTGCATCAAATGAATGTTTTATATCCTCCCAAAATGTCTAAGTGAAATTAATACCAAGGAAAATCTGACCAGATGTAGAGTGGGAACTAACACATTGACCATTTCACATCATTGCCTGAAAGTAAAATTATCCGTGAGTTTGTTGACTTGCTCGCCGAGCTGGCTTGTTCTCGTTCAGACGTTTCGTCACCATGCTAGGTGACATCATCAGTGGAGCCCGATGAAATGATGTTAACACTGATGTTGCCTAGCATGGTGACGAAACGTCTGAACGAGAACAAGCCAGCTTGGTGAGTAAGTCAACAAACTCACCCACAATCCAAGCTACAGATCTTCGCCAAAACTTTGAATTAAAATTATCCTCTGGGAAAGTGTGAATGGTGAGGGAATAGACTCACTCGCATTGAAGTAGCTGAGTCTACTGTGATACTTACATGGATATGAGTTTTAACTGTAGATGGACTGGGGTAAGGCTGGAGCTAGAGTGATGTTACTGAAGTGAAAGCATATGTTATTTGTGTTAAAGAGCATATGGGAGTAGGAAGCTCATCACAGGACTTGTTTGAATGCCAGTGCTACAAACAGTATTATTCAACCTGAAACAGAACCAAAGGTGAGGGAGTGCAAATTATTGATAAGGATATGGAGATGTTGAGAGGGTTTGAACAAAAGACAACTTCTTTTTTCTTCTTTGTTTTTAACTACAGTGAGGTTGTACGCAAAATAAGGGTTAACCCTCAGGAGATGTTCAAGGCAACAATGTGAAATAGAAAGTTCTTGCAAAGACAAGAAAACAATTATACCTCGGCAAGAGATAACACAGTGTGGAGCTGGAGGAAGGAGCAGACCACGCAGCATCTGAGGAGTAGGAAAGTTGACATTTCGTGTTTGGACCCTTTTTCAGAAATCTGAGAAGAAGAGTCCCAACCTGAAACATCAACTTTCCTACTCCTCTGATGCTGCCTGGTCTGCCTCTTCCTCCAGCTCCACACTATGTTAACTCTGACTCCAGCATCAGCAGTTCTTACTATCCCAGACCTTAGGCAAGAGACTTTCATGGTGTTGACTGTATATGACTGTGCTGTACAGCTTCATTCCAAGAACTAAAATTTCCACTAAACACCTACCAATTGATAGTCAGATTGACGAAAGATCACACTGTTGCTAACTACATTCAAACCTGATTAAGATATTTTCCACATTGTGTAGATTGCTCAGCTCAACAGACGACCTGATATTTTGCAAAGATCTAATTGACAGAACAAGGCTGTTGATGGGAACAATCCCTACCTTACTCCAGATTTTCAATAGAATCTCTCAGACTTGTTCAACTTTCAGTTGAACCCAAGCTTCTGGGTAATTATGTTGATCTTTAACTAGTTCAGGGGGATGACAAAGATACCAATACTTTGTAGAGCCAGAATAGGGTATTTTGGTAGAATGAAAATCTATCTTTGCTCCATATGCATAACTGCTAGATAGCAGTTTGAAGCAATGATAGATTTCAAACGTTAGGTGAAAAACATATCAATTGTAAATTACCAATCCACAAAATCCAAATGCTCAGTGGATGTTATTTCTTTAAGTTACTGAAGTTGAGCAAGTAAGACATATGAAAGATGTTTTTAGACGCAGAAAGGAGAATTATTAATGACTGTCACAATTCGTACATGGTCTCTTTTATTTGTGGAAAGAAATAATGATCAAATATAACTCCGGCTTTATGTTTTGAATTCTGGGAAATGGTCAACAGAATTCAAATGAAGTGAAAACTATCTTACTGTGTGGTGATGCTCTGGCTATTGTTGGTTTGTGTTACCAAGTGCAAACATCTCAACAAATCTGTTAACAGAAGAGAGACATTGCTTGAGGATGGTATAGTGACCAGGTCACTTTCTGCTACTGGTTAGTAGGAAAATGAGGAAAAAAGTGGAGTTACAGATACCATTATTTATCTGAGAGTGTCTTTTGATAGTAAGGGCTATTGTTATGCTAGTACCAGGTAGATCAGAAGGTGACAACAATAGCTGAGTAGGCTGTGAGTTAATCATCAAACAAATCTACGATAATAAAATTGTCCTGAATGAAGATGGGAAGGACCTTGATTATGACTGAATGGATATTCTTGCAGTAGTGCAAAAGAAATATTTCTGTCTGTTAGTTGAGTTTGAGGAGGCACTTGTGGATAGAGTGTGAGAAGGCCTACAAGAAAAGAGAATGGTGACGTTGGGATTAATTATTGTTGAGATAGTGCCACAATTGCTGTGATGGTCCATTCTGAGAATGCTGCAAAAGATCTAGTGTGTAACTATGCACTAATGCAAGAGGATTTCAAGGCTCAGATAGGCACTATGATAAGGTGGAGTGGAAATCGGAGGCACAAATACAAAAGTGAATCAATAAATTGCAAGAACTGGCTGACAAAAACTGGAGGATACAATGAAAAAAGTTATTTGGGAGAGATCAAGAAAGTAAAAGGAAGGTAAGTATCAGGCTATGCTGCAGAGTAGTGGCCAAAACACATTTGTGAATGGACAGACAGAATTCAGGTTACAAAGGCATAATAAAGATGTGTACTTTTCATGAACAAAGGACAAGGAGAAGAAAATCCACAAAAGACCAGAATTAGATATGTGGTGGATATGTGGTAGATATCTGCCTTCTCGAGAATGTGGAATCATTTCAGTGAAGCAACAACATAATTTCCAAATATGGAAAAAGTTAAAGCGAGGAAGTGAATCATGAAACTATTTGCAGTGTGGAATTTCAGTGAGTAAATTATTATAGGTTATTCGGTGGATTGATTGCTGAGCAGGAGTGAAGATTCAATGATAACTCAGCAGAGATTGATTCAAGAATCCAATGGAGTCTACTAATAGTTTCTGGTCTTATCAGCCAACCCAACATACAAACAGAGACAAGACAGGCAATGTGACTAGAGTCAACATGACATGACAGGGACATTAGATCTCTTTTGGCATTAAGACTAACCACACCATGATTGAACCGACTATAGACTACTTTTCTGCAAACAAATTAGATAACCACATCATGATTAAGTTAACCAGAGAATATTTTCCTGTAAACAAATAATGTATTTATGAATAAAAATATTAATTATGTTTTATTATTTGCTGTTTCAGAGGTTTACTGGATTGTAGATAGTTTAATTAAGAATAACTATAAGGATAATATTGTTAGGCTACTAGCACTTTGGAACCCCATGTGATTGAGAGTGATCTTTAGGACAAAAAAAAGGTTAAACATACTGATATTATGATGCAAAATATGTATTTTATGCTTCTACTAAAAGTTTCCCCATGGAGAAACATGATTGCATGCATTATGGATGACACATAAAATGCTCACTGGAAAACCATAATGGACTAGATTTTTCAGTGCAGTCAGATTGTGTATCACCTATCTCCTGGATGTGGCATAGTAAACAAGCCATTGGCATGCTGAACATGCACTGCATGCCCCCAGAAACTGATCTGGATGCATACTTCTCAAGAGTGACAACAATGATCATTGTGCTTTGTGCTATGACCAAATATTGTCCAGCAGAGGGAGATTGTCTGCAGGAAGTATAAGATGCAGCTTAATATTCTGGGAAGGAGGAAGAATAGGAAGGCAATGAGGAGGAAGCTGATGAGCGAATCATGTTGATAATCTCTTCATTCTCTGGTTAGTCAGTGAATTCGGTTAATTTAGTCTATGATTACACCATGATGATTTACCACAGGACAAAGCCTTTGATAATCCTACATCTATACTGAGCGTTCTTTCAACATTGCTTCCAATTCCAATACCCTTCACATTCCAAGGAATTGACTCTTTAAATCATCACATTTAGATCATGCTCTGTGTGCATTCATTGAAAATGCTGCAACACAACTGACGCCAAACCCATCAAGTAATATGTTTAAAAGTCACAGACAATTGTGTTGTACTTACTTTTGAATGTTCGCAGAATATTAGAACCATGCTCTCAATGTGTCCAACAAAGCCACGGAGTCTAAATCAAGATACATAATTTAGAATATTGAATTTAATGGAATTTTTTACAGAATGTGAAAAATTATTCACTTCCATTTTAAAATCTCAAACAATAATTAAAATATAATAGCATCAGGGCTAAAACCTGCAAAATTGTATTTAAAGTACCAAACATTATTATAACTTACCACGTTGTTAAAAAGTCACTTACACATGAATCTCAAATTCCAACTTGTTCTCCCATGTCTAGTTGGTATCTATTGGGTACACACTGTGATGTAGCACCTTTCATTTGGTTTCATGCTGAGTCCCAAGGTGAGGTATTAGTACAACAAAGCTTTTAGAGGAGCAGGAAAAATCAGACAAAAACTTCCAGATTTCTGCCTTTAACTGCACAAGTCGAAAATTGCTGTCGGGTTTGTTGTTTTATAATGGGCTGTGTTGACTGCCTCTTTATTATTCTTATCACTACATCAGGACCATCAATATGTTGATGCAAAACAGTGTTACGACAAGGAATGGCTGAACCCCTCTGATAATTAAACTAAAACACAAGCCTCAATCTATTATGACAGGAGTAGGTGTTCCCGTCTAATAATTGCCTCCTAAACATCCAGAGAAGCTTGCCTTTCCCCTCGTAATCTATTAAAAGAGTGGTTAAAAGGAAAAAAATCCCTGATCTCTACTTCACAAGTAACATGAAACAATTTACTTGTTTAACCCAACAATGAACAAATTAACAAAATTACTAACAAACCTCCTTAGACTACCAACTACTCCCTAACTGGTCTAAATTCTACTGGAATGCTGTTTAAATAAAGACAAGTCCCACTAATATAAACGCAATTAATAAGAGGCAACAAATTGTAACTTAATCTCTCCAAGTTCGCACAGATTGTCTTCTGGAATATTCTGTTGTCTCTGGTCTCTTCACAAACTCCTTTCTTCTGTTAATTCTGCTGTCAGGGATATTTTATCTCTAGTTTCTTCAATGAGGACTTTGAGTTAAAATACTGTGGTATCCTTGATTAATTAGATGGGCTTTCTCTGAGAGCTGAATGGTGCTAACTGGGGCAGGTGGCAGTTGTCTCTCTGCGATTTTCCAAATGCCTTTGTCTTATATACCCACAATGACATAATCAAATTCTTGTAATATGATTGGTTTCAGGTTGTCAACACCATCCCGTTTTTGAATTCATTTGGCTTTGAATCACTGAGTTTTGTTTTAATTTAATTGGCTAAATTCAAACTCGTCACAATATCAAAACAAGACTGTTGTTTTGCCGGCCGCCTGTAAGGCTTTTTTGATACACTTGGCTCACTTTCTGCGGCTGTCTGTGCTGGTAACTTCAGCTGCTACTCACTGACAGAAATTTCCTTCTTTTTAAAAGAAACTTTCCTAAGTACAGGCAAAGCAAAAATCTCTTAAAGGAATCACACATTTTAGCTTCCTGCCTTCCACTTCATGATTATTCTAACCAACTTTGTAACACCTTCTCCCTTAAAAAAATAATGAGCCATCGTTATGAAAAGATGTTTTTTTTCTAAATGTTAACACTACTACCACAAAATACATGATTCAGTATTCTAAAGTTATACTTTTCATACTAATTCAAATATATATAACATTGAACCATACTGGTTCTATCTTACCTAGACACTTTCTTTAAACCTGCGATTACACATCTGCAACAACATCTTTCTGTCCCATAATTTGTAAGTTAAAAGCTTGTAACATAAGACTCCAACAAAATAGTCTCATATTCTTGTCGTTAAATATTTCCAAAATAGTGAGAGAGTTGTGGTCTGTATGCACAATCATCTCTGAAATATTGTTTGTAGCATAAACTTTAAAATGTTATAAAGCTAGTATCAAACTCAACAATTCTTTTTCAACAGTGGAGTATTTTCTCTGATGAATGTTAAGTTTCTTTGAAAAATATCCAATTGGCCTTTCAATTCCACTATCACCGTCCTGCATCAACACAGCTCCAACCCATATATCACTGGCATCATAAGCGACTTTAAAGGATTTCAAGAAATTTGGTGTGGCTAAAACTGGTGCAATGGTTAACATGGCTTTTAAATTCTCGAATGCCTCCTGGCATTGTTCTCTCCGAAATTTTGCGTTCTTCTTTAGCAAATCCGTCAGAGGTGCCACCATGCTACTAAAGTTCAGCACAAACTTCCAGTAGAGTCTGTTCAATCCCAAAAATCAAAGTACCTCTTTCTTCACAGATGGTCTTAGAAATTCCTCGATGGCCTTCATCTTTTTTTTCTTCGGGGTCATCCTTCCATGTCTGATGTTATGTCCCAAGAATGTCACTTCTGCCATCACAAATTCAGTTTTTGCTAAGTTTATAACCAGTTTTGCCTCCTGTAGTCTTTCAAAGAGCTTTGCCAAACGCACCAGGTGATCTTTCCATGAATGGCTCAAGATCACTAAATCATCTATATAGACAGCACAATTAGTCAATTCTGCCACAACTCTGTTCATGAGTCTTTGAAATGTGGCGGGTGCATTCTTCATACCAAAGAATATTACTTTGAATGGATACAGCCTATTTGGGGTTACAAACACGGAAACTTCTTTCACTTTCTCTAACAAAGATACTTGCCAGTAACCACGGAGTAAGTCCAAGTTGGTGATATACGTGGCTTGTCCAACTTTTTCCACACAGTCCTCTAGCCTTGGAATTGGGTATGAGTTCAATTTAGTTACAGCATTGACCTTCTGATAAGAAACGCAGAACCGTTGAGTAGCATCAGGCTTCAGAACCCACACGATCAGCGAGCTCCAATCACTTTGACTTAGCTCAACGATGTCTTCTTGCAGCATCGCTTCCACTTCATTCTGTACCTGTGCAACTTTAAGAGGATTAAGCTGTAGGGGTGTTGTTTTATCAGAACAGCATTCCCTACTCAAACCTCGTGCATTATAGCAATAGTCTTCCCCATCCTATTCCCACAGATGTCCTCATATTTCTGCAACAAGCCTTTCAATTCAGTCCTCTGTTCCTCAGACAGGTAGCTCACTATCCTATCCCATTCTCTAAGAACTTCCTCATTATTTGACTGACGTTGAGGCAGATCAAAATCAGATGATTCGGATTCTGATTTCTCACTCTGAGGGGCTGTAACTAATACCTATTTTTCAGGTTCCCTTTCCAAAGGTGTTAGTTTTATTACTTCCCATGGTTTTTCTACCATTTGACATGTATGGCAGGTATGGCAAAATTCAACAACATCCTTTTGCATTCAGTAGTTTTGTATTTTAGCCTGAGTCTTCTTCACTCCCAAATGACCTCCTACAGGTAATTTGTGTGCTATTCGTAATACTTCCTGCCTGCATGCTATGGGCAACATAATCTGGTGAACTTCCGCCCATTTGTCCTCTGCACTAACCTGCCAAGGTCTCCATTTCTTCGCTTAGAATTCTATCCTTGCGATAATAACCCTCGGGAATGCATTCTGATTCCTTTTCCAAGTAACTTTATGATGTAGATCTTTTATTGTCTCATATTTTTGTTGTAACTCCAGTAATCTTTCAGAACTAAACACTTCTGACTAGCCCCCTACCTGTTTAGGTTCTTCCTTAACCATCTTGTCAAACACAGTGTCAGCTAATTGGACCTCAACTCCTTCATCTTTCTTGTTGGTTTTCCCTCTTACTTTAACCATTGACTGTGGGATCTTGTCACCAAACAATCTGGAAAAATTCCAGGGTAATTTTCTTTTAACTCCTTAGTTTCCTGGTTTTCCTTTGGCTTCTCCACTACAAGGGGTGTCACTCCCACTTTTGTTCCTGCCAGGTTTCCAAGCACAAACTGTATTCCTGGAATAAACACCCTTTCAATCACTCCCACTTTCACTTCTGCAGTCTTGATTGGACTTTCCAACCTGATCTTACTAAATGCTAAATCTCTGTCCATCTATTCCACAGATTACTGCTGTTTTGGGTAACTTTTAAGAAGGGGTGCAAATACTTTCATCTCTTACTTTGAGACTGACCAGCTCCCAAATCTCTCAATATTGTAACTTTTTTTTTAACCTTCTCCCCCTGTTTTTATTGAGTAAACCTTGCCCACAGGGTGAAGTCTTTGTGGAGATCGGACGCTGTCTCACTAACCAGACTAGGCTGTGCACTCGCGTGCAGCTGCTCGACACCTTTTGGGACTTCCATCACTACCTTAAATAATCCCACTGGTTTAGCCTCTTTTACCACATCGTTTTTTCCCAGTGCGTTTCTTCAACCACCAGCACTGTGACTTTATTTGTCCCACCTTTTGGCAGTGAAAACACCTTTTCTGAGTGCCTTTCTTAAACCACTGGCACCGTGTCTTTATGTGTCCCACTCCATTACAGTGAAAACGCCTAAGGCCTCTTGCCTCCTTTCACCCTCTTGGGTTTCTTTTCTCAGTTGTGATAAACTGCTCCCAATGCGATCTACTTTTTGTACTTTTTTCCCAATTTCTATCCCTCACAGAATGAAATTACTGTTGGAAGCTAAAATTCGATTTATGGACTAATACATATTCATCCGTCATCTCTGCAACTCTTCTTACTTTGGTAACTTTCAGTTCCTCAACATATTCCACTTCACAATTACTCTACCCAACATCGTAACAACAGTCATTGCCTTGCTAAAAGGTTCCTTCCATTAATTTATGCAGGAAAGGAAAAAAAAGTCAATCAGCAATATTCTACACATTATGGACATTATATCAATTGCTAATGATGATTGTGCTTAAAATAAAAATGAAAGCCACCTAAATCTTTTTTCTGTCGTTTCTTTTTACAAACATGTTTATCAGAAATTCCTTTATTAAAATTAATTTGATTAATTCAAAACAACCAATTTAATGAATGTAGTAGAGCACACGCATACATTTCATACAATGGAATTCTAAGAATATTTTTGTATCAAATACCATTGAGAACAATCTCAGCCATTGTTATGGGTTTATGTGTCTCTGCAGTGGATGAATACTTTAGATGCTTTATAATCCAATCCAACTACTCCTTGTTCATTAGTGCACTTTTGCTATTTACCCTTCAGCCTTTGAGCATCCAAATTTTGTTGATTGTTTGCTGAGCTCTTATTTCAATTACTCCATGTTACATATCTACAGGTACAATTGAGAGCACAGCAGCTCATTTCCTCCAACCAATGCCTTTTAGTTTTAAATTTAATTTACTTGCCATCATTAATCCATAAAAGATTCTATTTGCTGTCTTGTTAAATAAGTGTGACATGACATCTTTAATAACTGTTAACAATGTGACTTCCAATGTGTAATTTAAAATGTGTCTGCCTTACAATAATTACTGAAAGTGTTCAGAAGAACTGCTTACAGCTTTAATGGAGCTGTCATATTTTGTCATTTATTTCACGAATACAATTTGACAGTTGACCTTTAGAAAGGTCATTAAGTCAGCAACTATGGCGTGATTCCACCTTTGCAGTCAGTTTCACCTTAGCTTATGCATGTGTCAGTCCACCGGAGATTACACATCTCCAGCATAAGATTTTCAAGTTCCAAGGTGATACACCATGTTTCCAACTAGAAGAATATATAATTATTGATATTTTTAATGATGCACTTTAATTTACATCATCCATTAGATGTGAAATATTTCTTAATTTTGTTTTTAGTTGTTAAGAAATAGCCCTATTGACTTTTTTTTTGTTTTCTCTTCCCCTACACAACATCCCCAGTCACATGAACATGAGGCGATGATTTGAAAGCTGAAGCTGATATTCCATCACATTTCTTGTTTGATAAATACAGAATGTTGGGTAGGGAAAAGAACACTGCAATTGTTTTTTTTCAGCTTTGAAAGTATATCAAGGCTTATACCATGTTGTTGAATACTGATACACACTGCTCTTCGAATTTGGATTTTTTTACATATATTGGAAATCACAATTTATAATCTGACCAGGACTAATGAGAGTTTTCTAGGAAAAATTTGATTGTTTAAATCACAGAATATGAAATCTACTGTTAAGACTCCACCTTTGTTTCTCGGATTCAGTCTCAGATTCAGTAATTGAAACACAAGTTTCAATAACCTGGGGCTTGACTTCTGCAATTCCTTCCTTCCTACCTGTACTTTTGGCACAGAACCTACTTGCCCTTAATCCATATCTGGTGGTTTACTAATTAATGTATTTCAATTATTCCCACATTATCCTAACTCTTCCGGATCCCTGTGTTCCAAAATGCTTAGTTTCAAAGTTTTCACCCCAACATTTGCCTCAGCATACCTTAGTAATATTCTCTTGTCTTTTGCATGCAAAGACACTTCAGAAGAGCATTATCAGACAAAATTTGACGCCAAGCTACATGACTGCATGTTGCTCCACAGCTGCTACTTAAGCAACTAGCTTCTACCTATAATTTTGGTTGCCTGTGCAAATATTTTTTTCAGTATAAACAGTAAAGTGCTGACAGGGGCCTTCACTATTACTAGGTAAAAGCCCTGGAATTCCTTCCCTTACATCATTGTGGGTGAACGCAGACCAGATGGACAGCAGCGGTTCAAAAAGGGAGTTCACTGCCATCTTTTCTGGGACAGTTGAGGATGGGCAATAAATGCTGCCCCAGCCAAACACTCCCACATCTCATGAATGGTAAAAAAAGCTCAGAAAGCAGCCAGCAGCACTCAACAGCTGCTGTTCCCAATCTCCTAGCCTTTGAGCACTAAGGTGCCTCAAGCACGTAAGGTATACTTAATTGTGAAGGTTACAAAAACCTTTAAAAGAATCGACCTCATGATATGGTATATAGTTAAGTACCTCGAAGGCATATATGTACAGTGGCTTTGTGCGAGGATCACATTTCTGTCCAATAGAGCCACAGAATTCAGAATAAGAGGTCATTAAATCCCTTATGTTTGTCTTAATGCCAGCCTTTCAACTGGAAATAATTAATCACATTTCCCCTGTAACTTTTAAAAGTATATTTTTCTTTTCAAATATTTCTTGTCAAAGACCTATCTAATTCCGTTTTCAATTATGTTTCAATCATGCACCCTTAAGTTTAATATCTAACATGTTTGGCCAACTGTAAATACTCACTCAGTGTTATGTCTCCATCTTAAAAAAATACTTCCAATTGGACTCAAGTCTACATCGCTTGCCAATTGTTTGAAACCATTAGACCATAAGATGTAAGAGTAGAAGTAGGCCATTTGGCCCATTCAGTCTGTTCCACCATTCAATGAGACCATGACTGATCTCATAATCCACAACTCCATTTTCCTGCCTTTTCCATGTAACCCTTGTTTCCCTTGCTGATTAAAAATCTGTATGTCTCAGTAACCCAACAGTTACAGCCCTCTACATTAAAGAATTCCATGAATTCTTTACCTTCTAAGAGTAAAAGTTCTTTCTCATCTCTGTCTTAAATGTGCAACCTTTTACTCCAGGATTATGCTCCCTGGTGTTCTCCCGCAAGGTGAAGAAACTTTTCAGTTTCCCTATCCTGCTTATCCCCGAAAATTCTTACATGTCTCAATATGATCACCTCTCAATTTTCAACTAAATTAATTTCTCCTGATAGAAAAATGTCTCCATATCCAGGATCAACCCAGTAGATATTCTTTGTTCTGTTTCCAATGCCAGTATATCTTTCCTAAAATAAGGAGAACATAACTGCTCACAGTAACCTAAGTATGGTCTAAATAATGGCTCATATAGCTTTAGTAAAACTTCCTTATTTTTATTCTCTGTATCCTTTGAATTAAAGGTTTATATTAATTTGTCTTGCCTATTGCCTGCTGAATATGTATGCTGACTTTTTTATTGTGATTCATGCACCCCTAAATTTCTCTATGCTGCAGGCATCTGCAGTTTTTTTTCTACTTAAATAATATGTACCATCTCTATTCCTGCCAAAGTGCAGAACTTCACATTTGCCCACATCATATTCCATCTGCCAAAATTTTGACCACTCAGTTCACCTGTCCATATCATAGAACATAGAACAGTACAGCACAGAAAAGGCCCTTCGGCCCATGATGTTGTGCCGAACTTTTACCCTAAACCTAAGGTCTATCTAACCTCCACCCCTACATTATACTATCATCCATTTGCCTATCTAATAGCTGCTAAATGCCCCTAATGAGGCGGACTCCACCACCCTCTCCAGCAATGCATTCCACGCCCCTACAACTCTGTGAGTAAAGAACCTACCTCTGATGTCTCCCCTATATCTACCTCCACTCGCTTTAAAACTATACCCCCTCATAATCGCTACCTCCACCCTAGGAAAAAGTCTCTGGCTGTCCACTCTATCGATACTTCTGATAATTTTGTACATCTCTATCAAGTCACCTCTCATCCTTCGTTGTTCTAAAGAGAAAAACCCTAACTCTCTCAACCTTTCCTTGTAAGACCTTCCCTCCATTCCAGGCAACATCCTGGTAAATCTTCGCTGCACCTTTTCCAACGCTTCCACATCTTTCCTGTAATGAGGCGACCAGAACTGGACACAATACTGCAGATGTGGCCGAACCAGGCTTTTGTATAGCTGGAGCACAACTTCACGGCTCTTGAACTCAATCCCTCTATTAATGAAAGCTAACACACCATACGCCTTCTTAACAACTCTATCTATCTGGGTAGCAGCTTTCAGGGAACTGTGGACATGAACCCCGAGATCCCTCTGCTCCTCCACACTGCCAAGAATCTTTCCGTTAACCCTGTATTCCGCTTTCAAGTTTGTCCTTCCAAAATGAATCACCTCACACTTTTCAGGGTTAAACTCCATCTGTCACTTATCAGCCCAGCTCTGCATCCTATCGATGTCCCTTTGTAACCTAGAACAGCCCTCTACACTATCCACAACTCGACCCACCTTTGTTTTGTCCGTGAACTTACTAATCCACCCTTCCACTCCTACATCCAAATCATTTACAAAAATCACAAATGGAAGAGGATCCAGAACAGATCCTTGTGGTACACCACTCGTAACTAAGCACCATGTTGAATATTTTCTGTCCACTACCACCCTTTGTCTTCTAAGGGTCAGCCAATTCTAAATCAAATCTGCCACATTTCCCCCCATTCTATGCCTCCTTACTTTCTTCATGAGCCTACCATGGGAATCTTATCAAATGCCTTACTTAAATCCATGTATACCACATCCACTGCTTTACCTTCATCTGCGTGTTTGGTCACCTCTTCAAAGAATTCAATAAGGTTTGTGAGGCATGATCTCTCACAAATCTATGCTGACTATCATGAATCAAACTGTGCCTATCCAAGTGATCATACATCCTACCTCTCAGAGCCCTTTCCAATAATTTGCCCACCACTGACGTAAGACTAACTCCCTACCTATGTCCGTGACACCACCCACGCCCTCCACCTCCTCCAGAACTTCCAATTCCCCGGTCCCCAACACCTCATCTTTACCATAGATGTCCAGTCCCTCTACACCTGCATTCCCCATGCTGATGGCCTTAAGGCCCTCCGCTTCTTCCTGTCCCACAGGCCCGACCAGTCCCCCTCCACTGACACCCTCATCCGCTTAGCCGAACTCGTCCTCACACTCAACAACTTCTCTTTCAATTCCTCGCACTTCCTACAGACAAAGGGGGTAGCCATGGGTACCCGCATGCGCCCAAGCTACGCCTGCCTCTTTGTAGGTTACGTGGAACAATCCCTCTTCCGTACCTACACCGGCCCTAAACCCCACTTCTTCCTCCGTTACATTGATGACTGTGTCGGCGCCGCCTCGTGCTCCCACGAGGAGCTCGACCAGTTCATCCACTTCACTAACACTTTCCACCCCAACCTTAAGTTTACCTGGACCATCTCTAACACCTCTCTCCCCTTCCTGGACCTCTCTGTCTCCATATCGGGCAACCACCTAGAAACCGATATTCATTTCAAGCCCACCGACTCCCACAGCTACCTAGAATACTCCTCCTCCCACCCACCTTCCTGCAAAAATGCTATCCCCTATTCCCAATTCCTTCGCCTCCGCCGCATCTGCTCCCAGGATGAGGCATTCCACTCCCGTACATCTCAGTTGTCCTCGTTTTTCAATGACCGTAACTTCCCCCCCTCAGTGGTCGAGAACGCCCTCAACCGTGTCTCCCACATCTCCCACAACTCATCCCTCACACCCCGTCCCCGCAATAAGAACCAAAAAAGAATCCCCCTCGTCCTCATGTACCACCCCACCAACCTCCGGATCCAACGCATCATCCTCCGACACTTCCGCCATCTGCAATCTGACCCCACCAACAAAGACATCTTTCCCTCCCCACCCTTATCTGCTTTCCGGAGGGACCACTATCTCCGTGACTCCCTTGTCCGCTCCACACTCCCCTCCAGCCCTACCACACCCGGCACTTTTCCCTGCAACCGCAGGAAGTGCTACATCTGCCCCCATACCTCCTCCCTCACCCCCATCCCAGGCCCCAAGAAGACTTTCCACATCAAGCAGATGTTCACCTGCACATCTGCCAATGTGGTATACTGCATCCGCTGTACCCGGTGTGGCTTCCTCTACATCGGGGAAACCAAGCGGAGGCTCGGGGACCGCTTTGCAGAACACCTACGCTCGGTTCGCAATAAACAACTGCACCTCCCAGTCGCGAACCATTTCAACTCCCCCTCCCATTCCTCAGACGACATGTCCATCCTGGGCCTCCTGCAGTGCCACAACGATGCCACCCGAGGGTTGCAGGACCAGCAACTCATATTCCGCTTGGGAACTCTGCAGCCCAATGGTATCAATGTGGATTTCACTAGTTTCAAAATCTCCCCTCCCCCCTACCGCATCCCAAAACCAGTCCAGCTCGTCCCTGCCTCCCTAACCTGTTCTTCCTCCCACCTATCCCCTCCTCCCACCTCAAGCCGCACCCCCATCTCCTACCGACTAACCTCATCCCACCCCCTTGACCTGTCCGTCCTCCCTGGACTGACCTATCCCCTTCCTAACTCCCCACCTACACTCACCTTTACTGGCCCCATCTCCGCTTCTTCGACCTGTTTGTTTCCTCTCCACCTATCCTCTCCTCTATCCATCTTCTATCCGCCTCCCACTCTTTCCCTATTTATTTCAGAACCCCCTTCCCCTCCCCCTTTTCTGATGAAGGGTCTAGGCCCGAAACGTCAGCCTCTCTGCTCCTATGATATTGCTTGGCCTGCTGTGTTCATCCAGCCCTGCACCTTGTTGTCTCGGATTCTCCAGCATCTGCAGTTCCTACTATCACTGACGTAAGACTAACTGGCCTGTAACTTCCGGAGTTATTCCTATTCCATTTTTTGAACAAGGGAATGACGTTTGCCACTCTCCAATCTTCCGGCACTATGCCCGTGGACAGTGAGGACAAAAAGATCATCGCCAAAGGCCCTGCGATCTCTTCCCTTGCTTCCTATAGAATCCTTGGATAAATCCCATCAGACCTGGGAGATTTATCTGTCTTCAAGTTCCTCAAAATTCCTTGTACATCTTCCTTACTAACATTAACCTCCTCTAGCCTAACAGCCTGTTTCACACTGTCCTCCCCTACAACTAGATGCCTCTCAGTTGTGAATAACAAAGAAAAGTATTCATTAAGGACCTCTACTATCTCTTTAGGCTCCGTGTACAAATTCCCTTGATTGGCCCTACTCTTTCTCTGGTCATTCTCTTATTCCTCACGTACATGTAAAAAGCCTTGGAGTTTTCCTTGATCCTATCTGCCACAGTTATCTCATGCCCCCTTATAGCTCTCCTAAGCCCTTTCTTCAGCTCCTTCCTGGATAACTTGTATCCCTCTAGAGCCTTTTCCGATCCTTGTTTCCTAAACCTTATATAAGCATCCTTCTTCCTCTTAACCAGTCGCTCGACCTCTGTTGAGAACCAAGGCTACCTCACTCGACCGCATCTTCCCTGCCTGCTGGGGACAAACATATCAAGCAGACTCAATATGCATTCCTTAAACAATCTCCACATTTCTATAGTGCTCTTCCCTGACAGCATTTGTTCCCATTTTATATTACCCAGTTCTTGCCTGACAGAATTATAATTACCCTTCCCCCAATTATAAACCTCTCTGAATATCCCTCTCTTAATTCTTGGTGTTGATATATCAGAATTCATGCCTATTAACAACTTCTAATATAACTCCATAAATCATGTCTATTAATCCATTAACCCATTAATTCATGGCTATAATACTAACTGCAGATTTCTGTGTACCAGCCACCCTCCATTCAAACTAATTCAGGGGCTCACTACCGTATCCAGTTACAGCCCTTCAATTTGCAGTTACACTCCACTTGAAAGTGCACTCATCCATAATGCACTATGTAAACAACCCCATTTAACAAGACCGACATTCCATTCCAAGGTACAGTCAGGCATGACGGCTAACAAAACTGCACAGACACTGTAGGATGAAACCTTTTTGCACCCCCACACCAAAAATAGTGTTGTTTGATATTAAAATCCAACTTCGAATAGGTGCTATTACCAAGCCTTTTATCTATATTCCTCCAGCTGGAGTAGCTCCAAGTATCAGTCAAAGGTGATAATTGGATTAGCCCTCTTCCTTTAAAGTAAAGTGTTACTTCCCTGCAGACTTTTCCTGTATATTATGTAGTCAGGTACTTGTCCCAAGTTTTTATTCAATGTATATAAAACTTTACCCCACTAATAAAATGAACAAACAATATCCAGCGTATGTAAGCAACCTTTAACCTATGAACAAAACTAACAGCGCCATGTCCAGACCTGGGCAACCTTGAATGAATGAATGAATGAAACTGACAGCACTGCTACAACAGGTGTGACCATGAAACCGAATTAATGAATGAATGATAATAAATAGAACCCACAGATGGACACAACTGTGAAACTAACTAAACAAGCGATAGTAAATAAAAACCACAGACAATCAAAACTGTTGGGAAGTCAGACTTTTATTTAAAAAACACAAGATGCCTTTTTCTAACTTTAAAATTCTAACCTTGAAAATAACAAGACTAACACCTTTTGAATTATTCAAGGACAAACCAGACAGACACTCTAATCTAAACAAAGTAACCATTAACACTCAGCAATAACCGCTAACATTTAGCGAATGTTTAAACTATCTCCGATTTCCTGCAAAACAGTTTTTGTACAATATCTACTGCTTAACACTCAAGTGTTCAAATGTTAATGTATGCTTGAATTCTGTATATAAAAAAGGCGGCTTTTGAGCTGTGATTGTGGGATTCTATTTTGCCTTACATTGTGCTGCTGTGAATGTACAATGAAGAGGCTATTTTCACCACTCACTGATCCTGGTCGCCTGGTTCTTTGAACGCGATCTCACAGTGTCATCCTCACTACTTGCCTTTCCACACAGTCATGTATCATCTGCAAATTTGTTTATTGCACATCCACTTCTGTCATCCAAGTCATTGTTATATATAGTAGATAATTGTGACCCCAGTACTGATCTCTAGTTACAGGTTGCCATCCTTAAAATCCTCCCCGTTTTCCAAATCTCTCTTCTATTACTTATTAAATATCTGTCCATGCTGAAGTAATTTCTGTCACTTTTGACTTTATCAACTTTTTTTTATTCTTTCAAGGAGTTTTAACTTCCTAGGACTAGTTACATATAGGAACTCAAAAAATGTTCATGGCAAGTTGCTGGAAAACACCATCTTTTATATTTAACTGCAGTGTATTTCCGAACTTTAGGGAAATCTCTGTGGAATGGCCATGTCTGTCATTAACATTTTACTCCCACATCTATCTGCCAACCACACATCTCGCCAGTCTCCAAAGTGATTTTCTGACTCTTTCTGTCTCCACTTCATTGCTGGAGTAACTTTGGAGTTTTTCAAAGGTGCTTTGCAGTTTAGGTGACACTTTTTAGGTCTGCCTGTTTCACGTAGAATTTTCTTCGCCTGCAAAGGGAATAAACAGAAAGCTCTACGTGTCATAATGGCCTGAATCCAGGAAAGAAAAGGATGTAGCATTAGGGATTGACAGCATTGTTACATGGGACTGTGTAGATAGCACCTTTCATAATATTGATTTAAGATAACACAGAACTGACATACTTGGAGGGGGAATGATCATGGCTTCAGCACGCAGAGACCTAAAATCCACGTATAGTTCCTTTGTAAATAATAAACCAGTTATTGTTCGAACAAAACAACGGCTCAGTCATGTTTCCAAAGTAAGAGTAACTGACAAGGTGGCTGCTGTAATAGAACGCAAAGGATTGGAAATTCAACCTTAAAGAAGCTTAACAGGCAGACCTGAAAAAATGTCACCTAAACTGCAAAAAGAAAGAGATGTTTGAAGAAATCTAAATTTATTCCAGGGTGAAGTGGAGGCATAGAGAATCAGAAAATCAACTTTCACAGTGATTCAAGGCTTCACCAAAGCACTGTGAAGGTCTGTGAAGAAATTCCCCATCCAACAATTGCAGGCTTCGAGTTAGACAATCGAACAGAGATCGTGGATCTGGTGCACAACTTTTAAAAAGGTTAAACGCGGATTTTAATAGGTAGGGAGCATGAACAGAACGTGGCTGTTTAAATTATACCCCTGACTTCCTCATTCAGTGTTGTGACTATTACATGTGCTGATTGTGAAGTAGCACATAAACAAAGATCCAAAACATGGAACGAATACTCCATACTCGGGGGAAAAGGAAATGAACAGATTATTAAACTGTCTTAGAGCAAAGCTGTTTTCAGTCATTTTTGCTCTATTCCATAAATAAATACAAAGTCTAGATGAGAGACTGCCATTGACATTGGCCACATTAGGAGTCAGTGAGAAGCTGGACAGCCTGGGAAAGTTTCAATTATTGGATGGAAAACTGTAAACTCAGCACTTTTGGGAATAGAAAGATTCTTGAGGTACTGGATTGTTTCAGGATTAGATAATAAGTATGAAGCTGAACAAGTCAATACTCCATAGGAAAAGTAGCTGATGACATTATTGTAAGCTAGAGCATTAATGAAACCTCAGATAAATTTGAAGAATGTAAAAGCTTTCAACACCTCTTTCAAACAGTGGAACAATAAGATTCTAGAAAGGGCTAAATTCAACAAAAATATCCAGAAAAAAGGGAAACCACTAATGTTTTTATTAATGACTTTCACAAGCCAGGATATGAGTAAAGCGATCTAAAAACAGAAATAATACAAAATAACACTGTCGTCAGTTTTGTCAATGAACTAATTTTGGATTAATCATAGTCCAAGGAAGACCTAGCTTAAAAAAAGAATAATCTCGCTGATGAGACCAGGTCCAACAACACTGAGAGGTGATAAAACACCTTGGATCAGGAAATCTCCAGTGATCATACAGCTCCTTAAGAATAGGAATGTTAAGAAGCGACAGGCAACCAGGGAGAGAAATGCTACTTGTCTGCTTTGGGTTCCTGATCCAAAAATAGTTCTCATAATTAAGGAGGCAAGTTTCTGCATCTCGTTTCAAATTTTTGGTACCATTGCAATGAATCTTCATTACATTCTTTCCATCGATTTAATTTTACACACATAACATTTCAGAACTGCATGCAGCACTGCAACTTATCCTTACTAGTGTCTTGTATAAATTATAGAACATTGCTGTAAGTTTATATTTATTTCTCCTTGTGAAAAATGCCCCTTTCTCGTTATGGTTTTTTTCTACTTGCACCGTCATCTGAAATTTCAAGTTTCTAAACTTCCAAATTCCTTTGTTTAGAATCCTCTTTTTTGGGGTATTTCTATTGCTGTCTTTTTTCATCATAATATTGACATTGTTCGTTCCCAGCATGTAAAATACATCTGCCATCTGTCCAATCGAATAACCAATCCTGCATTCTTCCTCACAATTTGTCAAGCCACTAATTTGGTATCAACAGTTAACTATTACATCATTCATCTTGTGATGAACTTCAAATCATTTATGTGGATGGAAAATAGATTGGAAAGAAGGTCTTGAGTAAAATTCAGGCAAACAGCAAAAATCTATAATGAGGGAGATGACAAAACTACAGACATATAACTGAGGATATGTTATTGTTGTGCTTTGAAACTGAATCAATCCATAACAATTCTATGTAACACAAGATAATTAACAAAACAAATAACCTGTATTTTCATGCCACTTTTAAACTAATAAAATGTCCCAACGCATTTCGCAAAAAAAAATTAACAAACAAATTTCACATTGAGCTATGCAAGAAGATATTTGGATTGATGACCAGAATTTGGCTAAAGATGTATTGCAATTATCATAATCAAATGTATTTATAACGGAAGAATTGACTTCCTAGACTGAAAATAAGCTACTTGTTTAGACTGCAGTGATCTACCAATTTAAAACTGGCTCAGTTTAGTGTAATGAAGTCAATTATTCGATTTCATTAAAAAAGTTCAACTGATTAAAAGTTAATTAGGTTTTCATTACTGAATTATTTCTGAAGTGATGGCGTATCTAGAAGGTAAGGAGCTAAAAAATTTCAGGGAAATGTTGAAAAAAAAAGAGAATTCCTATCACTTGTTAATTTGATGAAAGATTTGTTTTTTAAATGAGGTGAAAATTATCTTTTCTGATCTTTTACCGTTGTCTATCAACTATCCCTTATTCATTTATATAAAGTCCTGCAGGATTTTATCTTACTTATTTCCAGGGTCACCACATGTAAACTGTTTTGTAGGGATAATGTTTGGTGAAATAACACTTTGTGGCTTCATATTTGAAAGTATCTCACATCATTAGGGAATGGATGTCGTGACTGGTTTGAAATGAGGACTTACCGATTAAATTACAAATCAAATGTTTGATTGGGCTCAACCATGAATAAATCAAAAGTGTTTTAATTCCATCAGTAAGTATCTATTGAGGATAAGTAATTTAATCAATCAAATTTTCCACATAATTTCTTTTGCAGCTTTCCTTCTTTACTTAACTCAGTGTACATAGCAATAAGTTACATTTAAGTTGTATAAGAAATTATATTGACCATGAAATTTTATTGCGCTTCTCCCACTCTGACATCACTACATTATCAGAAGTGAACACCCCATTTATTGTGACTTCTGGCAAAATAAGGGCGGCAATGCAGAAGCAGGGCTGAGAGCTGTCCTACCTTGGTCCTGAAAAAAAAATAACATTAACTTTCTTACAAAAAGTACTTATTTAATTTTAGGGATGCTCATAAGAAGTCCCCACCACTTAAGCCTGGTGTTTAAAATGCACATCATCATGACTGAGTCTGAAACTTGTGTTGGATATGTTACTCATTTGGAACGCTCAGTTGCTGTTGGCAAATGTTAAAATTGTGTATATATCAGTTCTGGTGACATCACAAATTGAATGGTAGATTATAGACATGCTGCCATTAACTTATGAGATATCTCTTACCCATTTTCCATTATGAATAGCCTGATCTAAAAGGCAAAAATAGATGGCTGATGGTTTACAATCCAGGCGGTAAAGACTTTTTGTAACATAGGACAACATCATATCATAAGAAACTTTCAATAATGGTATTGGTTAAGACAAAAATGCCAGCCAAGATAATTTTCTGCACTTTTCTTTTGAATTGTACCTCAGGATGATTAGTATCCATTAGAGTTGGGAGACAAAAACTTTACCTAATATTTCTAATGTCACATTTGGTAATGCAGGGATACCTCCAAATTAGAATGAACTGTCAGTTTGTGTTCAAATTTCCACCCAGAATCTTCAGATGCAAGTTAAGATATATCCAATGAGCTGCACTTACTTGTTTTTAACAGGTGATATATATTTACTTTGTTAAACAATGGATCACATTCACTTTTATTAATCAACAATTTTCAATTTGTGAACTCCTCCCTCGCCAGCCTGCCACAATACAGCCTGACTTGAGTGTGGCCAACAAATTTGACTTTCAGGTTTGGAGGGATATGAGCCAAATGTAGGCAGTTGGGACTAATTTGTTTGGCATGGACGATTTGGACCCAAGGGTCTGTTTCCGTGCTGCATGACTCTATGGCCCAATAAGTTGCAATAACAGATGATTATTTAAAATATAAACAAGCCTCATGACACTATGAAACAACAATATGAATCATTATGACACTTAGATATGGATTTATTTATTTTTTACATTGCTATCTTTCCTGATGAGTGAGGTTACCAGTGAGTAATTGAGCTACAAGCACAAAATAAGTGATTGCTTTGCTTCCTACTTTCTAACTCATTTAATTTCAATGGAACTTGGAACAAAATCTTATTGAACAATGGGACCAACTAAGAAAGAACAAGGAATATTAATAGATGATCCATTGGTAAAGATTGACCAGAATATGAGAGAATTTTGCATTGAGTTACTGCGTGTCACAGTTATTATACTTCAGTATTGAACTTAAAGCCAATTACCTGGGTGTGAGGATAGAATTGACTTAGGTTAATTCGGAAAATATCTTAAAAAGATATGTCTGTAGATTAACTAAGGCAAATATTTAAATAAATATTTCTGAACTCTTATCAAATCTATATTCAATTGATAAATATGAGCTCCATAAGAAAAGTTGTCAAGGATAGTCCTAAAGAAAGTGGGTTTATAATATTATCAAGAAGACTGGCAAGCCTGGGGATGGGAAATGTTCTGAAACTAGCAAAGGATAAATGGAATACAAGCAGGACAATATGGAATATGAGTTTAAACAAGCAAGAAATATAACCACAGATTGTATGAGCCTCCGATACCAGACCATGGGATTGATTACAGTCAAGTGGATGTGGTTGGAATGTTCTCAGTCAAGGTTTCTGTGATTTGGCAGACCAGGGAGTGGGTCATCATAGTGAGCCCTGTGGCCTCATAGCATTAGTCCAGGATGTAGGGCTGATGTAGGTGGGGAGTTGCACAGCAATCAGTCAGGGGATTGGGTGCTTCCCCTCCAGGCTGTCTGGTTAGGTCATTCAAGGGGGTAAGTCACAGTCAATCCATTGGACCACTGGAGAAAGAGGAGGCACATAGGGTCTGCTGCCATGGGAACTACTCCTCCAGACATAGACATGCGGGCACAAAAAACAGACTCACATACTGTACAGAAGAAAAATTTGCAGGCTCCCTAATACTGGTAATCCAGTTGTATTGGGTCCCTATGTGCTGTACGTTTCCCTGCTCCACAATTGTTGACTGTTCCATTCACATCAACACTTTTACACACTTTTGAGGCCAGGGAAAGAATAAGGTTCTTTGACCATGAAGGGGCAGTTTTACCCATAGGATCCATTGCCCTTTGTAAGTATTGCTTATCTTGCTTCCACATGCTCAACATTGACACCAATCCATGGAACTTCCTGGGTGGACATTGAATCAGGCATCATGCTGGGATAGTTACATTTGGATCTACACAGAAACTCAAATAAGCAGATGCTTGTCAAAGTCAATAACATTAATGCAAATATGGTACATTTTATACAGTGCAGTGACCATGCCGTAATGGGCCCTCAAAATATCTATTCTTTCATTCCCTTCCATTACATCTCAGTGCTGTCCGAGGTTCTGGAACTGGTCTGAAAGGACCCCGTTTGGCATTGAGGCTCAATGACCTTGAAGGTTTGGTCTGGCAATCCCAGGGACATTTGTATCTGAATCTCAGACATGCTGAGGGTCTTCTTGCCAGATGCAAGTGGATCTTTCTTGGCTTGAATGAATAAGAGTTGAATGGGTCAGGCAGGGCAAAGTTATAGGGCCCGGCCACCTCAAGGTGAAAAACCTGCTGTTAGGGACTCCTCCAACCATCCAGGCCCTTTCTGTCTCACTGTGAGTTGGTTTCTGCTGGACTGAGAGAAAGGGAAAGATAGCATGAGATGAAAGTGGGTGGCATGACTGTTGGTATTTGTGCATGAGGGGGAGAGTGGTGAGGGGTCTCAAGCAAGTGAGTAGCTAGTTTAGTGGTTAGCGGCCATGCAGGGTTTGTGGTGTAGGATGTTTACAATTGGAGGGAATGAGTGCAAGTGAGGGAAGATGTTCCTAGCAATAATGAGAGTGCAGAGCATTAGCTTTGGTGGAAGGTCGGTGTAGAGTAGAGATAAAGTGAGTGTGAGGTTGCAGAGAGATGCGTATGGCACATAGCCTTGCAGAGTACAGAAAACCCTTGAACTTCTTGCATTTTACCTGGCTATTCCTCCAGAAAATGGAGACTACACTAGCCTGGGTGGCAACCTCCAACTGGAAGCCCTCCTCAGGACCATCCCATGCAGTAAGGCTTCCTGGTCACTGTTGGAAAATTGCCATTCTGTTTTGCCCTTCTCCGACATCTTCAGAATGACTGTCCATCACCGAACAGGGCAGTGTCAGAAAGTCAGTGCTCATTCTGGTCCACAGCAGCCTTGAAAATGTAGTGCACGTTCCAGGAATGCTGGTCTTTTTGCAGTTATCTGGTGAATGGCCTGTCATTCTGAGAACAGTGAGTGGAAAGACCCAGCTAAAATCAGGCAAGTGGACCTCATAGGGGTGAGATAGGTAGTTAACAAGGCAACAAAACTGGCACTAAATGAAATAAATGTAAGATTCAGCCTCAAAGGTCTAATGAGAGTAAGTAAATCAATGTAGCTAATATTACTGAAGGTAAAGCATGAGAGAAATTAATACAACTGAAGGCAATTGATTTCCTGGACCGAATAACCTTGTTCCTGGGCATTTTAAAGAGGTAATTGCAGAAAAAGTGATATTTTGATCAGGGTTGTGATCTTTCAGATTCCCTGGATTTTGGAAAAATATCTCAGTGGATTGGAAAGCAGCAAATCCTATTCAAGAATGGAGAGAGAGATAAAATAAGCAACTGAATTCTAATTACCAAAACCAGTCAGCAGAAAATGTATTTGCCAAACTAATGGGACTGAAGACAGACAAATTATCAAGGCCTGATGGCTGCTTTAAAGGGTTTTAAAGGTAATGTCTGCAGAAGTAGTGAAAAAATATTTCTGGAAAATATTTCAGAGCTCACCAGTTTACGAAAGAGTTCCAATAGATTGGAAAACTGTTAGTCTGATACCCTTGTTCACGATGGGCAGGAAACTAAACACAGGAACTAAAGACCAGTTAGCCAACCATATGTCATTGGAAAATGATAGAGCCAATTACTATAGAAGAAACAAAAGGACATTCAGAAATTATTAACATAATATCAAATGGAGTCAAGATAGTTTTGTGAATGGGAAATCTCATTTGACAAATTTGCCAGATTTTGGATATAATAAGCAGAGATGATAAAGGGGAACTTGTATATGTAGTATACTTGGATATTCAGAAGGCATTCCATCAGGTGCCAAATAAAAGGAGCAAGATAGGGGCTCTTGGTTAATGTATGAACTTGGTTTGAGGATTGGGAAACACACATCAGACAGACAGTCTTATTTTCCACGAAATGGCAATCTCTCAGAACATTCAAAGAATCCCAGATATAGATGAATTGCCCAGATGAATTTTCAAATTCCTAATAATTAAATAAGCTAGGCCTTTAAAGTTTATACTTTTTAAAATTTATAAGAATCAGGGGTAATCTTATTGAAACATAGAAGATACTGAGGAGGCTTGACAATAGTAGATGTTGAGAAGATGTTTATATTGCTGGGGGAATCTTGAACCATGTAACATATTTAAAGAATAAAGGGACATTGATTTTAAACGGAGATGTGAAGGAACTTCTTCTTTCAGAGGATGGTGAATATCTAGTTGTAGAGCTAGATCACTGAAAGTATTTAAGGAAGAGGTACAGATTTTTGAAATATCAGTGTTGAGGTTTTTTGAGGAGGTGGCATGAAGGAGGAGTTGAGGCCTGGGCACATCAGCCATAATCTTGCAGGATGAATGGCCTATTCCTGTGCTGATTTCTTAAGTTAGAATCATAGACTCTCTACAGCGTGGAAGCAGCCCAAATTTCTTGTCAATGGCCTGTGAACCTAATATTGCCATTCTACCTGTAGTCAAATGATTGTTTTGTGCCTCAAAGTGTAGTCTAATTTCCTCTGGCAACATGTAAATAACAAAAATATAGGATAGTCTTTAATTAGTGTCGACAATTGAAAATGTAATTTTTGTCTTGCATAGACAACTGAGTTAAGTTGAAAGTTTAAAAATGTACTTTTTCACTGTTATTTCTGTTTATATCTTTTTATATCATTCTAACTAAGCTTCTGTGGTACAAAGGTTAATTTAATGGGAATATTGGCATTTCTTCTGTGATATAAGAAATTTGAGGTGAAATTTACTTAGGCAGCACAAAATAGGTGATAACTTCTTGGCAAATTGTTTCCTAGGAAACCTGACTTCACAATCTAAAATGAGCTGCAGATTCACTGCTGTCCATTTTTTGCTGTTTTGCTGGAACATTTTCCTCACCATTTAATTTTGATAAGGCAGAGTTTATTTATTAAAAAAGGGTTAATATAACTCTGATTGTATCAATAATGTCAGACAAGTTAAAATCATTTGATTTCACTCATCAGTGCAGTAAAGTCATATCTGGATTGTTCATATAATGTATTCTACAGCCTTGTCATTTTAATCAATGACTTTTATTAAGTGCAACAAGAGATGGTAAATGAGGACATCTCAGAAACTAAACATTTGTGTCCCAATTCCATGTAAACTGACATTAACACAGTTCTTACATGCTTAGTAGCCATTATTATAATAAGGGGTTGGTTAACACTTTGATTCAGAATTAGTTCAAACCTGTTACATTCTGGAGGTTTGTTACTTTCATCAACTTTGAAGTGTTCCTTTCCCACTCATTCAACCGAGTTAAAGTATTTAATCAGGTTGGGCCTTTCAAATTAGTTGTACGTTTTGTTCTTTTTTGTCAGATCATTGAGATCCCTTTTTTTAATTTCATTCATGGGAAGTTGGCACCACTGGCTAAGATCCCGCGTTTTCAACTTCACACCTCTCCTGAGGTGTGGTGACCTTCAGGTTAAACATTAATGGTTGTCTCTCTAATAAGCGAGAAATTCTATGATCCTCTGGGATTATGGCAGCTTTACTATCACTAGTTTATGGAAGGCACCTAGAAAGTACAATGTCAAGTTGCTTTCCACTTGAATCTGATTTTTAGTTCCTTAAGATCAGAGCTATTGAACTAATGAGTATCGTGAACTTTGGTTTGAAATTTACTGATGGTCACCTTTTACATGAAGTCTTAATGAAATCAAGCCGGGCTGATAGATCAACTTTATCTAATTTGGAAGATGGAAAGGCGGTTTTCAAGCCCCGCTGTTCCATTTTTTCTGCAGCTTTTTTTTCTTAAGTTTCATTGACATTAGCAAATCACACATTTTAAAAAATGTTACGACCTATCTCATGCTCCTTTGTAAAGAAACATCAGATGATTACAGTGTGCAGGTCACTAATGCCAGACTCTACCCAGGTCCTGAACTGTCCTGGGTGACATGAGGTATAACAAGAACTTTGAGAAGGTCAGGTGAGATGTCAAATGAGGTTGCTCTTGACATTGAGACCGAAAAATCACTTTTTCCAATTAATTGCCCGGCATCAAGGTGGGATTATCATTATTCAGCTGTGAGAGGCCTATTAACAAAAATTAACAATAATTATAAGCCTCATGTTTCCCTAATGTTGCCTCATTAACATACAGGCTCCATTCTCCCACCAGCCAGGCCACAACTAAACATTAAAACTTCCTGACTCCAGCTCGCCATTTACTCTTCTGGATCTTCACCCTGGATAGTTGGAAACATTCCAGGGCACACTCCATGGGCAGCAGCTGTATCCAACCCCTGCTCATGGATCTTGGCATCTGACATCATCAAGACAGAAAAAAACAGAGTTAACGTTTCGGGTCCAGTGACCCTTAAAGGGTCACTGGACCCGAAACATTAACTCTGTTTTTCCCTTCACAGATGCTGCCAAACCTGCTGAGCCTTTCCAGCAACTTTGCTTTTGTTCCTGATTTACAGCATCCGCAGTTCTTTCATTTTTTATCATCAAGACAGACGCTGATAAAAGCACGGTGTTACTGCTTCTGCACTTCGATGTTGGGCTCTGAAGCACATCAGCACCTTTCACTGCAATGTTGCTGGAAAGATTTCACTCACAGGAACAGGGTCCCATCACACAGACCGAACCAGGACGCACCTCAGGGCTGCTCACTCGCTCTCTTAACACTCACACACTTTGTACTTATCTGAATGCTCGCAACATGTCTGCCTGGCCTTGCTGTTAAGTTTAGACAGAATGCTAGGCAGTGTGTTGTGTTTATCAGCAGTTTTTAATCAAGGGACAGACAGTTTGCTGGATGACACCATCCTATTCCAATGTCACACATACAGGATATGCCAGCAGCTTACACAGCAAACACATTGCATGTACATCACCAAATAGCTGTGTCTCAAAGTTGATGCGAACTACTCCTGTGTCAAGTCCAGGGAGGCAGTTGTCATTCAGAAGATTCTGTACAGTCTGATACCAGCTCAGGGGTTTGGGCATTGTAAATTGGACAGTCAAGACAGTCCAGGTCAGGAACCTCTTCTTGTACTGCGTGAGGAGATGAATGAAGGTCACCCCAGCACCAGTTTTGGCTTTCTGTCCTGGAATGAGACAAAGGGAAGGATTGGGTGATATGAAGGTTGGTGGTAAAGCTCACTAGAGTGTGGAGCTGAAGGAACACACCAGGGCAGGTAGCATCAAAGGAACGGGAAAGTCGACGTTGCAGGTTGGGACACTTCATCAGGACTTCACCAGTCCTGATGAAGGGCCCCGACCTGAAACATTGACTTTCCGGCACTTCTGATACTCTCTGATGTGCTATGTTCCTCCAACTCCACACTGTGTTGACTCTGACTCTAGCATCTGCAGTTCTTGCTGTCTCTGGGTGGTAAAGCAGTTAGAGCTGGTGCAGTTTGGGGAAAAGTGGTAAAATGTCCTGAACGAATGGGCATGTAGGGAGTGTTGGGGTGGGTGAGAACAAATGAGGATAAATATTCCATACGACAGTAGAGCATGAGTCATGGTGGGATGCATCAGGACAGATAGAGTCAGTGTAAGTTAACAAAGCAAGGATGGTGGCATTTACCCTGGTGGAATGGACGAGGTCATTGACTTTCTTCCTACACCTCCAGACGTTTCTTCAAATGGTTGAGACTTCACTGGCCTCGTGGAAACCTCAGACCAGGCTGGCAAAGTCTGGTGTTGTGGCTTCCTCTGGAGGTCCTGGAGGAAGAGGATATCTCTCCCTTTCCACCAGAACTTCCAAGTGCTTGTCTGAAGTGCTAGGTACCTATTTTCCAGTATATCCAATGTTTGGGGCAAAGATGTCATGAAGCTTGCAGTTTAGCTCCACATTGACAGTGCTTGACTGGGCATACAACAGCTTTGTAATCATGATTGCAGTGGCAAATATTGCTGGCCATGGCAAGAGGCAGTCAGGCTATTGTCAAACAAGACAACTACTGGGAGTTGCTGGGGGGTGCGGTGTTGCGTGGTAAGTAATTAATTGGAGTTTAGGATGATCACATGAGAATACTCTTCAGCCATGCAAAGAAAAATCCTGAAGGAAAATTACCCTAAACTGACTTCTGTTAAGATTCATCCTTATTCAAAATGTCCAACAGGCTCTCACAATGTTGACTGCTTCCTATAGGTATTGAAAATATGGAGCCAGAGAATCTGATATTGTCAGAAATACTTTGCAACTCTAATCGGGTTAAAAATTATCTACGTACCTTCACAAGTCTTTGAGCTGGTAATTTCTGGACAGGGGCGTTCTGCTGTGAACCTGTCCAGGAATCCACAAAAACAGCAGTGAAGATGATCATCATCAGAACAGTCACCACAGTATCTGTTGTTTTAGAGTCTTAGATAGAGTCATAGAGTGATACAGCATGGAAATAGACCCTTCAGTCCAACCCGTCCATGCTGATCAGATATCTTAAATAAATCTAGTCCCATTTGCCAGCATTTGGCCTGTATCCTTTTAAATCTTTCCTATTCATACACCCATCCAGATGCCTTTTAAATGTTATAATTGTATGAACCTCTATCACTTCCTCTGGCAGCTCATTCCATACATGCACCACTTTCTGCATGAGAAAGTTGCCCCTTAGGTACCTTTTAAATCGTTTCCCTCTCACCTTAAACATGTGCACTCTAGTTTTGGATACCCTCACCCTGGGGAAAAGACATTGTCTACTCACCCTATCCATGCCCGTCATGATTTTATAAACCCCTATAAGATACTCATCAGCCTCCAACACTCCAGGGAAAATAGCCCCAGCCTATTCAGCCTCGCTCTAGAGCTCAATCCTCCAACCCTGGCAATTTCCTTATAAATCTTTTCTGAACCCTTTAAAATTTTATAACATCCTTCTTAGCAGGGAGACCAGCATTGCACGCAGTACTTCAAAAGTGGCCTAACTAATGTCCTGTACAGCTGCAACATGGCCTCCTAACTCCTAAACTCAATGCATTAACCAAAGAAGGCAAGAATGCAGGTAGTTCTGTTTGAATGCATGTTTCATTAATGTGAATTGGCTGTACTGTGATTGAAGAATAGTGAACACTGTTTGGATAACGCAAACATTCTGTTGTACAGGCACAGCGATTTTCATTTCCATAGCAATTTCACTATGACGCGATTTTTTATGGTGATTTTCTATAGCACGAGGTCACACAAGAACTATCTGTACCTAATGCCTTCTTCACTATTCTGTCTACCTGGGACTCTACTTTCAAGGAACTATGAACCTACACTCCAAGATCTCTTTTTTCAGCAACATTCCCCAGTGTATAAGATCTGCACTGATACGCCTTTCCAGAATGCAGCACCTCACATTTATCTAAATTAAGCTCCATCTGCCATTTCTTGGCCTGTCTAATCAAGGTCCTGTTGTACTGTGAGGTAACCTTCTTCGTTGTGCACTACACCTCCAATTTTGGTGTCATCTGTAAACTTACCAAACATACCTCCTATGTTCACATGCAAATCACTTATATAAATGACGAAAAGGAGTGGACCCAGCACTGATCCTTGTGGCACGCTGCTGGCCACAGGCCTCCAGTCAGAAAAGCAACTGATGAAGGGTCTAGGCCCGAAACGTCAGCCTTCCTGCTCCTATGATGCTGCTTGGCCTGCTGTGTTCATCCAGCTCTACACCTTGTTATCTCCACCACGATGCTCTGTCTTCTACCTTCAAGCCAGTTCTGTATCCTAATTGCTAGTTCTGTCTGTATTCCATGTGATCTAACCTTACTCACCAATCTACCATGAAGAATCTTGTTGAACTCCTTATTGAAGTCCATATAGATCACAATCACATTTTCTTTGATCTAAATGTCCCAGTGGCACAGCCAGCCACCTAACATCTCAGTATGGGTGGGGGACGTTGAGTTCGCCTGAAGGAGGAGGGGACTGTTAGGTTGGGAGGAGGTAAGCTGGCAGAGGGAAGTGAGACTTGGCTACAGAGTGTTCATGCCTACTGTGATGGCTGCGGGCAGTGTTTCTTCAGTTCAGAGGGTTGTCAGGACAGATGGGGTGGGCAGAGTGTCTATGACATGATCCGACAGATGAATTTCTTCTCTTCATGGGCAATGAAATTATGGAATCCTTGACCACAGAGGGCAGTTTAGGCTGCATTGTTAAGTATATTCCAGGCTGTATATTAACAGATTTATAATCAAAAAAGGAATCAGATTTTGGGGGGAGAAAGGCAGGGAAGTGTTATTGAGGATTATCATATCAACTATGATCTCATAGAATGAGGGGGCAGACTCGATGGATTGAGTGTTCTACTTCAGCTCCTACATCTTATTGCCTTATAGTCTCATGGGGTTGGGTGATGGGTAGAGGAGGGGGAAGCTGTAATCAGGTCTATGGGATTTTGAGGCTATGGTTCCAGTTTGAGGTCAGGGTGGTCAGGCATTGTCTTGGATCACAGAGTGCATTCAAGTGGTTGTTTTCAGAGTCGGGTAAATATAATTAAGAAAAGGCTTGTCTAACAGCAATTTGCTTAACTATGAATGTTTATTAAGTAATAGTAAATGATTATAGAGGTAATAATAAGTGATTATAGTGGTAATAATAAATGGAAGAGAAAAGAGAAAAATCAACAAGCCTTATGTCTCTCTGCCCTGTGGGGGCCCCTCGATCGATGGCTGGTCTGGAGGCTTAGGTTCATTCCTGGCACCGTTCACGATTCCTAGCTGAGGCAAAGTCCTGCACTTTGGAACAAAACTTTCTCTCTCTTATACAGTGTGACAAACAGCCAGTGCAAAGAAAGCAGATACAGAAAACAAAACACAGCTACAGAAAAACAAGTTGCAGGTGCCATCTTCAGCCTGTAAAGGAATATTAGCAAGACTCATTCAAGGTCATGCAGCTTGTTGAGTATCATCAACAATTTTAACTGGTCAGCCCATCCTATACAATCTATCTTGTCATGCAGCTGTCGAATATCATCATTAACTTTTAGCTTTTTGGCCCACCCTATACAGGTATACAGGTGGTTTCAGGGGTCAGGGAAAGTGTAGATGTGGGAATGGTCTGTGATGAGTTGGAAGGGGTAAGTTTAACAATTATTCAGGATTGTTCAGGTGTAATTGTCAAACTTCTCCTGGGAAGCTTTTTAATGCTAACATTTGTTGAAACCTTCTAAAGTTTTCAACTTTAAGGGCTTTTAATGGTGGGTTCCAGATGCAGGGGAGTTGCCTATCAGAACTTTCAATTTCTGCATCAGGGATTCTGCACGGTCCCAATCTGCATCTCCAGTCTGAGCTGCCACAATGAATGCGACTAATGCATTGAACAAAGCAACTCTTTCTGTTATTAGAGTCAGGGTATAGAGTCTTACAGCACGGAATCTTCTGCCCATTGAGTCTTTGTCAACAATTTACACAGATACTACTTTCTAGAACTTGGCTCAGAGCCTTGAATTTTATGACATTTCAAATGTTCATCTATGTGCCTTTTAAAGGTTGTAGGTTTTCTATCTCAATTCCCATCCTAGGCTGTGTATTTCAGATTCCAAACATCCTCTAGGTGAAAGAATGTTTCTTCAATTGCCCTCTAAACCACTTGCCCTTCATCATAATTTTTTTTCCCTCTGTATTAAAACTTCAAGGCAAACAACTGCTTCTTCTCCACCCTGCCCATGTCCCACAAATCTTCTGCACGCATTCTACATGCAGATATCAGTATGAGGTAAAGTCTGGCAATTGCTTGGTGTGATGTTAATGTGTGAACATTAATCCTTGCCAATTGATTTCCTCTTGTTGGCCTTTAATTTTAATAGAGACATTAGTTCTTTTAAAATAGATAACTTACATTAGATTAGTGAGAGAAATTTAACACAAATGTATTCAAAGTTCATGTGAGAATATAAATCGGTAATAATATTCAGACTATGTGCATTTCGCATGGTATCATCTGGTCTATGATGTGATTGAATGAAAACTAAAACTATAAGGCTGTTGGCTTAAAGAGGTGAGATTAGTTCATGTTTTAGATGGGACTGTTGATTGACAAAAGAATATTCAGTGGTAATCTTTAAACAATGGCTCAAAATGATGGAAAGCACCATAACTGCATCATTACAGAATGATTAACCCATCAGCCAGTCATCCATAACCCTCTGATACGTCAATGCTTGACTATTGAAATTAACTGACGAACTCAAAGAAAACCCAGACTGAACGCCAGAATAATTACTAATTGCATTAGAATTACAATGATAAAGAGTTGCAGGATGAGATTCCTACATCCATTTTATCTTAATAGTAAAAGTAGCTATTAATGCTTGGGACCCGAAGAGATAATTATTTGTCAAACTATGAATGACTTAATCCATTTATTATGTCATTTAAGATGTTGGTAAGTCCAGCTGAGCAATCTCAGGCGAGGGGAGACATTTGTGCCTGTTTATAGATTATCTTGAAGGGAACCATGCTTTATGCTTTTTTTTCTGTGTGTGAACACAATGACTGTATCAACAAGAAAAGACTTAGCAGTTGTTTTATTTGATTCATGTGTTACACTTAAATTTAAAAAAAATGCAAGTGACACTTATTAAGAAATTCTTAGAAGTTTCAGATGGCTTTCTGTAAAGAGAATAGCAAATTAGTGTAAAAGGATTAACAAAACGAATGCACATCGTATGATACAGCAGCTGATAATCAGAGAAACCCAATGTAATCGGGTACCTGTGTTTACCTTCACAACAACACTGAGAGTAGCACGGGTCTCACAGCTGCTCCTGAGATTGTGGGCTTCGTTTATAAGGAGAGGCTGGATAGGCTAGGACATTTTTCCACTGGACCGTAAGAGGTTGAGGGGTGACCTTATAGAAGTCAATTGTTAGAGGGTCAATTGTTTTTTACACAGAGAGAGGTTTGTGTGTGGAATGAACTTGCAGAGAAAGTGGTGTATACAAGTACAGTTCCGACATGTAAAATACATTTAAATAAGTACATTAAAAAGAAATGGTTGAAAGGATATGGGCCAAGCACAGGCAGGTGGGACTAGTTTAGTTTGAGATTATGGTCAGCATGGACTGGTTAGACTGAAGGGCCTGTTTCTATGCTATATGACTCTATGACTCTATAACATCCTTTTTCATAGAAAGATCTATTATTTATAAGTTTTAAAGTTGCTGGGGCACCATAATGCACACTTGCTCAGAGCTTTTTTCAATTACATTTCTTATAGTTTCTCTTTTTGGCTCCATGAATAGCCATTGCAATTACAGAAGGTATTTAATCTCCTCTAGTTGGTTACCTAGTTAAGGTCATCATGCTGCATCAAAGTCACCGAAATCAGTGCTCAACTAGCCTAAATCCAGTTGAGCCACTTAAAATATATAAAGGAAGGAATTGCCTGGCATAACACATCCTCAATATGCCTTCTTAACATATAGAAATGGTCACCTGATTCACTCAAAGTTGGTGGCTGTGATTGTGACTGGCTTTAAATGGAGCTGCTTCAAGAGTAGCCTGATTAATTGTCTCATTGCAGTCTTCTGCTGTTAGCCCTGTAATGCTCTTGAAACATGATGATTTCTAAATCATTACTAAGAGTTATGCAGGAAAGCAATTTAAGATCATCAATCGGGCTTGCAGTGCATGCGGTAAAAGTTACGTTCTTTGTAGGCAAAAGGAAAATGTCCATGTTGTATCTTTTTACTGAAGCAAGAATTATGAAGGCAGCCTATCTTTGCTGCTTCCACATCACAAAGCCCTGACTAACCAGCTTCGACTTGAATTTGATCAGTTAATAAAAACAGTTAATACTTCCTGCTATCTCTCCATGTTAAAAATAGTCCAAACAATCAATACCATCTTCTCATGTGCTACAAGTTGCTGTTTATTTTCTAAAGTTGGTTTCCTTGATTTTAGTCTTTATAACTGCAAGACAAAAAGCTTTTACTTCAAGCCTCTTTCCAATGATTTCTAAACATTAAGTATGTTAAGGAAAGGCTTTTTACTTAAAAAAGATAGTGGCAGAGTAGCAGGGCTGTGTGTGGGCTCCTGAGCCTGGGGCTTATCTGCTCCTGTCTGCTTTCTTTCTGTCCCCTTTTTGATTTTGCTCTTTTACATTTTTTCTTTTGTTTTGCTTTATTTTACAGCTTTTTGTGGCAGATTAATCAGTGGCTTTGTCAAGGCAGCAAGAGCAAGCTGTGCACAGACTGGTGGCAGCCTCCTGGCGGTTGGAGACAGTGGCAAGAATGTGGCTCCACCTGGTAATTCATGCAAGACTCACAGGCTGACTAAGACTACAGACTGTGGCCAGACCCAGGTGTCTGCATTGGTGGTTCCAAACACCTTTATGGAGATAAGACGTGGACTTCAAGATGTGGATTATTTTTCACCTGTTGGCTTTCTTTCAGTTCTGCTGTTTTTTTTAAAATTCTGCTTTTGTAATCAAGATGGCACCTGAGAATGGTGATTTTGTACACTTTTTACTGTACTCATGTATTCCAATACTTGAGTTAACGTAACAATAAAATCTAATCCTAGTTTTTTGCGTCTGCAGTAAAAAATTTGACCAATTCCTGTGGCATGACTACCAAGTATGGCAACATTAACAATCATGATTGGAGGAACATGCTACAAATCTTTCAAAATGGTGACAACCTGTCCGTATCATCCTTAGAGTACAAACGCCTTAATGATGAGGCAGAACAGTGACAGAGAGGGAAAGAAAAGGAAGTAAATGCTGCTGTGTCGATCCCACTCCTACGTGCTTATCTATCCAAAGAATTGGCCTGTAGGTCAAGAATTGGTTTGTTCAATTACAAGAAAACCCATGAAGACATCACCATGAGTAGAGGCACTGTCATTGATGGTTATAACAATGATCTTGTGGTTAGTGCTTGAGAAGCTTGGTAGATATAAATTCATCTTGGTGTTCCTGATCACCTTGAACTTTGCGACAATATCAGTCAAGAATTTCCGCTCTCCCAAGGAAAATTCTCAGAAGTTCAATGGAATCCCCACTTATGGGTGTGAATAGACTTCTTTTCATACCACACAAAGGAAATACATGACCACTATTTACTTGTTCCTCAATATGTCCTGCCCATTCAACAAAGCACAGAACCTGAATCATACTTAATCTGTTCATGTGTTATAGACTTCTTTTATCCTGTTTTCAGAAGAGGTACTGTCGTGTCTTTGCTCTGTTCTTTCAATATACTCTGAACAGGAAACCAGACCTTGTCATGCCACTAAGCTTTTTTTTCTGAGATTGTGAATGCAAATACATGTGGCTATTTGGGTACATTTATTTTAATTTAAGCCATTTCTGGAATCTGACAGCTCATTCAGGGAAATTTGTGATCTTAAAATATCATTATATTACCCTATAGAGTACAGCTGATGGAGGATGAAGTGTGCCTTTGCACTTGGCTATGTTCTTCTAATATAAAAATGTCTAATGAACAGAATAGTTATTTAATCAATGGATTTCATTACTTCTGTATCTTTGGAAGTAATGAAAACTTGGTATGCCATGGATTGTGAAGAAATTTGATTCCCTAATACTTCTGCTAGATTAAATGAGACTAAGGCCATTTTCTGCTAGAATGCCCTATATATCTGTCTATGCATACCTGTCTGTAATATTTCAATTATTAAAAGTAGTTCTGCAGAGCACTGGACAAGTACTGAATTAATTCAGTAATATCACCTCTCAACTCTATTTTAAGGCCATTTAAAAAAAAAATCAGTTGTCCTATTGTGAGTGCAAGCTTGAATGTACAATGTCCCTATGCATCAGATTGAGAGATCACAATGGCATTATATGATCCGCTGTTTGTCTTACTTGCTACTTTATAAAATCTCCTCCCCTGCAGAAACCATCTGCATTCAACAAAAGATGTCACAAGCAAGTCAAAACATCACATGAATAGCTTGCTATTCTGATAACTTGCTGGTTTATATACACTTCATATCAGCAATCTTTGCAAGGAAATGAAGAATGAAACAAATATTCTTTGTGCACCATGCAATATTAACCCCTAGGTCTGACTCCGGTCTTAATCAGAATTTCACAAAACAGTTCCAGGCATCGAGAGAAATGTTTCCATTAAGAGGAGTAAGCATAAATTATTATTCATCATCAGCAAAATGTCATTTTGTACTATGTTATACAGTGTAATCATTAATATATCAAAAGGAGTCAGTGTCCCCGTTACAATACTGGACATTTTTTTGCTTGCAAATGGGCTGAAAATAGAAAAGGATGAAAGTAAGGTGCTGGAGGCTTGCATTTCGAAGCTCATTGCATTGATCATTACTGAATGTTGCATGACAATGTTGTGTGGGCTGGGTACATTGACTGATGCTTCTCAGCAGAATCACTTCAAGCAATTTTAGATCTACAATGATAATTCATTGATGCTAATAAATGATGCCTTGAAAAAGAATATCCAAAACTGTGGCATCTGCTGATGAAAAAGGAAAAATAACAATGCATACAACATGAATCATAGTGTTTGACTAATGCTTTTATTTTTAAAAAAAATGCAATATGTCTTTCCAGGTGTCTTGCAACACCCTTTAGTGTACTTCAGCCATGACTGTGAAATGTTCTGAACTTTAAGTTACTCCATGTCCAACCTTTGATCCATCTTATCAGTGGTAGATAGAAGGTAATCTGTGTGATGAGTCTCATGTTGTGACTGTCACACATGCTTCTTTGGCATTGTTGAGAACTGGTGAATTTTAGCTGTGAAAATGGTTAAATTCAAATACCAAAAACAACTTTTTCCACTTGGGGACACTGCAGCCTTCAAGACACAATGCCAAGTTCAATAATTTTAGGGCCTGAGCACCTTCTCCCATATCCTTACCTCAATCCTCATATACTAGACGTTGTCATCACATGGGCTGCTTCCACAAATAACCCATTGTCAGCCACTATTGGTCCCCGTTAGCAGCTATTGGTTATCTCAGGCCGACTTTTACCCATTCCTTTTTCTGCCTAATTGTTTATCTCTCTCTTTGGGCTCCATCTCCACCTATAGAGTCATAGAGTCATAAAGCACAGAGACAGACCCTTCAGTGCAACTCGTCCATGCCAACCAAGTTTCCAATACTAAAATTAGTTCTACTTTCCTGCATTTGGCTCAGATGCCTCTAAACCTCTCCTGTTCTTGTTTCTGTCCAAATGCCTGTTAAATGTTGTAACTACACCTGCATCTATCATTTCCTCTGGTTGTTCATTCCACTTACAAACCATCCTCAGTATGAAAAAGTTGCCCTTCAGCTACCATTTATTCTTCCCTCTCCTGTCTCCCCTTGTCCCATTTTCAGCATATATAACAAACTTTTCCTTGCTAAAATCAATTCTGAAGAAGGGTCACTGGACCCAAAACAATAACTCTGCTTTCTCTTCACAAATGCTGCCAGACCTGCTGAGTTTTTTTCCAGCAATTTCTACTTTTGTATTCTAAATTCAAACACCCTCTTGAGATTCTTCTAGTTGGATCGTTTATTTGCAGGTTTAAAATAATGATGCCAGTTGCAATGCTTAGTCTCCCTGTGCCTCGATAGCTTTTATCCACAGTCCCCAGAGAAATGCACAAAAGAGTTATCTTTAAGCTTGTGATGATAAATATGCACAAATGGAGCATTTCACTGCTGGAGCTTATACTCAAATTGAAACTCTTCCCCTTTCATAATGCTAAGGTGAATAGTCCAGTGAGTAACTGTCAGAAAGGTTTTTGGTTCATAATTTGTTCGCCAACCTCAGTCAGATCAGCAGTTGAGCTGCTCATGTGTTTTAATGCACCTACATTTAAGAGGTGGGAAAAACTTAGCTGGAGCTCTTGTTCTTGATTATTTACTATTGATTCACACTACTTGATATACAGCATGGTAAAAGGCCTTTTGTCCCAATATTATTAAAATGGAAAGGATGCAGAAAAGTGAAATAACTCCACAAAGGCCGTTATCCCGTCGCCAAGTCAGCCTATATTTACATGCACAAAGTACATGACACTGACCCAGCTAGCTCACAGCTGTCTCCTAGAGTGAGCAGAACCCCTATCGCTCCTGTTTATACCTATTTTGCCAGGGCTTCCTGATTGGAACAAGTTAACAACCCCAATCAGGGAACTCATATTCTATGAGATCCACATGGCTGACCTCATTCCCATCACTGCAAAAATTTTACAAGCGTGTTAACAGGGCTGGAGGGTTTGAGTTATAAGAAGAGGCTGGATAAGCTGGGACTTTTGTTACTGTAGTGTAGGAGGTTGGGGTTGACCTTATAGAGGTTTATAAAATCATGACAGGCATAGATAATGTGAATAACAAAGATCTTTCCCCTAGGGTAGGGGCATTCAAAAATAGAGGGCATAATTTTTAAGTGAGAGGAGAAAGTTTTAAAAGGAACCTAAGGGGCAACGTTTTCACACAGAGGGTGGTTCATGTGTGGAATTAACTGCCAGAGGAAGTGTTAGATGACAGTACAGTTACAACATTTAAAAGACATTTGGACAGGTACATGAATAGGAAAGGTTTACAGGGATATGGACCATAAACAGGCAAATGGGACAACAATGGTTTGGGAAACGTGGTCAGTATGGATGAGTTGCACTGAAGCATCTGTTTTGGTGCTGTGTGATTCTGCAACTCTATAACCAGTCCACACTAATGTTTGTACTCCCCTCAAGCTTCCAATCATTTTTCTTTTTGAAATGTATCATTGTAACCATCTCTTCCCTTCTCCCTTACATCAAGATTGGCTTCTCTTTTAACAATTCCACATGGTTTGATTAAACTACTCCCTGTAATAGTGGGTTGTATATTCAAAACAATGATGGGGAAAGAGTGTTTTTTTTTCTGAATTTGCTGTTGCAATTCTTGATGACTGTTCATATTGAGGATCTCTAGTAAGGAAGGAAGCGTACTTTCACATATTCATTCTATCAAAACATTTCATAATTTTAAATACCTTTATCAGATTACCCTTAGTCTCTGTAAACATTGGCAGTGACTCTCTATCCTTTTTAGTGGGTTTCAGTGTGGTAAATGTCTTTTTTTATTCATTCACAGGATGAGGGCACCACTGGCTATGCCAGCATTTATTGTCCATCCCTAATTGCCCAGAAGGTAGTTAAGAGTCAATCACATTGCTGTGGGTTTGGAGTCACACGTAGGCCAAACCAGGTAAGGATGGCAGTTTCCTTCCCAAAAGAACATTTAGTGAACCAGATGGGTTTTTCTTGACAATCCACAGTGGATTCATGGTCATCATTAAACTCTTAATTCCAGATATTTATTGAATTCAAATTCCACATCTGCTGTGGCAGGATTCAAACCTAGATTCCCAGAACATTATCTGGGTCTCTGGATTAACATTCCAGTGATAGTCTAAAAGGGTTAATACTAAGGAGTGCCATAAGCACCATGCAATATGGTAGACTTGTGGGCAGATTAAGCTCGGATTACAGAAGAGTGAGACTGACTGCCTGGTCCTCCTCAAAGTCTCTTTGATGGTACCTATTAAATCAATGTAACATGTAATTAATTGTTAATATACAATAAACTATATCTTGTAAACTACATGATCACGTTTTTTTCCTGGACGACGATCAAGTAAATCCTATAGTTAAAGTGGACAGAGGCAATAAGCTGCATCATGAGCAGCAACAGATGAATTACACAATGAGTTGATGTGCCTACGTGACATGGTGAGCAGTGGTATGTTGTCTTCAGATTCAGCTTGTACCTCGTCATGTAGCACAACCAGCAGCCAGGAAGAGCTGAACGTTTCAAAGCTCTGCAGAATAAACCCTCATAACAATCCTCAATAAGAAAGAATAGTCTAGTCAATAGCAAAAGCATTCCACACCTAAGAGATGCACCACAACAGAAGAGTTAGCAACTTGCTGGAGAAAACAAATATTTCAAAGCACATATAAGCTGCATTGCAAAGTAATAGCCTGTGGCCTCAGTCTTGAGTCAGAATTCGGCTGCTAGTAAACAAACATTGGAGGATCCATATCTTAATATCTTAAAACTGCTGTTGGGTCGTGGAAAGCTTTAAAATGATGCAGACTGGAAAAGTGAAAAGTTAAAAACTTATTTACAACTCAAATTGAGCATCATTGCTATAGTGAATAGCCACCACGAGGCACAACTACAGAAAGGGAGGTTGATCTAAGATCAAAGACATGCAAGACATTGTGAACCTGTAATTAAAGACATAATGTTGGGCAGATTACAAACTTAAGCATACTTTGTCTAACCAGGACAGAAAGTTTGGAAGATATCATTTAAGTTAGACCTCAAAAATGTGGGAGATCCATTGAGAAGTAATGTAAAGCTGGGAATCATTTATTTAAGTCAGAAGGACCATAAATTATTCAGTAAGATCATGGTCAAACAGGAATTATGTATTAAAGCTGCAACCAGCAAGATTCAATCAGTGAGGTGTTGCTTAATTTTACATGTTTAGCATTAATATTGTCCATTTTGGCCAGAAGATGTAAGAAACATTCATTTTAGCTGCAAGACATGAGAAAACTCTCCAATATAGCAGGGAAGAAGCAAAACTGCTATTACTGCAAGATAAAAATATTTTTAGTGAATAAAATGGATATTCACAAAAGGACGTCATGGTAGCAGAAACAAGGTTGTCAGTAATACTTAATTTTAGAGATGAGAAAAATGGAATTGGACATCTTGGAGGAAATAATTTCTGAAATACATAAATACTTCTGATTCTAAATCAGAAGGCAAAGAAGTAAGTATAATTCTACGCTCAATTGGGAGTATTGCCGATTGCGTCATAGCTCACCAAGAGGTAAAAGAAGCAATAGACAATCTTGAAGAGATATTGAAAACCTATGACAATTACCTCAACTCCACAACTAAATAAAATCTTGAAAATGTAGGATTTAATAGAAGAATTCAAAATCCAGGAGAATCCACAAGAAATTTTGGGTATCTTTGACTATTTTGTTTTGCACACAGTTTTCCACTGCCGTCAACATTAGGGAGCACTCACACTGCAAGAACCAGAAGCATTTTTAAGTTAAAACAAACAGTGAGTTAGCAAATGAAGTAACTCACTTGAGTTGGTTGACAAATTTGCTATAAATCAGGGTGCATAATGACTTGGTGAATAAATAGCTAAGATATCTAGATTCAAGTCCAGTGTTAGATACTGAGGTGACTCAGAAGACAGAAGTTTAAGCAGAAATAACAAGGTGTAGAACTGGATGAACACAGCAGGCCAAGCAGTATCAGAGGAGCAGGAAAGCTGACATTTTGGGTCTGGACCCTTCTTCAGCATCGGTAGTTCCTACTATCTCTGAATCAGTTTAAACAGAATATTTGACTCCCTTATATTCCCAGGAAGAACACTCAATAACACAATAAGGCAGAAGACATCTTCAAATAGCAGCAATGATGAAGCAAATGCTTTGGTTTCAACAATACTACAATTGCTGAGGGGGAATCAATAGACTTAAATAAAATGTTTGCATACCTCAGCACAAAATCTACATCTGATGATACAGATTGAAGATGTGATGCATACAACTCCATGAAAATCACCACTAAGAAAACCAATGTTTAAAGTTTCAAGATACTGCAAAAAAGAAAAAAAAAACTTTTTAACAGAGGTTTCAGAAATTGATCCAAAAGTGTTAATACTGAGGAGTGACTTGAGCACCACCTCCTATAATGATCTTACATGGAGTTATGGGCAGAAGAGTTTAGGTTCAAGAGAGAATGAACCTAACAACTGTTCATCTTCAAAGTGTCTGTAATAATATCAATTAGATGTATCAATGGAACCTCTAACTAGCTGCTAACATTCAATGAACTATATTTTAGACCTTCCAACAAGGATCAAATGATTTTCTTACTCATTCATGAAGATTCTGGCTTTGTCTACCTTAAAATGTTCAAATAATCTGTTTCCACTGCCATTTAAGGATTCACACAATCATTTAATCATAGCACAGATTGGTGTAGGTGGTGGGGTGAACGGTTATTGAAAGGGAAAAAAAGTGCAACTTACACAAATTACAACAGGCATCACAGAGTCAGTACTCTTGTTGTCAATCTCTGAGATGCATTTCAAGTTAACTTTCAGTATTAAGAGGTCTTACTAGTTTAAATGCTTTTGACACCTGAATTGAAACTCAAACAGCAAGAGGCAAAGAATAAAGATGTGAGTCGTAGGTAGAGATGAAAATGTGATGTAAATATTCATTGCCTTTCCTTAAATGAGTTGTGCAATAAAATAAAATGTAAATTAAAACTGATTAGTTTGCATTGCTAACACTTAATAAATTAAAAATCTATGCAGACATCCACAATTCTCATTTAGAAAGAGATAATGTAACCAACTAGCACATACCCAGTGATTCATTTTCAGTCAAACCACTGCAAAAGATTGTTAAAACTGTCAAATTCTAGTGGACAAAATGTGCAAGTATGCATTTGTCTAGGTGCTGCTGCAGTTCACAAGAGACTCTAGGTTGCTTTGGCAACATGTAATTTTACATGTGTGCTGCAGTTAGGTGCTCTGGATTTTGGTGTTAGAAATTTCTATTTAATTTCTGTCACACGGATGATTAAGAATCTTTCCCGTTCTTATTGCCTGCCATTGGCTTGTACTGGAAGGGTTTGCATGTCAATGTTCAACTATGATTGCACCTTCCTTGGCTATCTAGTCCAGAGGCAGGACTCAAACTCACAATTTTTGAATCAGAGGCATCAAAACCGTGCACCTTAAGACTTCCGTCATATATCTCTCTCAAATGCCTTCTCCAGAGTAGGAATTACTCAGTGTATAAATGAATAGAAATCATAAAGGAATTATCAAGACTGTGATTTGGAGTATGGTCTGAGTAAATTTGCAAGTTGTGTATTGTGATTCTGAGAAGGGGTGGATCAGCTGGAGAGCACACGGTAGGAACGAACAAATTCTTAGGATGATGGAAGAGAAATGATCATTATTGAAGACCATCAAGGGAAGAAAACAGAACTGGATTGACCACATTTTAAGACATGACAACTTACTGAAGGAGATGATTGAAGGAAGACTAGAGAGAAAGAGGAAGAAAGAGAATGATGATTTTGGACAACTTGAAATTTAAAATATTGGGCTCCATCAAGCAACTGAAGATGAAAGAAAATTACTTAGAGGCGTGTAGAAATGAGCAGAGGATCTGCCCTTAGACAGATCACGTTATTATATGTAATAAATATTACCACCTGTACCACCCAGATGGAATTGGGTAATGAGGAAATAGCAGCACAATATCACCATGTTCCCGCTAAATAGAATACGATCAACCCTGGCATAAATCGTCATTCTGACTTGACCACTGGTTCAAAATCCTGGAAATCCATACCAACAGTGTAATGGAGTATGTTCATCACCCAGACTGCAGAAGTTCAAGCAGGCACAACACTATCTTCTCAAAAACAACTGGGGATGGAAAAAATCTGATCTTGACTAGTGATGCCTACATTCTGAGAATACATTGCAAAATATATGTACGCAAATCTTGCAGTATGTCAATCTTCAGGTATGCAAGATTGTTACAGACTAATCAAAGGCTGTTGTTCGACAGATAACTCTTATTTGCTTTAATAAGATGGCCAAGCATGTCCATGTTGTTATTGGCAACTATTTAATAAAAACCGTCAGCCACAAAAATGCTGCCATTGATTGAAAATATTGGCTTAAAATTTATGACATTTAAGGTAGTAAGTTAAAGTTGGCTGGAGAAATACAAGAAAATAGAATTAGAGCAAAATATTTTTGCTTGCAAACAAATAGCAGAAAATGGTGATATATAACCCATAGTTATGTGAATAAGACATCTTGTAGAATACAATGAAGTTACATGTTGATCTGCCTACCTGGACAATGACTTACTATTTTAGGTACTACTTTTAGAGTGTGATTACTATGCACGGTAACTTGTGTAAATTTTATTGATCTTTCAGATTGAAGACAAATCCCTTAAGCACCATTATGAGCGAAGAGAAATTATGTTGAGAACCCAGCACTGACTGACATTCAGCATGAAGTAATGTCATAGGCTAAGCTTTCTCAGGTTTTTGCTGCCACAGAATGCTCCACAGGGAACAGGGAAAACAACCATCTGATTGATCTATAAAGAATCCAACAGTATTTGTTGAAAATGCTGTGAAATGCCATCACTTTTACTGTATTTACCAAGTTATGTTTAACAAGACTATCCCCTTCTCACATCTTGGGGGAGATATGAACTGAACAGCTTGTAATGAGAGGTGGTAGGAAATAAAATAAACCCAAACTATGTGTTCAACAAACAAACTTTCCAAATGCATTTTTATCCATTACTTTATAGGTACCTATACAGCATTGAAAAAAAAACATGATTCATTGCTCTAATTATATTTGCCTTCTGTTAATCTAGCAGTTGTAGACATGGAAATGAAACTGCAATCTTGCCAAATCCTTAGCAGCATTGTATCGTTTTGATTCCACTGCACCTGGCTATTCATTAGTGTACTTGAGAATATTAGCAATAAAACCTATTTCAAAAGTTTTAAAAATTCATTAAACGTAAATACATTTTACAGTAAGTACTCCAATAACCAATGTACAAATTGCAAAAGCCTTAAGATTTATGTTCTTGGTAAATTAAAAGAATTACAGTAATCCCACTTACTGGACTGAAAAAAAAAAGTTATGTTTACTGGAGTATATCATCTTGTTTTACACAATCCCATGACTTTTGTGAAGAATTAAGAAAATTACTGCAATAAATATTACTTCAAGAGACATTAATGCCTTTTAATCTGCAAAGCCCAAAAATAACTTTTAAAAAATCATAGACCACAATGAACAAAGAAAGAACAAAGAACAAAGAAAATTACAGCACAGGAACAGACCCTTCAGACCTCCAAGACTGCACCAACATGCTGCCCGTCATAATTAAAACCCCCAATCCTTCCTGGGACCGTATCCCTCTATTCCCATCCTATTCATGTATTTGTCAAGTTGCCCTTTAAAAGTCACTACAGTATCTGCTTCCACTACCTCCCTCAGCAGTGAGTTCCAGGCACCCACCACTCTCTGTGTAAAAAAACTTGCCTTGTACATCATGTTTAAACCTTGCCCCTTGCAACTTAAACCTATGCCCCCTAGTAACTGACTCTTCCACCCTGGGAAAAGGCTTCTGACTGTCCACTCTGTCCATGCCCTTCATAATCTTGTGGACCTCTATCAGGTCACCCTTCAACCTGTGTCGTTCCAGTGAGAACAACTCAAGTTTCTCCAACCTCTCTCCATGGCTAATGCCCTCCATACCAGGCAACGTCCTAGTAAATCTTTTCCGTACCCTCTCCAAAGCCACCACATCCTTCTGGTAGTCTGGCGACCAGAATTGAACGCAATAGTCAAAATGTGGCCTAACTAAGCTTCCATAAAGCTGCAACATCACCTGCCAATTTTTAAACTCAGTGCCCCGGCCGATGAAGGGAAGCATACCGTATGCCTTGTTGACTATGTTCTCCACTTGCGTTGCCCCTTTCAGTGACCTGTGTACCTGTACATCCAAATCCCTCTGCCTATCAGTACTCTTCACGGTTCTGCCATTTACTGTGTATTTTCCATCTGGATTAGATCTTCCGAAATGCATTACCTCACATTTTTTCCAAATTAAACTACATCTGCCATCTCTCTGCCCAAGTCACCAACCGGTTTACATCCTGCTGTATCCTTTGACAGTCATCATCACTATCTGCAATTCCAACAACCTTTGTGTCATCTGCAAACTTATTAATCAAACCAGTCACATTTTCCTCCAAATTATTTATATATATCACAAATAGCAAAGGTCCCAATGCTGATCCCTGAGGAACACCACTAGTCACAGCCCTCCATTCAGAAATGCACCCTTCCACTGCTACCATCTGTCTTCTATGATCGAGCTAGTTTTTTATCCATCTTGCAAGCTCCCCTCTGACCCCATGCGATTTTACCTTCTGCATCAGTTTGCCATGAGGAACCTTCTCAAAGGCCTAATTGAAGTCAATGTAGACAACATCCACTACTCTACCCTCATCGATCAACTTGGTCACTTCCTCTAAAAACTCAACCAAGTTAGTGATACATGATCTCCCCTTCACAAAACCATGTTGTCTCTCACTAATATGCCCACATATTTCCAAGTGGGAGTAATTCCTGTCTCGAAGAATCCTCTCCAATAATTTCCCTTCCACTGACATAAAGCTCACCGGCCTGTAATTAGCTGGATTATCCCAGACACCCTTCTTAAACAAAGGAACAACACTGGCTATTCTCCAATCCTCTGGGACCTCCCTGTAGCCAGTGAGGATACAAAGATTTCTCTCAAGGCGCCAGCAATTCCCTCCCTTGAATCTCTCAGTATTCTGGGGTATATTCCATCAGGCCCTGGGGACTTGTTTAACTTAATGTTTTTCAAGACCCCCAATACCTCCTCCCTTTTGAACTCAACATGACCCAAACTATCGACACACACTTCCCCAAACTCATCATCCACCAAGTCCTTCTCCATGGTGAATACTGATGCAAGTATTCATTTAATACTTCACCCATTCCCTCCGGCTTCACAAATAAATTCCCTTCCCCGTCCTTGAGTGGGCCAACCCTCCCTGGATGAGACCATCTGCCGGGCCGCTGAAAGCCATTGTGCCACTGGGCCGGAAGAAGCCTTCGTCTGAAGCCATTAAAAGAAGATAAGATGAAGCTTGGCGCCAACTATAATAACTGGAAATATTAAAAAAGCAGAGAAAAAGAAGAAAAGCAAAAGCGAACAGAGGAAACAAGCCCTGGGCTCCTGGACTAAGGAGACTGCACTCTGTGTTGCTGCTGTGCTGCTACGCTGCTTCTCTTCATCTGATATCAGACATTGTTCTCAAACAAAAACAAAAGGTGCTGCACTACAACATTTCAGCAGCTTATGTACCAACAGCTCAGTGACCTCAAATCTAGGAGAAGGTACACATCTAATAACTTTGCACCAAAGGCTTACATAGGACAAGGACACAACCAGAAAAGGTGGCCTTCTGTGTTGAGCTCTTTTTGCTTTCAGCCTTGTTTGCCTGACCTGGTCAGTTTGCTGGAGTCAGTCAGTATAGCTGCCTTTTCTGGGAAGTCATGACAGTCTTGACATGCTTCCTTTCCCCTAAACACCGTAAACATTTGACAACAATATACAAGACTGCATATGACTAAAACATTTCTGAGGCTGATCAATATCAAGAGGCTTCACTGCTAACTTTGTAAGCATTTGCACAAAGAAATGACTTAGTTATCAAGGAGCCAAGTAACCGAAGAAGCTTGTTTTTACTGGATATGTATTTACATAAACAGTCTGTTCATTATCACATTGTTGTTTGTGGGAGTGTGCTGTGAGCAAGTTGGCTGTGAACATTTCCTACAATACAGCAATGACTACATTTTGAGAGTTTTTCATAAGCTGCAATGTGTGTTGAGATATCCTATGGTCATGAAAGGTGCTACCATATGCAAGTCATTTTTTTTTCTATGCATGGAGAATGATAGACAGTGGGCAGGATTTGATGTTAAATGGATAAATTTAGACTTAGCTATCTATTGTGAAGAAAATTGGATTACATGACTGTCATTTATTCATGTATTAATTTAATTGCTCAAGAAATTTGCTTGCCGGTGTCTGCAGCAAAGCTTTTAACTTGCTGCAAATTTCTTATGGGAAACTGACAAGTCATATTCTGTGCTCAGAATGAGATACAGGTGATTTTATTGGCAGGGTTTTTGATCAAAACACATTGGCCATTTTAAGTGGCAAGCCGTAAGAATTAATGAAAACACACCCCTGTCCTGTAGATCGTCTGGAGGCAACATTGTCTCTCCTTTTCACTCAACAAGAGTTATGTAAATTTGAGCAGAGCAGTTTGATTTTCACAAACTAATTCCCAGTCATTCCTTGTATTACATGATTGCATTATTGTGACTTTGAATAGTTAGGTTGTTGTATGCTTCCTGCATCTGTCTTCATCAATCTGATTTTGTCAATGCTTCTGCCTTGGCATGCCTTAAGTCATTGCTTAAATCTATATCTTTCCTTGCATCCTGAGTTGAGAAGTAAGAAAGGGTCATCATTGTCTGCATCATGTTTATATGTCATTATCACTAACAAGATCTAATGCTCCGAAAACTCATGCTTCAAGGCCATGATTTCCAATTTTGTTAATGCGTCTTTGGCAACTCTGGGAAGACTACTTTTTTATAAGAGAAATATTGCAGCTAATATGATTGATGCACAGATAGCATTCTTTTTAAAATTGGGTTTTCTTCCTATAACGTTTGTCATGACACAAATTAGCTTTATTAGCATGGAATTAAATGACGTTCTTTTGCCCTAGATGTAAAAAGCACAATCTGTCAGAATTCAGTTTGTTTTCTGATGTTTAATTCATTCTTTAATCTCACTCCTGCTGTTTGCCATGTCATTAAGTATTTTGTATACTGACAACAAACAGACATTTAGTTCTTAACTATGTTGATTACCAGGTTCCATTTACAGTCTGTAATAGATCAAGGCTTCCATGAAATAATAATACATATCATAAAAGACAGAAGGTAGTAGAGATAATGTATGATACGGAAACATTCATATTTAAAATGAAATACACCTTAAAAAGAGTAGCTTATGCTTCAAATTGTGTTGAATGTATTTTAACGGAGAGCAAACATTTCTTTAAAGTTGACTACACACTATATGTCAGAATTGATTATATTCTAAGCATTAATTTGAAAACAAAGTCACATCCTTGAATATAAAATGATCCAGTTATCATTGAGAAGGTTTGGTCCTGAATATTTATACAACATAGGGATACCTTTTATCCCAGTGCAGCATATCATGGATGTGACAGAGAATCACACAGCACAGCATCACGATTAATTACTGCTGTCATAAACTTAAAGAAACATTTATTTTACTGAAGAATGTTGATTTGAACCTGAAGGATTATTTTCATGTATGATTGCTCTTTCCTTTCTGGAGGAGCAACTTTGACCCGTGAGTGGTAAAGCACAAATGACAGGATCAATAGTGAAAGGAAGCATCAGAAACCAACAGAGGCTCCTCCAAAATTGCACTGATCAGGTCAGATGGCTCCACATCAGAACTGGGGCACAATATGTTTAGAATGAACTTCATGCAGCAAAGTGAAAGAGCAGGCTCCATTAACTGACAGCAGTTGAAACAAAATCATTTAAAAGGGGGCAATATAAAGTGGGGTCTTAGAATATAACAGCCAGCAATACGACTGTTTCAAGAAAAATCTTTTACTTCGGACATTAAAGATCGCAAAGATTATTACATAACAGCCATAAAAAGAGAAATCACATGGTAGAAAATTACATAAATTGTCATAAATGGAATTGAATATCATAGAACTTTGAACAGTACAGCACAGGAACAGGCCCTTTGGCCCACCATGTCTCTCTAACCTAATCCGATCTGCCTGCACATGGTCCATATCCCACTATTCCTAATCTGTTCATGTGTTTGTCTAAATGCCTCTTAAACGTTGCTATCATATCTTTTTCTACCCCCCAACCCCACACACCTCCCCGCTCCCCCCCCCACCATCAGCATGTTCCAGTCATCTCTGGCCCTTGATGTAAAAAACTTACCTCTCACATGTCCTTTAAACTTTTGCCCTCTCTTTTTGACTCTCATGCCCTCATACAATTTGACATTAACACTTTGGGGAAAAGACTCTGACTATCCAACTTATCCATGCCTCCCATAATTTTATATACTTCTATCAGGTCGCCCCTCAGCCTTCATTGCTCTAGTGAAAACAATCCAAGTTTACCCATACCTCTCCTGATAGCTACTACACTCCAATCCAGGCAACATCCAGGCACACCTCTTTTGCACTCTCTCCAAAGCCTCCCATCCTTCCTATAGTGTGGTGACCAGAGCTGCACACAATGCTCCAAATGTAGCCCAACTAAAATCTTAGACAGTTGCAACATGACTTGCCAACTTTTATACTCAATGATCTAACCAATTAAGACAAGTATGAGATATGCTTTCTTTACCACTTTATCCACTTGTTTTGCCACCTCAGTGAGCTTGCACCCAAAGATTCTTCCGTATATCCATGGTCCAAAGGCTCCTACTATTTACTGTATACTTCCATCTTGCATTTGAACTCCCAAAATGCATCACCTCACACTTTTCCAGATTAAACTCCATCTGCTATTTCTCTGCCCAACTGTCCACTTCTCCTACATCTTGCTGTATCCTTCGATAACCTTTCTCATTATCCACAACTCCACCAATTTTCATGTCATTTGCAAACTTACTAATCAGACCACCTATATTTTAATCCAAATAATTTATCCATATTACAAACAACAGAGATCCCAACACTTATCCTTGTGGAACTCCGCTGGTCACAGACTTTCAGTCAGAAAAACACTCCTCCATAACTACCCTTCATCTTCTATGACTAAGCCAATATTGAAGCCAACTTGCCTACTCACTATCTCACCATGGATCTCATGTGACTTAATCCTTTGAAGCAGCCAATCAAAAAGGACCTTATCAAATGCATAATTAAAGTCCATGTTAACCAGATCCACTGCCCTACCACCATCAACCATCTTTGTCATTTCCTTAAAATAATCCATCAAGTTTATGTGACAAAAACTCTCCTGCATAAAGCTGTACTAACTATATCTAATAAGTCCACTCTTCTCCAAATGCTAGTAAATCCTGTCTCCAGGAATCTTCTTGAATAATTAGTCTACCACAATAAGATCACTAGTCTGTAATTTACTAGATTTTTCCAGTTGACGTTCTTAAACAAAAGAATAACATTGGTTATTCACCAGTCTTCTGGGATGTCTCCTAATGCTAAAATGGATACAAAGATCTTTGTCAAGGTCCCAATAATCTCCTCGCTTGCCTCTTTCAGGATCCTGCAATAGATCGCATCAGGTCTGGAAGACTTGTGTACCTTAATGTTTTTCATTCACCCAGCACCTCCTCCTTCTTAATATTGACATGCCCCAGAATATCAATATACCCCTCTCTAATCTTATTATCATCCATGTCCCTGTCCTGGGTAAATACTGATGCAAAGTATTCATTAAGGCCACTTCCTCTGGCCCCACTTATTAATTGCTTCCTTTCTCCTTGAGTGGACATGCCCCTTCCCTAGCTACTGTCTTACTCCTAATATATGTACTAAATGCCTTCAGATTTTTCTTAATCCTACTTGCCAAGGACATTTCATGGTCCCTTCTAACCCTCCTAATTTCTTGTTTAAATTATTTTCTGCTGCCTTTATACTCCTCAAGGTCCTTATTTGATTTCAGTTTCCTAATCCTTACATATCTTTTCTTTTCCTTTTTGATTAACCTTTCAATAACTCTTGTCATCCAACATGCCTGAATATTGCCATTCTTTTCTTTCGTCCTTACAGGAATATGCCATTCCTGAACTCTGATCAACTGACCTTTAAAAGACTCCCACATGTCCGATGTGGATTTATCCTCAAACAGCTATCCTTAATCGAATTTCTCCAGTTCCTGCCTAATATTGTTGGAACTTATCTTTCCCAATTTAGAACTTTCACCCGAGGATCAGTTTTATCCTTATCTATATCTACCTTACTATCACTGATCCCAACATGCTCCCTCACTGAAACTTCAATCACCTGGTCAAGCTCATTTCCCAGTATAAAGTTTAGTATGGCTCCTTCCCTAGTTGGACGATCTACATATTGTTTCAAGAAACCCTACTGTATGCACCTAATAAGTTCTGCCCCATCTAATCTCCTAGCACTAACAAAGTCCCAGTCAATCCTGGGGTAGTTAAAATCACCCACTGCAACAAGCCTGTTGTTTTTACATCTTCCAACATCTGCTTTCATACTTGTTCCTCTACTACCTACTAGCTATTGGGAGGCCCATAGTGTAACCCGAATATAGTGATTGCACATTTCTTATTCCTGAGTTCAACCCATATGGCCTTACTGAATGAGCCCCCCAAAATGTCACCCCTTAGTACAGTTTTAACATTCTCCTTAATCTGTAATGCAACTCCTCCATCCCTTTTACATGCTTCTCTATCACACCTAAAACACCTAAACCCTGGAACATTGAGCTGCTAGTCCTGACTTTCTGCCAGCCAAGTTGCTGTAGTGGCTAAAATATAATGGTCCCATGTATTAATCCAAGCTCTCAGCTCATCTGCCTTACCTGTTATCTCCCTAGCATTAAAATAAATATACTTCGGACGGCCAGTCCTGCCATGTTTATTAATCTGGCCTTGCCTGTTCTTCTTATTAGATTTACTTGACTTAATTGATGGAACTGAAGGTGGATAAGTCCTCAGGGCCTGATAATCTACATACCAGAGTACTTAAGGAAGTGGCTCTAGAAATAGTGTATACATTGGTGGTCATCTTCCAGGCTTCTACAGATTCTGGAACTGTCCCTGCAGATTGGAGGTTAACTAATGTCACTCCAATATTCAAAAATGGAGTTAGAGAGAAAAACATGGAAATATAGACCATAAACCTAACATTGGTAGTAGGGAAAATTCTCAAATCCATTATCAAGGACTTTAAAGCAGAGCATTTAGGAAGCAGTGGCAGAATCAGACAGAGTCAGCATGGCTTTATGAAGGGGAAATAATGTTTGACAAATCTGTTGGAATTCTATGAAACTGTAACTAGTAGAGTTGACAAGGGGAAGCTAGTCGATGTGGTATATTTGGACTTTCAGAAAGTGTTTGACAAAGTTCCACATGAGAGGTTATAGTGCAAGATTAAAGCACATGGGATTGGGGGGAGAGAATTGAGATGGATAGAAAACTGGTTGGCAGAGAGGAAACAAAGAGTAGGAATTAATGGGTCCTTTTCAATTTGGCAGGCAGTAACTAGTATGGTGTCACAGGGATTGGTGCTGGGACCTCAGTTATTCACAATATATATTAATTATTTGAATGCAGGAACAAAATCGAAGATCTCAAAGTTTGCAGATGATACCAAGTTGGGTAGTCTTGTGAGTGTGGCTTAACTTGGCCACTATTTATTGCTGATTACTAATTGTATTTGAGAACGTGGATGGTGAGCTGTGATGAGGAGATCCTTCAGCATGATCTGGACAGGTTGGGTGAGTGGGGAAATCATTGGCCGATGCAGTACAATTTGGATAAATGTGAGGTTATTCACTTTGGAAGCAAAAACAAGGAGGCAGATTACTATCTGAATGGCTGTAAATTGGGAGAGGGGAGTGTGCACCGGGACCTGAGTGTCCTTGTGTACCAGTCACAGAAGGTAAGCATGCAGGTGCAGCAGGTCATAAAGAAGGCAAATGGTATGTTAGCCTTCATTGTGAGAGGTTTTCAGTACAGGAGCAGGGATGTGTTGTTGCGGTTATACAGGGTGAGGCCACACCTAGAATATTGTGTGCAGTTTTGGTCTCCTTTTCTGAGGAAGGAGGCTCCTGCTCTTGAGGGAGTACAGCGAAGGTTTACCAGGTTGTTTCCAGAGATGGCAGGACTGACATAACCAGAGAGGTTGACGAGGTTAGGATTGTTTTTGCTGGAGTTCAAATGAATGAGGGGGGATCTCATGGAGACTTATAAAATTCCAGCAAGACTAGAAAAGGTAGATGCAGGGAGGATGTTCCCAATGGTGGGTGTGTTCAGAACCAAGGGTCACAGTCTGAGGATTTGGATTAGACCATTTAGGACAAAGATGAGGAGACATTCCTTCACCCAAAGAGTGGTGAGCCTGTGGAATTCATTACCACAGGAAGCAGTTGATGCCAAAACATTGAATGTATTCAAGAAGCAGCTAGATATAGCACTTGGGGCAAATGGCCTCCTCCTGCTTCTACCTTTGATGTTTTTAGTTTCTTTTCCTTATCACTTCACATGTTGACCTACTGCTCTGTTTCCGACCTCCTGCCACACTAGTTGAAACCTTCCTGAGTGTCACTCAGTCAGTTATACAATGAGCACTGATTGATTTTTTTATTCTTCAAGTCTTGTGAGTGTGGCTTAACTTGGCCACTATTTAATGCTGATTACTCATTGTATTTGAGAACGTGGTGATGCACTCCCTTCTTGATTAGCTGCACCCCTTGAGATGTAGGGACACACATGATGTTGCTACAGAGGAATTTTGACCCAGCAAAAGTGAAGCAACTGTGAATCAGTTCCAAGACATTTTGGAATGTGGCTTGGAGGGGAACTTAGAGCTGGTGATGTTCTCATGCATTTAATTTTCCTTTCCTTCTAGATGGTAAAGTTGCTGGTTCAGAAAGCACTGTCAAAGGAGCCTTGGTGAGTTGATGCTGTGCATTTGTAGTTGGTAGAATAATGTTGCCACTACACTGCAGAGTGTGAATGTTGAAGGTGGTGGATAAGGTGCAAATCAAGTGGCCTACTTTTTCCTGAATAATGTCAAATCTTTGGAATTGTACTCATCCAGTCAAATGGGGAATATTCCATCACACTACTGACTTGTGCCTTATAGTTAGTGGACAGACCTGGGGACTCAGAGGTTATGTTACTCACTGCAGAATTCCTAACCTCTGCCCCACTCTTGTAGCCACAGTATGAACATGGTAGGTCCTATTCAGTTTCTGCTCCATCCTACACCACCACCACCGCACCCCCCCAACCCCCCACCCAAATATTAAAAGTGTTGAATTCAGCAATGGTAATGCAGTTGAACATGAAGGTGTGATGGTTAGATTCTCTCTTGGTGGAGATAACCATTGCCTGGCACTTGCCCAATGCTCCTTGGCACTTCTCAGCTTATCTTGAGTAAAAATGAATATCTCCTACTCCACTTTTCTCAGCATTTCATTCTATATTAGGAAGAAAACTTCCCTTTTTAAAAAATGTTTTATTCTATGCAGTTTCCAGTTTTTAATTTGTACCTCAGCATTTATCTCTTTCAGTTTCAATTTATTTGTCCATTCCATGAAGAACTTCAGTCAGAGCACGACCAGCTATGAAATATTAGGAGGTATGTTCAGAGACTAATACTTAAAAGAAAACAAATAGGAATGAGGAGTGCTTCAGGGTGGAGAGAATTGTAGGTTCTACAATGATGGGGAGATAATGGTGTATAAACTAAAATATCTGCTCACCCTGATGGTGAATGGCGGTCAAATTCAGTAATCATCAATTTGAAAGAAAATATTGAACACAACTCATATTTTAAATGTTTCTCTTTTAAAAGAATAATCATGGTTGAACAATATAATAAATATAACTTAAATAATTGATACTTTATACGTCATTCCTGTTGGTTTTATTCACTGAAAGGGATGGAGTTTAAAAACAGGGAGGGTATGCTGCAGATGTATGGCATTCTGCTGAGGCTACAGCTGGAGTACTTTTTGGTCTCCTTTCCCAAGTAAGGATGTAATGGCACTGGAGGGTTGCAGAGGAGGTTCACTAGGTTGATTCCAGAATTAAGAAGGTTGGCTTATGCAGAGAGATGGAGTAGACTGGGACTAAACTCATTGGAATTTAGAAGAATGAGGTGGGGGATCTTATAGAAACACATCAAACTATGAAGGGAATAGGTAAGATAGAATCAGGGAGATTGTTTCCACTGGTGGGTGAAACTAGAACTAGGGGGCATAGCCTCAAAATAAGGGGAAACAGGTTTAGGACTGAGTTGAAAAATATCTTCACCAAAAGGATTGTGAATCTGTAGAATTCCCTGCTCAGTGAAACTGTTGAGGCAACCTTGTTGAATGTTTTTAAGGCAACGATAGATAGCTTTTTGAACAGCAAAGGAACTAAGAGTTATGGTGGATGGGCAGGTAAATGGAGCTGAGTCTACGAAAAGATCAACATGATCTTATTGAATGGTAGAGCAAGCTCAATGGGCCAGATGGCCCACTCCTGCTCCTGGTTCTAATTTGTGACTTGCTTGTAATCTGCTTTAAAGCCATCTCAGCAATGGCTCTGTGACAGAATTGTTCCATGATTTTAAAAGCTCTTAATGTTCTGCTTTGAATTAACAATCATTCTAATTCCCTTGTGACCCTGATGAAATTTCTTTACTCGGATATGCTTTTCTCAGAAGTTCAAATGAACTGCTATATTACCACTGTAGTCTTTGTGATGTAACCTTCTGTGACACAGTTCTCAGTGCCCTTTTGAATTAATACATAGAAGAAAGTGCTGCTGGGTGCTAACAAAAAAAAACACAAAACTCTTGCCCCATTGAAGTAATGGGAATTTTCAAGGAGAATAAAGGTTGGTTGTTAGTAATTCACTTTTCCAAGAATTCATTTCTGGCCTGGATTCTGCTGATATATGCAAAGGTGCTGTCACTTTTGTGGTTTTATTGTATAAAAGAAAATGTAATATCCAATATGGCTAGGCTAAATATTTAGAAACAAAAGCCTTTTACAATCTCTTTTTAGAAATGTTGACAGTAAAATGGACCAAAACTTTGAGACTTGAAAACTGCTCTATAGTATATTCTGATTTATGGACAAATGGGCTGCATTGCAGGCCAATAACAAATGATGCAACTAAGAAACAAGATCATGAATTAAATAAAGGTTTTCTGCATTTGCCTTGTGTACTTAAATGTATGAGTAATCCTGATTAAGTATTCAGAAGTGCTCAGAAAAGTGCAGCACCACATTTCGTGGAGATTAAAAATGGTTAAAATGATAATGAGTGTATTGATCCGATATGGTGATTAACTGGGAGCTGACAACAGTATATATCTTGGAAGATGCATCTGAGCTTCTGGTGCTGGATAAATGACTGCTACATGGTACTACCGCAGCATATTATATATTTGTCTGGAGGTTTCAACTTGGAAAAAATGCAATGTTCATTTTCAGTTTATAGCCCAATTTTATATCTCATTGAAATCAATGCAGCATGTGGCATAATAATTTTGAAGTAGAAGAAATAGGAGCAGGCATGACAATATTATCCACTGAGCGAGTTGCATTGTTCAATAAGACTGTAAGATGTGATATGGACCAGATCAAACCCTCAAAATATTTTAAGAAGGTTGCCTAGACCCTAACCTTTCTTATTTTAAAGGTAAATGTGAAGTGTGCGTTCTAGATGTGATGCAACTGGCCAAACTACTCGACGTTAAGCAAAACAAAATTTATTTAAGCACTGCAGTTAAAATACAAACAAAAGAGGACTTTAGAATAACTTAACTATTGGAAAACTTAACCAAATAATAGATAGATTAACTATTAGTAATTAACCGTTCGAATATAATAACAGCCCATAAACACACGCCTTGGCCAAAAGGTAAGTTCAGATACAGATTCTTACAGACAGTTCTCAATCCAGGAGGAAACAACATCAAAAGAGATTTCAGAGAAAATAGCAGTTAGGAATCATTTACTGAAGCTCCAACTCTTCTGAGGCCCAAACAGCTTCTGACTGCTCCAGCTAAATAAAGCTCTACAAAGCCTGAACTGTGAGAACTGGCTACTCCCCTTCCATTAATACAACTGTTTTTAAAAAAACCTAAAGGCCACCTAAGTTACTGACCTAGGCCATCTCTAGTAGCCACTTCTTTGCCTCTGCCTTTATAACCCCTCTTCAATTAAAAAAACCAGGACAAAATAACCTTTTTAAAATGACAGCATTGTCACACCTCCCTTCTTTAAAAAGAAGAACCATCAATTTACAAAGAAAGCTTTTAAAAGCTTTCATTTTAAAACCCTTAATCTTACTCTATTAGAACATTACTATACATACACCTTACATTGACTCTAAGCATGCAAACGTTCACTACTACATTCTGTTCCAGTTTGTTTATGCTTGCCTTCGAACGCATCCATCTTTCTTCATCCAAGTCACAACAACGCATCAGCAATTATGTTTTCCTGTCCTGCCACATGTATGATTCTCAAATTGAATGGCTGCAATAATAATCTACATTTAAGCATTCTGGAATTTTTGTCCTTAAGGTTTTCCAAAAACTTTAATGGGTTATGATCTGTATATATAATTGTCTCAGGCACATTACTGGTGTGTTGAAATATTGCAACTCCAACACCAAGCTCAAGGTTTCCTTCTCAATTGTGGAATATTTCTGTTGATGAGTATTCAATTTTCTGGAAAAATACCCGATAGGTCGTTCTAACTTCTTGTCGTTTTCTTTTAAGAGTACTCACCGACACCTACTTCACTTGCATCAAATGCCACCTTGCATGGCTTCGCGTTGCTAGGTATGGCTAACACTGGGACAGTGATTAACACAGCTTTCAGGCTGTCAAATGCCTTCTGAAAGTCTGCCATCCACTGAAATTTTCTGCACTTCTTCATTAAGTCAGTCAGTGGAGCAACCACACTGCTAAAATTTGGTAGAAACTTGCAATAAAACCTACTCAATCCCAGGAATCATAGTACTGCTCTCTTCATTGATGGTATGGAAAACTCCCCAATAACATTTGTTTTCGCATTCTGTGGGGCCATCTGTGCGTGTCCAATAACATGCCCCAGGAATGTGACTTGGGCTTTTGCAAATTCACTCTTAGCCAGGTTTATCACCAACACCACCTCCTAAAGTCAATCGAATAATTCCGATAAACGCTGCAAATGTTCCTTCCAAGTGTGAATAAAATCATCAGGTTGTAGATATCTGCTACAGAATTGGGTAATCTGGAAATGATTTTATTGGTTAGTTTTTGATATGTGGCTGGCACATTTTTCATACCAAATGGCATGACTTTAAATTGGTACAGTCCATTCAGCGTCACAAAAGCTGAAATTCTCTTCACTCTTTTGGATAAATGTACCTGCCAATATCCTCTGAGTAAGTCAAACTTGGAAATACAAGTTGTTTGTCCTACCTTCTCAATATATTCTTCCAAATGTAAAATAGGATATGAATGAGATTCTGTAACTGCATTGACTTTCGATAGTCTACACATAATCATTGGATACCATCTGGTTTTGGCACCATTACTATGGGTGAGCTCCAGTCATTGCAACATACTTCAATTATGTTGTCTTGAAGCATGCGTTCAATCACTCTTTGAAGCTGTACCAACTTTACAGCGTTAAGTCGAGAAGGATTGTTGCTTAATTAGAACAGCATTTCCTATATCTGTATCACGCGTAATTAAATTTGTACTTCCCAGCTTATTCCCACATATCGTCCCAAAAAATAGGAATAAATCTTTCAGGTGATTTCAATCTTCCAAAGCAAGGCAACTCAATAATTTATTGCAATTTTTGAGAACTTCCTCATTGGACAATTTAATTTGAGGAATGTCCAATTCAGAATCCTCTGAACTTAGTTCTTCACTCCGTGTTGTAACCAGCAACACATTCTCCTTTTGCTTTAAGTCCCTATCAAAATACCTTTTGATCATATTCACATGACACACTCTGAGATTTCTTTCTATCTGGAGTTCTTATCAAATAATTCACTTCACTCAAACTCCTTCCACTTTGATAAGGTCGACTAAACCTTGCTTTTAAAAGTTCACCTATTACTGGAAGTAGCACTAACACTTGATTTCCATTAGCAAAATTGCAAGTTTTTGATTTCTTGTCTGCTTCCTGTTTCATCATATGTTGTGCTACTTTGAAATGTTGTCTAGCCAACTCACCCGCTCTATTTAATCACCCCCTAAAAGGTGATACAAAGTCCAAATATGTGGTCTCTGAACCAAAAATATCCACTTTGTCCTCCACCAGTTCTTGTTTCTTTTTTCCCCAACCATTTGATCAAACATGGTCTCTTATAATTCTACTTCAACTTCCTTATCCGCATTCTTTGATTTCTCCTCCTGCTTCAACCTGTGGCTTTGTGACCTTCTTATTACGCAGTCAGGAAAAATCCCAGGGTATACTTCCTGTAATACTTCAGTTGCCTGATTTTCCACTGGTGTTTCAACCACAGTAGGCAACACTCTTATCTGTAATCCAGCTATATCATTACTAAGGACAAATTGTGCCCCTGAAGCCAAGAGTTCCTTCAGTACTCCTACCAACACTTCTCAACTTTTCACCGGACACTCCAACCTCACATAGTGGAGCACTTCTCGTCTCACCATGAACTCCACATGTTATCATTTTTTCTGGCAATAATCCTTCTGAATGATGTATTTCCTCATCTCTCAACATCAAGGCTGAGATGGTCCTGTCTATCTTAAAATTGTAATTTCTTTCCCAGCTCTTCCTCCTCGCACATGTGAATAAACCTTATTTTCGCACGTAAATGATTTAAGAAGATCTGGCACTTTCTTCTCAAGCAACCTCTGACCAGGTTGTACAATCTGGTGCAGCCTTTTAGCCTCCACTGTGGTTTCCTTTACCACTTCAACAAAAATTCACTGGTTTATCCTTCTTTCTACATTCGTTTCTCAGCTCATTTTCTGAACAACCAACATTACGACTTGATGTGGCCTATTTTATTGCAGTGAAACCACCTGAGCATTTTTACTTCTCCTTTTACCTCTTGGGTTTCCTTTTTACCCCATGGTAAAATAATTTTATTATCTTCAATGAGACCGATGTTTCCCCAATTTCTATCCATCACAGATTGAAATTGATGTCAGAAGCCAAACTTTGAATTATGAGCCAACTCAATCATCGGCCATTTCAGCTCCTAATCTTGCAGTTTTAACTCTGTTCTCCCACACAGTATCACTACTTCAGGTAGTGAATTTTTGAACTCCTCCAAAATAATCGTCTCTCTAAGAGCATTAAATGTTTGATCTATTTTTAATGCCTTTATCTATCTATCAAAATTACTTTGTTTGATCCTTTCAAACTCAGTATACATTTGACCAGGTGTCTTGGATCACAATGTGCATCCAAGTGGTTCTTTTCAGATTTAGTTAAATACAGTCAAGAGAGGCTCGACAACAGCAATTTACTTAAATATGAACTTTTATTGAGTAATAATAAAAGATGAGAAAGAAAGGAACATTATTTAGTAAATAAAAAGAATGAAAAAGAGAGAAAAGAAAAAAACAAGCGTCACGCCCTTCTGCCCGTCGGGGATCTCTCAATCGAGGGCCGGTCTGGAGGCTGAGTTTGTTCCTGGCACTATTCGCGATCCCGGTCTGAGGTGAAGCCCAGCAACTTGGAACGAAACTCTCTCTTATACAGTGTAACAAACAGCCAGCACAAAGAAAGCAGATACAGAAGACAAAACACAGCTACAGAAAAAAACAAGTTGCAGGTCCTGTCTTCGGCCCGTAAAGCAATGCTAACAAGACTCATCCAAGGTCATGCAGCTTGGTGAGTATCATCAACAATTTTAGCCCTTCAGCCCATTCTATACAATTCACTCCTGATGATATTTGACAGTGCATGTTACAATTGCAGATGCAGATGCAAATCAGCGATAGGCGCATAAGACCGTATAATAGGTGTATGTAACCTACATTAGAAGATTAAAACTACAATGAAAATAACCATCACCAATACGAACAATACAACAATAGGGTGTATCATCAAATTAATGATCGCAGTGGGCTTTGGGGACCAACTCTTCATTATGTATCCCACCCCAGATGTACGGTCAAGGCCATGATGGAACCAACAAGTCATGCCACCCAAATAAGGTGACCAGAACATTGTCTACATTTTTTTTAGTTAATCTATTTACATAATTTGCTCTAAAATTCAGAATATTCCAGATTCAGGATCCTTAATTTGTGTTTCTTTTATCCTCCAGTTCCCTATCCACAGATCACCTCACCCAGAAACAGTAAAATAACATCATACACGGACTCAAAATTTCTCCAGCTCTCTTCATCTATATCCTTCTTGAGGATACTTCTCCAGTATGTTTCCCTCCTTGCCAATTATCTGAATGATTGTGTCACTGAGTGGTAACTACCTCCAAATGCAGGTACCATATTTTGATCTACAATATACATGGTAAATAGAAGAGTACATACGTCATACAAACGCTTAAGGTGGGCTATCTGCATATCATCCAATGGCCCCTTTCACTCGGTCTACTTTCATTGCTTTAAAGTCAATTTCTCTCTGGATTTTGTATCAGTGTCTTCTTGTTTGAACTATGTTTTTGTGCTTTTCCAAGGTACACTATTCCTTTTGTCAAACAAGTGTTCATGACTGAGACCCGTGCTTCAATGCATGCTTTTTACCATCTCATGTTTGATACCTCCACGGTAACATTCACTTTTGCACTCATATATCAGTATCCCAAGACCATGTCACGCATTCTTAACTCCCACATGACCTTATCAAATTTGCCTTTCTTAAACTCCTCGCCCACAGAGAGCTGCATTTTCAACATTCCAATGTCCCTATAACTTGGATATTAACAATGAGTCAATCTTATCAGGAATTGAAGATTCACTTTGTTAAAACAGTATTTGGAAGTTCAATCTGACCAGATAATGAAATTCCAATATGGTAATTTCTGGAATTAAAATTTACCCAAGTCCAAACACAACACAGAGCCAATTCCAAAAGGTAAATATTTACCAAGTTTTAAAAATCAAAATTTTGAATCAACATTTCACAGATTTTTGCTTTACACAACCACTGACGGTTTCTTAAAAGTACATTACATTAAACATATATGCTCCACACTGATAGAAGCACACAACACAGTTTCAAATCACCAGATATTCCCAAAATGCAAACTAATGTCAAAGCATCCCCAGATCTTGAGGTCCAGGGAACAAAAAGACACAAATTGTACAAGACGACATTTAACAACCAAAAAACAAAGATGCATTCAAACCAAACCACAAAGAGTTAACACTTCTACATGGTTTAGTGCACTTGCACAGCACAGAAACCTAGCCCCTAGTTATCTGTTTTTCTCCAGGAATAACCGTCCCCCACCCTTTTGGGAGTCCTAATTGTGCTAACATGTAAGCTACAGACCCAAATCCAGAGTCTGCCGCATTCCACTCTCAAATACAGAAGGTCTCCGGAGCATCAGGTTGCTTTTCCCTTCACTTATGCATTATCCCGAATCCCATCCTTGTTGACAAAAATGTCTTGTATTGCAGCGTGTATCCCATCAGTTCTCTTCAGATTTGGTTAAGTGTTGTTAAGAGAGGTTCAACAACAGCAATTTGCTTAAATATGAACATTTATTGAGTAATAATAAAAGAAAAAAGAAAGGAACATTTATTAAGTAAATAAAAAGAATGAAAAATAGAGGAAAGAAACAATAAGCCTCATGACCCTTCTGCCCATCAGGGACCCCTTGATTGACAGCTGGTCCAGAGGCTGAGGTTGTTAAATGAACAGACAGCACAAAGAAAGCAGATTCAGAATACAAAACACAGCTACAGAAAAACAAGTTGCAGGTGCCATCTTTGGCCCATAAGGGAATGTTAACAAGACTCATCCAAGGTCATGTAGTATATCATCAACAATTTTAGCCCTTCAGCCCATCTTATACACTAGGGTCCCTCCTTAGATTCCTGAAACCTTGTCTGCAGGCTTCTGGTACAAGCTTATAGACACTTAAGATGGCCTTCTTCACCTCCTCATTACCCCCAGATACCTCCTCTAATTGTGATGCAAATACCTCACTAGATTTACTTATCAGCTTTGTTGGGATCAACAAAACCCACATAGTCATTGGCCACTTCAGTTGTTTAGCCACTTTCTCAAATGAAATGAAAAAGGCTTCCACAACCTTCTCATCAAATGTGGGCAATACTTAGACGTTTTTAAACAGATCACCTCCAGCCCTTTGGCTATGATGGGTTTGCTCGTCATCACTATCCTCCTCACTAAGCCTACCTTCTACCTTCACCTGCATCCTTTTAAACCGACTTTCCTCTCTATTTGCAACTTCAGGAGTTCAAATTCTCTCTCTTTCTGCTTTTCTTTTGAGATGGCCATCCTTTCCTTTCCTTTTTGTTATGTCAGAGCAGTTCTTTCCTTTTCTCTTGCCTCTGCTTTTAGTCGTAATTCAAACTGTTCCGGTTCCTCTTCATGTTCAAGTTGCTTCATCTGCAATTGAATTCTAGCCATTTCCAAAGATTCCAATGGCATTTCCAGCAAAATTAAATGTTGAGCTATTGCTGTAATTACTTCCCCTTTTCTCACAGACAAAGGTAAACCCAACTCCAATTTCTCAGCCAATTCCAACAGCTTTGCCTTGCTCATTTTTTGTAAAACTCCCAAAGTCAGTTCTTCTAATCCCAGAAAATCCTTAGTTACTGAAAGAGCCATTATTACACAAGCCATGCCCTGTTTAAACCAATCAAATTCAACACCGGAAACAAAAGACGCTCACATCTACTACTCGCCACCTGTGAGTCCAACAATTTGAAACCCAAATTGGAATTATGGAATTTGATTCCCGATGAGCCCTCAGTTTGTTATGGACCAGACCAAACCCTCTCAAAATATTTTAAGAAGGTAGCAGAGACCCTATCTTTTCTTATTTTAAAGATAGATGTGAAATGTATGTTCCAGATGTGATGCAACTGGTCAAACTACTCGACGTTAAGCAAAACAAAGTTTGTTTAAACTCTGTAGTTAAAATACAAACAAAAGAAATAGGAATTTAGAATAACTTAACTATTGGAAAACTTAACTGAATAATAGATATAGTAACTATTACTAATTAACTGTTTCAAGAGAGTAACATCCCATAAACACACACCTTGGTAAAAACGTAAATTCAGACACAAATTCTTACATGCAGCTCTCCAATCCAGGAGGAAACAACATCAAGAGAGATTTCAGAGAAAGTAGCATTTAGGAATCATTTACTGAAGCTCCAACTCTTCTGAGACACAAACAGCTTCTGACTGCTACAGCTAAGAAAAAATTAGAAAGTCTGATCTTTGAGAACTGGCCACTTCCCTTCCATTGTTACAACTATTTAAAAAAAACCTGAAGGCCTTATAATTTATTGACTTAAGCCATCTCTAGTAACCTCTTCTTCACCTCAGCTTTTACAATCTCTCTTCAAAAATAAACCCAAGACAAAATAACTTTTTTAAAGTGACAGCATCATCACAGATGTAAAAGCAGAAGTAGGCCATTCAGCCCATTGAGGCTGATAATACGAACTCCACTTTTCTGCCTTTACCCCAAGACCTTTGTTTCCCTTTTTGATTTAAAAATGGTCCATCTTAGCCTTAAATACATTTAATCTCCCAGCCTCAGCAGCCTTCTCTGCTAAATAATTCATTGGATTCACTACCTTCATACAGAAATGAGAATTCAAAGAGAATTCATAGAGAATTCAAAATCCATTACCATAAAGGTTGTCTGTAAAGCATTACTGCTGCCTGAGCTGGCCAGGTCCTAAAAGAAATAACTGCTAGATTGGCTGCACAGGGAACCAATAAAGAAGGAAATATCTCCTTGACCTCATTTTCACCAATCTACCTGTCATAGATGCAACTTTCCATGACAGTATCATTAGGGGTGACCATCATTTTTTCCTTTAGAAGACAAACTTCCGTTTCACACTAAAGTCGTCAACCATCATGGTATGTGGCAAGACTACTCTACTAAATGTGTTAGGTCTTGAACAGATCAAGCTATTCAACACAAGGCATCTATGAGGCCCTGTGAGCTACCAATAGTTGCAGATTTGTTCTCATCTACAACCTGTAACCTTATGGCTCAGTGTATCTCCCAATCGACATTGCCATCAAGCCAGGGATCAAGTCTGTTTTAATGAAGATTGCAAGACTGTTTGCCAGGAGCAGCACCAGACATACCTAAAAATGAGCTGCCAACCTGAAGTTATAAAACAGATTACTGCTGTGCCAAACAGCATAAGCAGCAAGTGATCTAAACAATTCCACAATCATTGGATCTGAGCCAAGCTCTGCAGTCCTGCCACATCCAGTTCTGAATGGTAGTGGGCAATAACACAATTCACTGGAGGAGGAAACCCCACATTTCTGTGTAGTAAAAGAAGATCATTGTAGTTATTGGAGGCCAGTTTTTTCAGTCCCAGGACATCACTGCATGAGCTCCTCATGATCGTGATCTAGGCCCAACCATCTTCGTTTGTTTCATTAAAGATTCTTCCTCAAGTTATACTGTCAGAATTGAGGATGTTCAGTAATGATTACATTATGTTCTAAACCACTTGCAACTTCTAAGGTGCTGAAGCAGCATGAATTCATTTGTAGCAAGACCTGAACAAGATCCAGGCTTTAGTTGATAAATAACTAGCAATATTTTTTGTCATTGAAGGTGCCAGTTAATTGGTGTCTCCAAAAAAAAAGAGAATATAACAATCCATCCTTGACATTTAAGAGCATTATGATCACTGAATCCACTGCTACAATGTCTTGAGGTTAGCATTGACCAGAAGCTGAACTAATGCCCAGATCTCGATAAAATTCACCATTGGGTCTTAAAATAAGTGGCTGCTAAAAGAGTCTTTTCGCTGGTTTTGATTTTGCAAAATTCCTTAGATTCTAGAAATGTCCCAACAGATTGGAAAATAGTGAATGCTGTTCTCTATTCAAGAAAGGAGACTCAACATAACTCTCACCTAACCAAAACAAAAGATTCAACCCATTGTCTTCAAGATTGTGAAATAACAAAGGAAAGCTGGCAAGGCATGTTACCCATGAGTTACCTGTGAAAGATCACCTTGAATTGAACATCAATGGCTTTTCAGCATGTGACTGAAACTTGTTCTCTTATACTGAACTCCTTTTTCCCAAAATCCAGGAGAGATCTGGCAGTCTTCAAAATAAGACCAACAATACAAAAAGCTGCAAGGAAAGGCTGTGCAATCTTTACCTTTCTATGAGGTTCAACCCTCTTTTTAGTCATGTCCCAAGCTGATTCCAAAATATCTGACTTATTTTTCAATGAAATTGGATCTCCTGATATAACAGCATTGAATATATGTCTAGATAACCTGATCAACAATATTCTCTTTGAATAAACTCAGCAGTTCATCTGTGCCTGAACCAAGCCATCCGAATGTGCCTGAACTACAATTCCAGAAGAGGCGAAAGCTTCCTCTCTCATCAGACTCACCAAGACATATGAACTTATTAACTATTCTTTGTGTTTGATATTCACAAGGTGAACTACCTACTTGAACCTCCTGAGTGAGTGATGTGCGACTGTCATAGCATTTAGATTTTTCAGGGAGATTGTGTGAGTAAATAATAATCTTTGTTTAAACCCACAAAGGCCTGTGATTATGCTCTTGAATTGACCACACATTAACAGAAATTCAGAAGCATACACATCTAGAGTCATAGAGATGTACAGCAGGAAACAGACCCTTCAGTCCAACGTGTCCATGCCAATCAGATATTCTAAATTAATATAGTCCCATTTGCCAGCATTTGATCTGTATCCCTCTAAATCCTCCCTATTCATATACCCATCCAGATGCCTTTTAAATGTTGCAACCGTACCAGCCTCCACCACTTCCTCTGGCAGCTCATTCCATACATGCACCACTGTCTGTGTGAAAAGTGTGTCCCTTAGGTTCTTTTTAAATCTTTTCCCTCTCACCTTAAACCTATGCCCTATAGTTTTGGACTCTGCTACCCTGGGGAAAAAAGAAACCTTGTCTATTTACCCTATCTCTGTCCCTCATGATTTTATAAACTTCTATAAGGTTCTATCACCCTCTGATGCTCCAGAGAAAATAGCCCTAGCCTATTCAGCCTTTCCCCATAGCTCAAACACTCCAACCCTGGCGACATCCTTGTAAATCTTTTCCAAACCGCTTCAAGTTTCACAACAACCTTCCTATAACAGGGAGAACAGAATTACATGCAGTATTCCAAAAGTGGCCTAATCAATGTTCCGTACAGCCAAAAAATGACCTCCCAACTCTTATACTCAATGCACTGACCAATAAAGGCAAGCATATCAAACACCTTCTTCACTATCCTGTCTACCTGTGACTCTACTTTCAAAGAACTATGAACCTGCACTCCAAGGTCTCTTTGTTCAGCAACACTCTCCAGGACCTTACCATTAAGTGTATAAGTCCTTCCTTGATTTGCCGTTCCAAAATGCAGCACCTCACATTTATCTAAATTAAACTCCATCTCCCACTCCTTGGCACACCGGCTGATCTGATCCAGGTCCTGTTGTACTCTGAGGTAACCTCCTTGACTGTCCACTACGCTATGAATTTTGGTGCCATCTGAAAACTTAATAACCATAACTCCTCTGTTCACATACAAACCATTTATATAAATGATGAAAAGCAGGGAACCCAGCACTGATCCTTGTGGAACACCACTAGTCACAGGCCTCCAGTCTGAAAAAGCAACCCTCCACCATCACCCTCTGTCTCCTACAATTGAGAACGTTCTGTATTCAAATGGCTAGTTCTCCCTGTACTTTATGTGATCCAAACTTGCTAACCAGTCCACCATGCGGAATGTTGTCCAACACCTTACTGAAGTCCATACAGATTATGTCCACTGTTCTGCCCTCATCACTCCCCTTTGTTACTTCTTCAAAAAATTCAGTTAATCTATGAGACACAATTTCCCACACACAAATCCATGTTGACTATGCCTAATCAGTCCTTGCCTTTCCAAATACATGTAAATCCTGTCCCTCAGGATCCCTTCCAACAATTTGCCCACCACTGGTCTATAGTTCCCTAGCTTTTTTGTACCACCTTTCTTAAATAGTGGCACCACATTAGCCAACCTCCAGAATTCCGGCACCTCACCTGGGACTATTGATGATGCAAATATATCAGCAAGGGGCCCAGCAACCGCTTCCCTTGCTTCCCACAGAGCTCTAGGGTACACCTGCTCTGGTCCTGGGGATTTATCTACCTTTATATGTTTTAAGACATCCAGCACATCCTCCTTTGTAATATGGACATTTTTAAAAATTTCCCTAAGTTCTCCAGCCTCCATATCATTCTCCACAGTAACCACTAATGCAAAATACTTGTTTAATATCTACCCCTTCTCCTGTAGTTTCACACAAAGTCAACCTTGCTGGTCTTTAAGGGGCTTTATTCTTTTCCTAGTTACCCTTTTGTCCTTAATGTATTTGTAGAATCCCTTCGGATTCTCCTTTACCCTATTTGCCAAAACTACCTCATCTCCCTTTTTTGCCCTCCTGCTTTCCCTCTTAACTATACTTCTACTGCCTTTATAATTTTTGAAGGATTCACTCGACCCCTGCTGTCCATACCTTACATATGCTTTCTTCTTTCTCTTGACCAAAATCTCAAACTCCCTAGTCATCCAGCATTCTCTACACTTACCAGCCTTGCCCTTCACCCCAATAGGAACATATTGCCTCTGAACACTTGTTATCTCATTTTTGAAGACTTCCCACTTCCCAGCCGTCCCTTTACCTGCGAACATCTACCCTCAATCAACGTTTGAAAGTGCTTGCCTAATACCGTCAAAATTGGCCTTCCTCCAATTTAGAACCTTAACTTTTAGATCCAGTCTGTCATTTTCCATCACTATTTTGAAACTAATAGAATGATGATCACTAGCCCAAAAGTGCTCACCCACTGACAGCTCAGTCACCTGCCCTGCCTTATTTCCAAAGAGAAAGCCAAGATTTGCTCCTTCTCTAGTAGGTAACATCATACACACAGAATCAGAAAATTTTCTTGTACATACTTAACAAATTCCTGTCCATCCAAGCCCTTAACATTATGGCAGTCCCAGACTATGTTTGGAGAGTTAAAATCCTCTAGCATAACCAACCTATTATTCTTACAGAAAACTGAGATCTCCTTATAAATTTGCTTCTCAATTTCCCATTGAGTATTGGGGGTGGGGGGGGGGGGGCGTCTATAACCCAATCCCAATAAGGTAATTATCCCTCTCTTATTTCTCAGTTCCACCCAACCAACTTCCCTTGATGTACTCCCAGGAATATCCTCCCTAAGTACAGCTGTAATGTTATCCCTAATCAAAACACCACTCCCCCTCCTCTCCTGCCCCCCTTTCTATCCTTCCTATACATCTATACCATGAAACATTAAGCTGCCAGTATTGTCCATCCCTGAGGCACATTTCTGTAGTTGCTATGATATCCCAGTCCCATGTTCCCAACCATCCTCTGAGTTCATCTGCCTTACCTGTTAGGGCCTCTTGCATTGAAATAAATGCAGTTTAATTTATCAGTTCTACCTCGTTCTCTGCTTTGTTCCTGCCTGCCCTGACTGTTTGATTCACTCCTTTTCCCAACTACACCAGTCTTAGACTGATCTCTTTCCTCACTATCTGGAATTCTACCCCCCACCCTTAAGGTTTAAATCCTCTCAAGCAGCTCTACCAAATCTTTCCACAAGTGTATTAGTCCCCTTCCAATTCTGGTGCAATCTGTCCTTCTTACACAGGTCACTTTTAACCCACAAGAGAGCTCAATGATCCAAAAATGAGAATCCCTTTCCCCTGCACGAGCCCGTCAGCCATGCATTGATCTTCTATAACCTCTTATTCCTATTCTCATTAGCTTGAGGCATCAGGAGTAATCCAGATACTACTATCTTTAAGGACTTACTTTTTAGCTTCCTGCCTAATTTTCTATATTGTGTCTTCAGAACCTTGCCCTTTTCTCGTCCTATTTTATGAGTTCCAATGTATACAATGACTTCCTGCTGGTCCCTCTCCCTTTTGAGAATAGTCTGCACCATTTCTGAGATATCCTTGATCATGGCAACAAGGATGCAACACAGCATTCTGATGTCTCTTTGTTGGCTGCAGAAATATCTGTCAGTGCCTCTGGCCAGAGAGTCCCCTATCACGATTGATTGCTTGTAACCTGACATACCCTTTATTACAGTAGAGAAAGTCTCAGTACCAAAAACTTGGCTGTTGGTGCTACATTCCCCTGAGAGTCCATCACACCCTATATTTTCCAAAACAGCATTGTTGTTTGAGATGGGGATAACCACAGGAAATTCCTACATTACCTGTCTACCCCTCCTAACTTTCCTGGAGGTAACACATCGACCTGACTGGTCTGCATTTTTTCTCCCTTCCTGAAACTGCCATCCATCACATCCCCGGCTCCTGTAAATTACTCATTGCCTCTAACTGCCGCTCCAATCGATCCATGCAATCTGATAGGATTCTCAAACAAACTCAATTCTTATAGACATAATCATCAGTAATATTGAAATTCTCCCTAATCTCCCACATACAAGAGGAAGAGCACATTATTCTACTAAATGCCATCTTTGCACCTCAGCAATCTACAGACCCAAAAAACAGCACAGTCTTGCTGCTCTAAAAATACTGCTCCACGATAACTTAGTATCTATGTTTTATATTTTTGAAGTTTAATCAAGAGATAGATCTCAATAAAACATATAATTGGAACAAAAAGCACTCTACTTCACTATTGCAGATTTACAAAAAAAAATCACAAGTTACACTTCAAAAAAAAAACCACTTAGCCGCTCCCCTGCTGTGAGCTCCTCCACACAGCTTTCTCCAAAGTCAGCTGTGAATTTCAATGTTTGTTTATTTTTCTTAGAATGAACTCGATTGTCCAGCGATTCTTGCTACTGAAGAGCAGATGCAGTCAGCAGTGAAGGTTAACTTCTGCGTCAGACAGCAGTGTAGGTTTCTTTCTCCTTTTGAATCACTTCCCATGAGATCACTATCTTTGTCTCTCTTCCTCCCTTTTTAAAGTGAAGTTATTTTGATTTTTTACCCCCAAAGTTCCAAAATAATGCAACAGCTTATCAAATGGTAAATACTGGCCAAAAAATAAATTGAGGCAATCAGCTCCAACACTGAAAAATACTTCAAAAATGGAACACTCTTATAGCCACAAATTTTTCCCATCTTCCATCTTGGATTACCCAGAATCCTCTCTACCTCCTCAAAAATACAGAACACCAATTATGAATAGAAGGGAAGGAAACTGGGGATTTCACATATCTGTAACAAATCAATTTTTTTTTTTTAAATGTTTCCCCACTTTTATTTTTCATCATAGCTTTTATCCAATCTTACTTAGCCGGCACTCTCTTCATACCAATGTAATTGGCTTTGCTTTAGCTTAAGATTCTTGCTTTGTACTCTATTATGTCACTTTCAATACTATTATGGCATGTAATTGTATTATGAACACTTCTTCCCAGGAGATATTTTGCTATAAGTTTAATTATTAATACTCACTCATTGCACAGTAATAGATCTAAAGTTCCATAAATGCCTGTAATTGATTGCACAATGAGTTCTTACAGGAAACTATTGCAAAAGCATTATAGAAACTTATCTTCCAATCTAATTCATGAATTTGTTCTAATCAGTCTGCATGATGTTTAAAATCCCACAACTAGTGAAAATATATGAACAACGACAAATGTTTCCTTATCTCTGTTTTAAATGGGTCACCGCTTAGTTTTAAACCATGACCCCTAGTTTTATATTCTCCCACAAGAGGAAACATGTTATCAACATCCACTAGGTCAAGTCCCCTCAGGATCTTTGTATCTTTCAAATAAAACAACCTGACCCTTCTAAACTCAACAGGACACAGAGACAACAAGGTGCAGAGCTGGATGAACACAGCAGGCCAAGCAGCATCATAGGAGCAGAAAGGCTGATGGTTCGGGCCTAGACCCTCCACAGGACACAGGCCTAGCCTGGCTAGAATTTCCTTGGAAGGCAATCTACTCATTCAAGGTATTAGTCCATAATCCCCCTCTGAACAGTTTCCAACACATTAACAATCTCCTGTAAGTAGACCGCCCAGTACTATATATACACACTATACAAATCTATACGCTTTACAGGTCATAGAACTGTGGTATCCCTCATCTCCAGTATTCTTAATGCCTTGCCTCCCTACATGCTGTGACCCAAACATTGTTGACCGCTTCATTTACACCAGAATTTTTGCATACAGAGGCCGAGGAAAGAGTAGGGATATTTGACCACAAGGGGCAATGGTGCCAACAGAAGCTATTTATCTGTTAATGCCTTGTTCATCTTATGTCCACTTGCTACACCAAGTTCTCAACACAGGCATTGATCCATGATACTGTATGGACGTGAAGTCAGGCATCATACTCTCCCAGTTACATTCAGGCTATGCAGGGACTCAAGTAAATTAATGTATTGCAAAGCTGTTCAACTTGAGGAAAATGTGAGACTACATAGACAGTGAGATGTCACCCATGCCACCAAAGACCCCTCAAAAGTGCCCTTTCTTTCTTCCCCACTATTTCTCAGTGTTGTTTCAGATCCTGCAGTAGCGATGCAGAGAGCTTGCTCAGCAGTGGACTCCATCGACCTTGACGGTTTGGTCAGGAGACCCTCCAGGGGCATTTGTGTCTGGATCATCCAGGTATCGTGAGAATCTTCCTGCCAGATGCAAGTGAACCTTCCTCATCATGAATGTCTAAGGGTTGGAGGGAGGGCAGGAAGGGTGGAGATAGAGGGCCCAGCCACCTCTGGAATGTTCTGAGAAGATTTTTATGATGAGGTGGTGTGCGGTCTTCCTACAATTGACAGTTGCCACTCCCCTCACCACTACACTTTCGATCCTGAGGGCCAGTTTCTGGGGCAATGGGATTTACGTTAATGTGCCTCTCCAGCAGATCTGAGGGTGTTGGGCATGCCTCTCCATTGCAGCCGCTTACATGCCATTGGAAGCAGCCAGACGATCGCATGTGTGAGGCAGCTGGGTCTCCATAGCTTAGCTGCATTCCTGCAGCCTCTCAGCTCTGAAGGCACTGCCTACCATGTAATTATCTGCTGTTTCTATTCCTGCCTCCTGTCTGGCACTGAGCAAATATATAGGCTCCAAAGTCCTCCAAACATCAATGGCCTGGGGCATTTCTTCCTCAGACAACTACAGAGCTGCCACATTCAGATGCTTAGTAGATTGAGCTCACAAACTCTGTAAACCTAATGTTCCTACCAAGGTTTTTGTGTCTGAGTTGGTTGGGGGTGCAGGAGGCAGCCTTACCAATTATTTCTCTCAAGCCTTTGAATTCCCCTTCTCAGAAATCAACAAAGTGTCTTCCTGAAGAAATGGTCATTTCTCCCCATCCTACTGTTGACAGCAATACGCAAGTGAGAAAAGGGACACTGCCAATGGTTAGCAGTGTGTGCAATAAATGAGACTGAGAGTGGAATTGATGTGAAAGTTGCAGTGGAACAAAGAGTGGGACCTACCCCTGCAGCAGGACATGAATATTTCAGCATTGCAACAGCTGCAATCCTGGTCTTCTCCTGTGAGATCTGGGGCATTCTTCTCCTCGGAGAATGTTATTCAACCCTTCATTCTTTCTGCTCTTCCTGCCCTACTAAGGGCTGATTTCCACTGTAATGAGAAAAAAGGAGGAATTGAGTGAGATGACAGTGGTTGGCACAGCTGTTAGTGTTGGTGTAGGTGAAAATGGTCAGAGGGTGGCAAGGTGTCCTTGATAAATGAGCAGACGGCAGAGAGACCAAGTCAGCTTTGTGGTTTTGGTTGGATGGAGGGGGTGAAATGAGAGTAAATGAAGGAAGTTGTGGCAGGCAATAGTGAGACTGGCAAAACATGAGCCTTGTTAGGTGGTGGGTGCACGGTGAGTGCCAGGTAGCAGCAAGAAAAGTGCGAGACTTAGCCTGACAGAGCCAAGAAGATAGTTGACCACTTTGAGGCAATGTTGGCCATTCCTCTAGATTGAGAAGACTGCACTGGGCTAAGAGGTGATCTCAGACCTGGCTGCCAGGATCTGCTGTGTAGCAGCTGGCATCCTCTGCTGTTCTTCCAGGAAAAGGATTTCCCTCGTCTGGACCATCCTGTCCTCCTGGTTCCTGTCGGAGAATTGTGGTGTCATTTTCTCCTTCTCAGACATATTCAGAAAGACAGTCTCTTGATCAGCAGGACACTTTTAGAATGCCGATTCTAGTCCAGATGCACAGTGACTTTCAGTTCTACTACTCCTCATTCTATTTCACTCTGTACCTCTTTAAATGCTGTGTCCTCTGGAATATGCATTTCCTCATTTTGGTCACCTTGTCACCATTGACTGTATTTTTCCTGGGGGATGTAGGCCAAGAGAAATCTCACATTTGAGAGCTTCCAATCACTTAAATTGCTGGCAATTATCTTTCTGCAGTCATGATCTGGGAAGCAGCCGGACGCCTGGGGCCACAACAGTCTCCAAGGAAGGCAAACGACTGTGGAGGCCAGACTGCGAGGTAGACAAGCAGGCACTGGTGAGTGAGCTACCTGGAATGAGTCCAAGGAGTGGCAGGCCACAAAGTGGGGGAGAACAGGCGAAGTGGATAGTTTACATCTTAGTGAGGGCATTCAATGGATGCATGATGGAACACAAAGTATTGCTAGATAGTGACCACCACACCACAGTTACCACCCTCCCTAACCCACTATTCATACCTCCCTAGAGAACCTTAAAATTCCTCCTTCTGTTTGTGTAATGTCATTTTGATTTAAACCAACAACCTCTGATCATGTTATTAATTCATCTTCTTACAAATGTTTTGTATACACAAGTAAAGGACGATTTTTAACAAATGTTCTTTATGTGGTCCTAATTTATAGATTCTGTATTCTATTAACGTTCTGTCTCTAGCTGTATTTACTTAAATTACTACATTGCTCTGATTACTCAAATCTAAATTTCCCTTCCCCTGGCCTCTCACAGCTCTTCCTGTTTGATGCCTATCCATCGACTTAGTCATATGATTCACATGAATGTTAACGTCAACGTAGTTTAAATTGAGCCCATCTCAAAGTGACAGTTCCTCTTTCCTGAATACTGATGTCAGTGCCCCAAGCATTAAAATTCCTTCTTCCCAATCACTCTTTGAACTGAACATTTAAATCTCGGAGCTATATGATCCTTCACCCATGTGTGTGTAGCTTGGGTAATAACCCAGAGGTCGTTACCCTTGAGGTGCTGCTAATCAATTTTGAAACAAATTACTGAACGCCTTGGACAAAATGTTCTGTGTTGCTGGTTCCAACTTTATACATGACAGTTGGATCCTCCCCCTCCCTCTCCATGTTCGCTCCCAGTTGCAAGTTCATTGCAGGAGCCCTCCCTTAGCTTGATCGCAGGGAGGGTTAATGATTGAACTTCATTGCAAGCACAGATTACAGGCAGCTTGCTGAAGATTGTTGAGAGAAATCTAGAGATTTGGGCATTGTTACATAAATCATTACCTTCAAGTTTCACAATCCAATTGGGATGATTTCATCTGCAATCCACTAATGATTTGTTACCCACAACTTAAGTCTGATCTAATTAGATGACTGGAGTTGATTAATATGATGCTATTACCTCTCAAAATGATAGGTTAGGTTTTCAGACTAGGCCAAATTATTTAAAGTTAGCATGATGTGGGTCAGGGCTTACAGGTGTTTTTCTTAAGAAGGTACTGTCATACATCTTTGTTACCTTGTGCAGAAATGGTATAGGATATTAGCATACATTCAATACCATGATTATAAGTTCAAAGGCTAGGTTACACTTAAAGGTCTGGTTATCATTTTTCATTAAATCAAATTCTGAGATGGTAGTGATTATGAAGTGCTGATATCAATACAACAGAATACCAAAGACTTTCCAGTAGTTTACCTTGATTGCTAATAGTATCATCAGCAAGAGTAGACTGACGTCCACAAAGGACTCCAAGGTGTTGTAACCATTACAGTTTTAATTGCATATGATAACAGTGGTGTAAGTGTCATCAGTTTCTGTGTGCGCCCTTTTGACACATTTATTTCTTTCATGGTTAGGTCAGCTGCTAACATTTGTTGTGAAAGCCCTTTAATATGTTTTTTTTAATCATTATATTCTGGATATTTTATGAGTTCTCATTAATTTTCTGTAGCTTCCAAAGTCTTAATCTCTTCGGGCTAAACTTGTGGATGATACTTGACAGCTGCATGACTTTGAATGAGTCCTGTGAACATTCTTGTACATGCCGAAAACAGCACAATACGTGTTTTTTTGTTGTAGTTTTTTCTGAGCCTTATTGCTTGTTACACTGTATAAGACAAAGAGTTTCATTCTAAATCACTGGACTTCACCTTGGACCGGTATCACAAACGGTGCCAGGAACAACCTCAGCCTCCAGACCAGCCATCAATCAAGGGGTCTCCAAAGGACAGAAGGGCATGAGGCTTATTGTCTCTTCCTTCTCTTTTTCATTCTTTCTATTTACTTAATAAATGGTCCTTTCTTTTTTGTCTTTTATTGTTAGTCAATAAACGTTTATATTTAAGCGAATTGCTGTTGTTGAGTCTTCCCTTAACTACATTTAACCAAATCCAAAAGAACTGCTTGGACACACCCTGTGATCCAAGACATTTTTGGCAATGAGGATGGGGATCAGGAAAATGTGTAAGAGAAGGGAAAAGCAACTTGATGCCAGGGAGACCTTTCATATTCCAGGGTGGAATGCAGCAGACTCTGGATTCAGATCTGTAGCTAATATGTTAGCACAATTAGGACCCCCAAAAAGATGAGGGACAGTTATAACTGGAAAAAGAGAGAACAGGAGGCCAGGTTTCTGTGCTGTGCAAGTGCACCGAACCTTGTAGAAGTATTAACTCTTTGTGGTCTGGTTTGAATGCACCTTTGTTTGTTGGCTGCTAAATGTCATCTTGTACGATTTGTGCGTTTTTGTTCTCGGGACCTTGAGATCTGGGATGCTTTGACTTTAGTTTGCATTTTAGGAACATATGGTGATTTAAAGTGTGTTGTGTGCCTGTATCTGTGTGGGGTATGTATGATTAATGTAATGACCTTTTAAGAAACCATCAGTAGTTGTGTAAAGCAAAAATCTGCAAAATGTTGATTCAAAAATTTAGTTTTTAAGACTTGGTAAAAATTTACCTTTTTGAATTGGCTCTGTATTGTGTTTACACTTGGCCAAATTTTAATCCCAGAAATTACCATGTTTGTAATTTAATTTTCTGGTCAGAGTGAACTTTCAAATACTGTTTTAACAGGAGTGAATCTTTAATTCCAGATGATAAGATCGACTCATTGTCAATATTCAAGTGATGGGGACATTGGAATATTGAAAATGCAACTCCCTGTGTGCAAGGAGTTTAGGAAAACAAATTTAACAAAGGGGTGGGCTTCTCCTTCCTTCAAGGAGGAGAGTCGGATGACATAAAAATGTGTAGGAGTTTATGCCCCACGCCTCTTTTGAATCAATATTAGCTTAATACAAAGTAACCCATTCTGCTTGATGTGGAATGGATAGGACTTATTTTGTTTTATAGAAATTGGAGACACCGAAGTCTGAACCCATTTGCAGAATTTCAACATCACAACACAGTGATGGATGAGGCACCGGCAACCCATCAAGCCCTTCATCAATGACGCATTTCAGTGTTGGGGATGTACAGTAGAAATTTCAATTGGAGCGAGTGTCAGGAATCTCGAAACCACTGAGCTGGGGTACACTTAAGCATTTCATGACAAAAAAACTATGTTAAAACTCACATGTCCTGGTATTCTAAAATATTTAATGGAATAGTTACCTGAAAATTTAAAGGGATAGTGGGAAATGATAAAGTGCATGCACACATGGTCTCAGTGGTTCTAATGCATAAAAAAAAGATTAGTGACTTTAACGGAGTAAATAGAATATGGAATTTGGACAAATTTACATGAGATATATCAAATATCTAGAAAGAATTATCAAGCAACTTTAAAATAAAGGTGGGTCATCTTAGAGAATGAACAAAGAATGTTGTGCCTGAATCAAACAGTAATGTTTGACTTCTGTTTTAAAACATTACAAGATTATGTTCCACAGACTATCAAATCTCTACAGATCTCTGCAATTAGATAGGATGGTAATAGTTAAATTCCAAAATTGGATGAGACGAAGTAATTAAGGGTGGAGACTGGTGGCAGAATACAAAAAAAAAGAATAATACGTTGAAGGAGCAATTCAGGTTAAAATGTTACAGTAGTAGGAAGGAGGTTTAGGTGAGAGCACAAAACTGATTGCTTTCTCTTGGTTAAGAGATAACAAGATGTGGAGCTGGATGAACACAGCAGGCCAAGCAGCATCATAGGAGCAGGAAGGCTGATGTTTCGGGCCCAGACCCTTCATCAGAAATACCCTTATTAAATATTCTCACATGGCTGTCGCTGATTTGCATCTACAATTGTAACATGCGCTGTGAAATATCATCAGAGGTGAATTGTAAAGGATGGGCTGAAGGGCTAAACCTGTTGATGATATTTGATAACTGCATGACCTTGGATGAATCCTGTAAATGTTCCTGTATGTGCCGAAGACGGCACAATCAACATGTTTTTCTGTAGTTGATTTTTCTGCACCTTTCTGTTTGTTACACTGTATAAGAGAGAGAGTTTCATTCCAGTTGCTGGACTTCACCTTGGTCTGGGATCACAAACAGTGCCAGGAACAACCTCAGCCCCCAGAGCAGCCATCGTTCGAGGAGTCCCCAAAGGGCAGAAAGGTGTAAGGCTTATTGTTTTTTCCCTCTCTTTTTCATTCATTTTATTTACTAAATAGATGTTCCTTTCTTTTTTGTCTTTTATTATTACTCAATAAATGTTGGTATTTAAGTAAATTGCTGTTGTCAAGTCTTCTCTTGCCTATAATTAACCGAATCTATAACAACCACATGGATACGCCTTGTGATCCAAGACAACGAACGTCCATAACACAACTTCCATTTGTACCAAATTACTTCCCTGCATTCTCCCTGATAGATTTATTATATGCCTACTCTATTTTCTGTCTCTTCTCTCAAACATCTAATGAGGTCTGATCTCTTACATTCTGGGCTTGAGGCTGTATGGCCATTGTAGAGTAAGACTTTAATATTTTGTGTATGATGTACCATTCTACCTTTGATAGTATAATTTGCAGTTCAGACAAAAGAATTATAAGAGTCAATGAAAATACATTCAGTCACTGAATTAAATGTTAAATTTTAGTATATCAGATGTACTAAGCACAGTTCTGTTCTGCAACACACCGTACAGTTATAGTATCAACAGTAACTGCTTTAAATAGATTCAAAAATGCCAGCAGAACTACACCACCCACCCACCCACACACACACACACACACACACACACAGACAAACACACACAGACACACACACAGACACACACACACACAAACACACACACACACACACACACAAACATGAGCACTTATATATCTTAAAGGGAACACGAGTTATTTTTGTGTACCTGACAATACTGTAACTTTTTTTTAACCTAAATATGAAAATACAATTTTCTTAGTGTACTATTAGCAATAAAGATGCTCCTACAAGATAATGTCCAAATATAGTCATATAATAATGCCACAGCAGTAAACTTGTTTTGATTATAGATATCTTTCTGACACTAGATCAGGTTTTCTTAATTATTCTTGTGATGATACACCAGATACCCTTTTAAATCTTTTGAAGAAGAATCAAATTCCCTATTTGACTGACATTCTCCTTCCAAGGATTGGTATCTTTGTCCACCAACTTTCCCTGATCAGTCGTTGCTTGATTTACTACAGTTCTAACTTGGATTCCTTGACTGCAGCTAAACATTGTTGTAATAGTTTCTTTCCTCTTTTGTTCTTTTAATGGTGGACAGGGTGTTGCATTACAGGATCTCACTAACATACCAATGACAGCTTTAGATCGTGTTGCTTTAGATAGTGTTAACCAATGATAGAACTTCAATTTAGAGCTCCTAATGACGATATTCATCTTAGGCTTCCTTTGAGTAAATTATATCATGTGAAAACAACTGTAACAATTCATTGGTTAAATAGACCAAATCCCAACAGTCTATTTAGCAAACCTTCTTAAAAAGAACAGAAATTGCTGGAGTAATTCAGCAAATCTGACAGTATTTATGAAGAGAAAGCAAGATTAACATTTCAAGTCCAGTTACCTTTCTTTACAACTGATAGTTGCTTCAAAAACATGGTACTTATGCTGATGATAGGGACTGGGGAGAGTGCAGGCTGGGGGAGCAGGTAGCAGTGAGCAGATGAGTGAAGTTGGAGCCCAGAGAAACAGAGAGAAGGTCAGGAAGATAAAGCATGGTTGATAGTTAGCCAGGGAAGAATTAAAGTTGATAATGAGGATCATGAGTAGGTGAAAATGAGTTGGCTCTGCTGAAAATAACCCACGTCATGACAGGGCCTGGTGTTTGGGGTAGCTGAAGGACAGGGAAGGAGGTGATCCTAAAATGATTCGTCTCGACACTGAGTCCTGAAGGCTGCGGGATCCCCAAGGTTGACGATGAGATATTGTTCTTTTAGCTTGCATTGTGCCTTGCTGGAGCATTGTGCAGGCCTGAGACAGAGTTATTGGCCAAGGAGCACAATGGGGTGTTCACATGGCAGGCAACTGGGAGCTCAGGTCATTTTTACAGACAGAAAGTAGGTTTACTGCAGAGTGGTCACACTCTGATAAAGGTGGTTTATTGACAAGTGTCATTGAGCTTTGTGTGACCTTTTTAATGTTACAATATGAGATAAACTATATGAATACGCTCCCTGAAAAGGCACTGGAAGCACAGTCTTTGAATATTTTTAAAGCGGAAGTGAACAGAATCTTGGTAAGCAAGGAGTGAATAGTTAAGAGGGTAAGGGGGATTTGAGGTTACATTCAGATCATCCATCATCTTATCGAATGGCAGGGCAGGTCAACAGATCGAATGGCTCCAAACTCATATTTTAGCCAGGGTAACAACCAGTGAGAGATAGCAAGAACTGCAGATGCTGGAGTCAGAGTCAGTGTGGAGCTGGGGAACACAGCAGGCCAGGCAGAATCAGAGGAGCAGGAAAGTTGACATTTCGAGTTGGAATCCTTCTTCAGAAAATGGGGAGGGGGAAAGGAGCTCAGAAATAAATATGGAGGGAGGGGTGTGTCTGGGGAATGTAGGTGGGATGGTGATAGGTGAGTGCAGGTAGGGAGTGGTGGGGATTGGTCAGTGAGGTGGGAGGAGCAGATAGGTGGGACAGAAGATGGACAGGTTGTGTCAAGGAGGTGGGGCTGAGAGGGAGGGTTGGACATGGGATGAGGCCGGGGGTGGGGAGATTTTAAAGCTGGTGAATTCCATGTTTAGACCATCGAGCTCCCAAAGCTGAAAATGGGGTGCTGCTCCTCTGGTTTGCAGGAGGCATCATTGTGACACTGGAGGAGGCCCAGGATGGACATGTCACCCAGGGAGTGGTAGGGGGATTTAAAATGGTCCGTAACTGGAAAGTGTTGTTGTTTGGCATGAACAGAGCACAGGTACACTCCAAAGCGGACTCGGAGTCTCTACTTGCCCACATCGGGAGTAGCAGACGCGGCAGACCAAATTGACAGATGTCACCTCTACTCAAGGCACAAAACAAACCTTCCACATCAGACAGATGTTCACCTGCACATCTGTCAACTTGAACTACTGTATCTGCTGCTCCCGATGTAGCCTCCTCTATATTGGTGAGACCAAGCGAAGGCTCAGAGACCGTTTTATAGTGCATCTGTGCCCTGTACATGACAAACAACAACACCTTCCAGTCGCCAATCATTTTAACTCCCCCTCCCACTCTCTGGGTGACATGTCCATCCTGGGCCTCCTCCAGAGTCACAATGACGCCACCCGCAAACTGGAGGAGCAGCACCTTACATTCCACTTCAGGAGCCTACAGCCCGATGGCCTAAACATGGAATTCACCAGCTTTAAAATCTTCCCACTCCCGGCCTCATCCCATGACTAACGCTCCTTCTCATCTCTGCCCCCTTGACCTGACATAACCTGTCCATCTTCTCTCTCACCTATCAGCCCCATCCATCCCACTGACTAATCCCCACCTGCACTCACCTATCACCATCCAACCTACCTTCCCCAGCTCCACCCCTCCTCTCTATTTATTTCTGAGCTCCCTTTCCCCTCCCCATTTCTGAAGGGGGTCCCCACCTGAAACGTCAACTTTCCTGTTCCTCTGATGCTACCTGGCCTGCTGTGTTCCCCCAGCTCCACACTAGGGTAATAACTAACGATGGGTTATGTTTGGGGTAAAATCCTGCCACCAATTATCCTTTCCATGCTACTCCGGGGAGCTGTTCAGTCAGCTGTTCACTGTATAATTTCAGTGGTTTTTTTTTTGAAATTGGTTGTTCTTTAAAGTTGGTTTATGGTATTCATAAATAAAATATTAAATCTTGCTAAAATCTTACAAGTTTTATAGGTATTTTCCAATCCATAATTAATTCTTAACTGTTGATCCATATCAAATCACCGTAATAAAACTGCCTTTTGTACTAACTGAATATGAATTACTACTTCTGTTTTTAAAATCTTCCTTTTTGTAAAGTCATTGTACTGTTAGGAGCATAAGTTCAGAAGTATGCCATTCAATCCATCGAGCCTGCTTGACCACTCTAGATCATGGCAGAAGAGGTCCTCAGTGTCATTTTCTTGCACTATATCCACATCTTTTCATATCTTGAATTTGTATTTAGTCTTAAATTTACGCACAATCATACATTAAAATTACTTCTATTGTAGTAATATTCTATCAATAAATTACCTGAAATTATCTTAAACATTTCAAACATTGAAAATAATTAAGGGAACAAAATACTATCAGTATAATTTTCCTAGTTTCTGAAACCAAATAGAGGTACCTGTGTGTTTTATTTTCTTTGGGATGTTATCTTCTGTTTGAACAAAATTAAATATTTGTGCCCTATTCTACTCTTCTTGAGAAAGTTTGTTCCTGTTCCCTCTGAAACAGTGGCCACTCAAAGAGTTTTCCATTTGCAAAATATTGCAATTTTTAAGACTCTTTTGCCTCTAAATTGTTCTTTTGTCTAAATTTGTCTTCTGGTATCAACTTATAAATTTTTACTTGGTTTACAATATTACCAGTTTTGATATAATGTACATAATCGATCTGTTTCTAAATTTTTGCAACCAACTCTTCACAATTGCTGATCACAATTGCTGTAATGTTTATTTAATCATTAAGTCATTTGTCATTTAACAGCTTTCTAGCCTAGGTTTATGCTGTTGAAGTCAGCTCTCTGCCCTTTCCCTTAGGGACATAGATTAATGTTCAGGCCCCATGTACAATTCAAGTCAAACGTACTCCCTTAATGCCTAAGTGTGATTGTCCGGAGCCCAAACTGGCTTTTTCCTGCTCTTTTTCCTTGCTCTAGCTGCTTGTTTGTTTTAAAGTACAGTTACAAAACTGCTACAGTTTGGGTGGCAGCGGTTCCAATTCCAACCCTTTCCTGACAGCCCGCCACAAAAACATTAGTCAGACACAGCCACTTTGGAGGTGGGCTCATGACAATTTGAATTGACATTAGTTTTCTGATTCCTGCTGAGAAGAGAAAATCTGGCTTGTTTTCTGGTTAAAGGAGAAAGAGGGTTTTGATGGTTGCACAATGTAATGGATCCAAAAGATTTAATCGATAAGGTGAAGTGAAGCTCTGCTATATCACACAGCCATTGGGTAGAGCATCTGTTTTGACAATAACAGTTCGGATTTTACATTGAGTGCAAATAGCTGATGGGAACAAACTCCCAATGGAACATTATGAAGATTTAATAAACTGGCTTCCATTAGTTAAGATAATAATCTTTTCTGTTGAAATGTATTTTGGGTAATATTAAAAGGAGACACCTAGTGTGAGAAAATTCCTCCGAATGCTCCAGTTTTCTCCCACAGTCCAAAGACATGCAGGCTAGGTGGATTGGCCATGCTAAATTGCCCGCAGTGTCCAGGGATGTGTAGATTAGGTGGGTTGTAGGGAAATGGGTCTGGGTGGGATGCTCTAAGGGTCGGTGTGGTCTTGTTGGGCCGAAGGACCTGTTTCCACACCGTAGGGATTCTATGATTCTTTTTCACCCCCAGTGATCTATACCATGCAAATTACTTTCTATCACTACCTTTCGGAGGTGGTCAAAATAGGTAGTAGCCACAGTCAGTAATTGTGCTGTACACCTGGATAACGTGCTAATTGACAGTGACACCAAGAATGATCACTTGAAAACGTTCAGTGGCTAGTGTCAGGTTATTCCACTGGAGTTGCCACTTGTAGTCATTTCAGCTAAAAAGCATTCACATTGAAGGACACAGCAATAGAATTGCTGATGGTGTATCCCATGTCCAACTCCTCCAAACGTAACAGCATACTGCCAATGTATCTGCTAGCTATGTGTTTGACTTGAAAGTGTAAATTGGGGAAATTAATATGTACCTCTTGTTATGGACCAGATCAAACCTTCTCAAAATATATTAAGAAGACATCCTAAACCCCAACTTCTTCTTATTTTTAAAGGCAAGTGCAAAGTGTTGTGTTCCAAATGCAATTTGATTGGCCAAACTACCAGGCTTGCCGCAAAACACACTTTATTCTTACCTTATGGTTAAAATACAAACAAAAGAAAGAAGAATTGGAATATCTCAACTCACGTGGAAAGTAGAATAATAGATTATTTAATTACTAAACAGCAACTGTTCCAATGTAATAACATCACATAAACACACCCTGGAAAAGGCAAATTCAGTAAAATAGGTTGTGTCACAATGCAATACTCCAGTCCAGGAGGAAAGAACATTGAGAGAAAACTGTGAGAGAAAGAGAGAACTCAAGCATTTTGCTGTAAATACCATCAGCTAAGAGAGGGTCAATCAAATTCAGCAAAAGCAAAAGAGTGACAAACCCCTGTGCTACGATTCACCAGGATTGTGTTGAACAGAAGTCACATGAGTAGATCGATGAGAAGGTAGGTTCAGTGAGTTGGCTGAGAACACAAACTTTGAGCATGAACAGTATATAAAATTTATGGATGATTTACAAATTTATGACAAAACAAACTACTTCGTCCACCATCCCTCTTATTAAATGTATTGTAAAGGACACATCAGAGACACTTAGACATCACGGGCAACATACAGAACTCAGTCAGCGATGTGAGGACCAGAGATAGAGTCATACAGCACCCAAGCAGACCCTTCGGTGCAACCAGTTTATGCCGAACATAATCCCAAGCTAAACCAATCCCAACTTGTTGCTCCTGGCCCATATCCCTCCAAACCTTTCCTATTCATGTATCTATCCAAACGTTTTTTAAATGTTGTAATTGTACCTACATCCGCCACTTCCTCAGGAAGTTAATTCCACATGCAAACCACCTTCTGTGTAAAAAATTGCCTCTTATGTCTTTTAAAGTCTCTTTCCTCTCACCTTAAAATGCTTTCCCTAATCTTGAAATTCCCCATCCTGGGGAAAAGACAACTACCATTTACAATACCTATACCTCTCATTATTTAAAAACTTCTATCAGGTCGCTTCTCAACCTCCTACACTTCAGTGAAAAAAGTCCCAGCCTATTCAACCTTTCTTTACAACTCAAACCTTCCATACCCAGCAACGTTCTAGTAAATTTCTTCTGAACCCTCTCCAGTTTGATAATATCCTCCCGGGAACTGGATGACCAGAACTGGACACAGTATTCCAGCAGAGGCCTCACCAATGTCCTGTACAACCTCAACATGACTTCCAAACTCTTATATTCAAAGGAATGAGCAATAAAGGCAAGCGTGCCAAATGCCTTTTTAACCACCCTGCCTATATGTGATGCAAACTTCAAAGAATTATGTACCTGCACTCCAGGTCCCTCTGTTATACAACACTACCCAAAGCCCTACCATTAATTGTATAAGCCCTAGCCTTGTTTGTTGTACCAAAATGCAATATCTCACATTTATCCAGATTGAACTCCATCTGCCATTTTTTAGCCCATTGATCCATTTGATCAAGATCCCTTTGTAATCTTAGAAAACCTTCTTCACTGTCTACAATGCCACCAATTTTGGTGTCATCAGCAAACTAACTAACCATGCCTTCTATATACTCAATCAAATCATTTATTTAAAGGACAAATAAAAAAGGGCCCAGAACCGATCCATCATTAGAGCAGTCGATGCTGTTTATTTGGATTTTAGTAGATCTCACAAGACATTGAAAATCTCATAATTTATCGTGAAATCTGTGATTATACAGGATTGACCAGTCTGGAAAATAGCACTGAGCAAAGTATTCTAGCAGAAATAAATACCCAGAACAAGAATGAGCAGAGCACTCCACTGGAGCTCATTTAGGGATCTTTAACTGATACTTTCCACACTACAGAGCAGGTTAGTTAACAAATTGGTACAGCATTAAGGGCAGTGGCTGTGAGAAAGATAGTACTAAATGAACAGCAAGTTTCTCGGAATTAAGAGTGAACATGTCTTCAACAGTCAAACAGTCATTGGACCCAAAAGGTTAACTCTGTTTTCTCCTCCACAGATGCTGCCAGACCTGCTGAGTTTTTCCAGCAACTTTGTTTTTGAGTCTAAGAGACTAAGTTGAATATGGCACTATAGGAGACCAATATCCAAAGATCCATGTTATGGTCTGGGAGAAGAAATTGCCTTGTCTAAGCACTCCAGATACTGCAACAAAGAGCCTATCTCTTCCAATTAGAGTGATATTACCTGGTCCAGAAATCCAGGGTATAGGAAGGAAGAAAGTAATTGTTCCAGGAATGTAATTGTGTGCTAGTGTTCACAATCACAAGATTAAATGATCCCAGATTATGGATTGAGACGACCACCTGAGTAAGCATGAAAAGAGTTCCTTTGCAACGAAATTCATCAGATTAAACATCTTCCATTTAAGGTAATGGACTAACAAAAAGGTTTGCAAAAATGATGTCCTCTCAAGTTTCTCTGAGAGATAAAAGAGGCTCCAGTGGAGAAATTCCATAGATCAGAAACAAGGTCCAGCAAAAGACTTACCATTCTTTCAAACGTGTTTTGGGACAACTGTGCAACATTGAGATTGCCTACTTTTGTGAAGTCAGAGATTGGAGGAGTGTGAAGTCTGGTTAAAGCTGGAAAGTCTTGCCAAAATGTGATTCTCTTCCTCATAGTGGATAAATATATATTTGAAAAGCTAATAATGGCTGTATAACTTGGTACACCTGTATTTACTTACCAGACAGGCATAGAAGAGCTGTAACAAAGACTTCACACAGACTGTTGTCATGAAATAAAGGCCTTTAGTATCTCAAGTACCTGTCACAATAGAGACACAACTTCCACGCACGTACTTGCCTATAGTAACCGGATGACTTGTTTTCATGAAGGGATGTTAGCTCGGCTAACATTTATCGTGCACCCATAAATGCCCTGGAAAAGGTGCTGGTGGGCTGCCTTCTTGAACCACTGAAGTCAGTGAGGGACTAGGTGAATCCAAACTTCTTTCAATAAGTGAATTCCAGGATTCCAGCCCAGCGACAGTGAAGAAATACAGCAATCTAGTTCCAAGTTAGTGTGTGGAGCGGCTTGAAGTAGACTTTGTAAGTGGTGGTGTTCCTCTACACCTGATGACCTCATTCTTCTAGATGGTAGAGTTCTTGGATTTGGAAGGTGCCTTTGAAGGAGTCTGGGTTAGTTGCCAAGTGTATCTTGTTGATGGGGAGGTCACTGATGAAACAACCAGAGGCAGTTTTACTAGGGTACTCCACTGAGGAACCCCTGTAGTGATGGCTGGGCTGAGATGACTGAAATCAACCAACCACAATTATGGCTTTAACCAGCAAAGTGTTTCCTCTATTTCCTCTGATGAGAACCCCACTGGTTAACACAAGTTTTGTTAGGGCTCCTTGATGGTACACTCAGTCAAGTGCAGCCTTGATGTCTATTATCGCTCTCACAGTGCAAGATGATGGCAGAGTAACAGGGCTGCATGCAGGCTCTTGCCTGGAGCCTGTCCGCTCCCATCTGCTTTCCTTTTTCTGTTTTGCTTCTTTTGCTTCTGCTCTTTTCTTTTCCTTTATTTTTCTTTTCTTTGGGTCTTTCCTTTCTTCTTTTCTGTGTGGGTTGGTCGGAAGCACTGGCACGGCAGTGAGAGAATGCCGCAGGCACAGTGGTGGGCATGGTTTCTCCCGATAATCAGAGGCGGTGGTAATGAGTACATTGTCTCACCATTCGGGACCTGTGGCAGCAGCAGCGAGTGTTTTCTCCCAGCTTTCGGGGCCAATGGCAGCAGTAGCAAGGTCGTCCTGCCGGCATTTGGGGCCGGTGGCAGCAGCAGTGAGGTCATTCTCCCAGTGTCAGGGCCGGCAGAAGCAGCAGCAAAGCTCCTCTAGTGATCGGGGATGGCACCGCTGGCAACAGTGGACTCTTCAAGCTGGCAGTGCTGGCAAGGGGACATCTGCAACTGAAGTGGCCTGGCCTGGCAGCAGAGCCAGAGACTCTTGGTTGAGGGGTGAGTGTGGATTCAGTGATGTCAGTGAAGTGGGCCCAGTGGCAAAGGGATGGCACCTAAAGTGGGGCAGCTCCTACATTGGTGGGTCAGGTGCAGGCAGCGAGGCGGTGGAGATCTTCCTTGACGCTAGATGACAGCATGGACAGGATCAGAAAGAAAATTCTGAACTTTTTACTTCTTTATTTTTATAATTTACTCCTATGACCTATAATGCTGGACCATCTATTTCTTTAGTTTTCTAATTATTTTTGTTTCCTAAAAACTTGATCTTAAGTATCTGTACCTAGGTACCTTTGTACCTAAGCTGGCGCTGTAATGCAGCAACTGTAAACATTTCACTGTCGTCATTTGAATACATGTAACAATAAGGCTGGTACAATTCCACTCAATTCATCCTCCCTTCTGGATTTCAGTTATTTGCCAATGTTTAAACAAAGTTGCAATGAGGTTAGGAACTGAGTAATCTTAATGAAATCCAAACTGGGCATCAGTGAGCAGGTTATTGCTGAGAAAATGCCATTTAATAGTCTTTATTATGATCCGTTCCATCACCTTGCTGGTGATTGGAAATATAATGAAGAGAAACAATTTTCTGGGTTGGATCTGTCTTGCCTTTTTTGTACAAGAACATAACTGAGAAAACTTCCACATTGTCACACAGATGTCGGTGTTGTAGCTTTACTGGAAATCGTGGCTAGGAACATGGCTAGTTCTGGAGCGCATGTCTTCAGTAGTAGGATTAGCATCCTGAGGGAGAAAAATGAGCTAAAGTTTGATGATTGGCATTGTTAAATAAATCTGATGATTTACTTGGAGTGGGTTCTGTTATTTCAAAAAATCACAAGTAAATGATAATCAATGACCTTGCTTACACAGATTTGGACACTTGGCAGTCTTGAAGTAGCATAAGACAATGGAAGGTGCTTAGGGTATAAACGTTCAGAACTCTACTGACTTTGTAGAAACTAACCTAACTTAGTCAATGAGGAATAGAATAATTGGAGTAATTTAATTGCCTGATCAATAGAAATGCAGACTGGTTTAGCCATTCAGTGCAAAACAGACCTGATTGATTATTCGTTCTAAATCCATGGAACAATAATTACTTAGTCTTTGTAAAGGATGGGTTATCCAGTCTAACTGATATGTCCAACCTAAATGCAATGGAGCTTTGAAATAAAAGAGGCAATCCTATTGAAATACGTATGGTTCTTAGGGGACTTGATAGGGTAGGTGCTGAGAGCTGATGTCCCCTCATTGAGGCTGGAGTCACAGTCTTAGACTACGAGCTCCCCTGGATCTGATGAGGATAAGGATGAATCTCTCCCCACAAATGGTCACTGATATATGGAATTCTCCATCCCAGAGAGGCGTGGAATGTGGATCTTAGAAGATGTTCAAGTTTGAGTTAGACAGATTTTTGTTCCACAACGGTGTTAAGGATTATGGTGGGCAGGCAGGTATGAGGTTGAGGCCATAATCAGACTCACCATGATCTCAATGAATGGTGTATGAGGTTTGCTGGAGTTGATGGCGTGAGGAGGCGGTGGTAGAATTGTAGGGATCAGGGACTGGGCGGAGCTTGATCATCTTGTTCAGCTCCTATTTATTATGTTTTGGTGAAGGATGATTGTTGCTGGTAAATTAACTTTGTTTCTCGCTCCACAAATGCTGGCAGACCTGCTGATCATTTTCAGGATGCCTGTTTTTACATCATACATTCTTATGTTAGTTACCTCTCAGGTGAAAAAGTTCAAAATTATCCCCAGAAGATAATATAGGAGATTATCCAGCCCATTTTACTCCCGATCCCTCTGTGAAGGTCTCCTGATGGGCTCCATTTGCCTAATTTTATTTCTTACATTCTTCTCAAATTACAGATGACCAGGTAGGCCAAGGTTAGGCTGGATTTGGACCTTGGACCTCATTAACACTTTTTGTATGAAAATCTGGGACCTATAACATCTTTAGGCCTGACAATGGACTGAAAGCAAGCCCCAGAATAAGGATTGAATTGGAAAAAAGGAGATCAATTATAACAACCATGGAGTTGGGTTTTTACTACAGGTCCTCCTGGGTTCACAAGAAGATATTGAAAAATTCCTGCCCATTTTATGTCCTGGAAGCAGATGTAACTCAGATCAATTTATATCCCTTCATCATAAAACCTATATGTCAAAACAAAATATCTAATCACTCCATTTGATGATCTTACATTTAGTTACAGGCTCATGAATCTACAAAAATAAATTTTGCCAATAAGCATCTAATAGTTTAGAATACTTCAACCAGATCTTATCACCCAGCAAAAAAAAAAGTGGCACTTTGTCTGACATCTACATATCTTTATCTCTAAAAACAACTATTACCTCACTGCATGTTGCTAAATTTGTCAGACAGACTGGGATAGCCCAGTGGTTAACAATGCTGCCTCACAGCCCATGGACCTGGGTTTGATTCCGCCTTTGGGTGACTGTGTGGAGATTGCACATTGTCCCTGAGTCTGTGTGGGTTTCCTCCAAGTGCTCCAGTTTCCTCCCACAGTCCAAAGATGTACAGGTTGGGTGGATTGGCCATGCTAAATTGCCAGTAGTGTGCAGGAAAGGTAGATTAGCCATGGAAAATGCAGGGTTGCAGGGACAGGGGGTTGGGTCTGGGTGGGATAGTCTTTGGAGGGTTGACGTGGACTTGATGGGCTGAATAGCATGTTTCTGCACTGTAGGGATTCTAAGTTCACACTAGCTGTTTTCAATTAACTCATAATTTGCTCAATGAGTGTTAACTTAATTCCTTATTGATTTTAAAATCTTACCCACCACCAGTGTTCCATCGACTAATAAGTAATAAGTTGATTGATGCTGTTCTGCTATAGGGCAGAAAGACCTTAAATTCAATTCAGTGAGTAAACTAATCTGAGCCAGGAGGAACAGTAGGAGGGTTATAATCAGCTTCAGCCCCCTTGGATTTGCTGAGGAATGTAAAAGCTCTCAAGGCTTGCATTGCCAATAGCTACTCAGTGAGACCTGCTGAAATCTGTGCATTGTTTGAAGGCAGTATTGGGATAAACTTTGAAGTCCCCTCTCAGTTAGCTAGATTATGACAGTTGTTACCTTGTCTTAGCCACTAAAAATAGGCACATGTGTAGAAATCAAGAGATAACTGGCATGTGTCAAATCATGCCGAGCACAAAGAAATGCTTCAGAAAAAGAAAAGAAAAATTCCTCAGAGAAATTCCAACTCAAGCACATAATATTATTCTATGGTATACACATTAAGCAGACTGAGACTGATTCAGTAACACCCAAGCACTTCTTGGTAAATGAAAATAAGAGCAAGTATGTTGCTAATTCATTCCTATCCCATCTTGAGCATCTGCTAACTTCTATTTCAGATCAAGTGTTCCAACAAGGTTTTATAAATCCTTTACTTTTGTTCACACTGACTTTGTTCAAAATGATTCACACTTTGGCTTTAATATCATAAGACGTTTTGAATGCTCAGCTGGAATAAATACCAAAAACAGCACAATCTCTGAAGCCGGATTTCTTTTTGTGTCCGTAATAAAAAAAAGAGGAAAGGATGCCCAGCTGAGGAGTGGAACAGTTCACCTCTTTTCCCATTCCTCACTTGACTGTAACAGAGATTTTGAATCCTGTAAAGGATATATTTTCCTATTTAAAATAGAATTCAATGGGAGAAAAAAAAGTTTGGAAGAATGATCACAGGATCAGAAATGTTAAATCTGCTTTTTTGCCACAGATGCTGTTGAGGTTTTCCAGCAATTTCTGTTTTGTTTCAGATTTCCAGCATCTCCAGTTCCTTACTTTTCTTTAGGAGAATAAGAGTTAACAGGTTGTAGCTGCTTGTCTGGTCTAGCTATAGCTATCAAAGTCTTTGGTCTTGAACTAGAGTTTATGCTGTAGCTGAGACAACAGGGAGTAGAGCTGGATGAACACAGCAGGCCAAGCAGCATCAGAGGAGCAGGAAAGCTGATGTTTCGGGTCTAGACCCTTCTTCAGAAATGGGGAAGGGGAAGGGGATTCTGAAATAAATAGGGAGAGAGGGGGAGGCGGATAGAAGATGGATAAAGGAGAAGATAGGTGGAGAGGATACGGGCAGGTCAAGGAAGCGGGGGTGGAGCCAGTAAAGG
>NC_063337.1:73964092-74001800 GCF_021869965.1 Rhincodon typus
TTCCCCTCCCCCGTTTCTGAAGAAGGGTCTAGACCCGAAACGTCAGCCTTCCTGCTCCTCTGATGTTGCTTGGCCTGCTGTGTTCATCCAGCTCTACATCCTGTTGTCTCAGATTCTCCAGCATCGGCAGTTCCTACTATCTTATGCTGTAGCTGCTGCCTTCAGTTTCTTCAAAAAATGCTCTACTGAAACTGAAGTCATCCTTTGCAAATTTGTGGCCTTGATAGAATCCATTAAAAAAGTGTGGGTCAGGAATTGATTGCCTTTCAGCCTGCATTTTCCTCGCCTCCTAACCTACTTTGTGGATAGTGTTTTTAGGGTGTAGAGACCAGGAAGAAGTGTTTGTGTGCACCTGGCACAGTCATTCTCAGGGTTCACACTCATGCATAGTCTCACATTCCCTCCCACAACAGACGTACACACATTCTCCCTCTTGTGCCATCTGATAGACAAGCAAGCACAGTCTCTCACTCATTCCCACACAGAGACGCACACATAGCAGCAAATACGGTTGAGAATGGTTCTCTAATTGGAGGAGCATCTCCTTGCAGAATCTTTCATTTGGAATACCAGTGCAGGCCAGATTTCACTTCTTTGCAGTCCATGTTCTCACTCTTCCAGTCAAGATGGCAGCAGAGTAGCAGTACAGCATACAAGCTCCTGAGCCCAGAGCTCATCTCTTCCTTCTGCTTTTACTTTTAATCTTCTTTTCTGGCTTTTTAAAAAACCTTTAAGCTAACTTAAAAGTAGAGAGCTCAGACCGTCCATTGTCATCCAGCGGTGGAGGGAGCCAAGTTTATGTTCCTGGCAGCAACAGTGGAGGGAAGTAAGATTGGGCCTAGTGCCCTGTGCAGGATCCGGCAGCTTCAGAAGCAGCTGTATTGCCGAGATCAGCCCAGTGCGGACTCATGGTGGTGGCGTCAGTAGAGACAAGATGGTACCAAAGAATGGCGACACAGTTCTGAAGCGGCAATGCAGCAAAAGGCCTTGAGGCTGGCCAATTGCTTCGTGCTGGTAATAATCTCAGTGTCAGCATGGAAGAGTTGGAATCCATGCCCATGGCTAAGCACTTAAGAAGATCTGTAATGTTGAACTTCTAACTTTATTTCGTTATTTTTCTACTTCATATCTAAGATTTAGTACCTAGGTACCTTTGTACCTAAGATGGCACGGGAGAATGGTGACTTTATCTACGTATTCTTGTATCCCTGTACTTGAGTACACATGACAATAATTCTAATTCTAATTCTAATTCTAATTCTCGCTTGTGGGCTGCCTGTTGGTCAAACCTGTGATAGAGAGGCATGTTTCCTCTTGCAGCTACTGATAGTCTTGTGATACAACATGTCTGCACTTGGTTGGTCACATGCATCTTGCTAATTGCAATCAGAAGTTCAAAAAATCCATTGTATTTTCCAAAAGGCATCTTTGCTAATCTCGCAACTGCATAGTCACCTTAAGAAAGTCATGTTCTTTTGTCTGAGCAATTAACTTTTGAATTGTTCATTCTTTCATGGCTCAATGCTGTGAATATCACCATAAGATGATCAGACCATAAAAATCCCCTTGAAAATGCTCCACCATTCAATAGAATTATGACTGATCCGACATTCCTCATATCCACTTTTCTGCATTTTCTACATAACTCTTGATTCCTCTACTGATCAAAAATCTATCTCAGCCTTAAGTATATGCAAAGACTCTGCCCTCACAAGTCTCCATGGTAAGAAGTTCACAGCCCTCTGAGAGAAGAAATTCCTCCTCATCCCAGTCTTAAATTGGTGTCCCTTTATTCTAAGAATATGCCCTCTGGTCCTAGACTTTTCCGTGAGTGGAAACATCTTCTTAGCATTTACTCTGTCGAGCCCTTTAAGAATCCTACATGTTTCAAAGAGATCACCTTTCATTCTTCTATATTGTCTTGAATAGAGTCCCAACCTGATTAGCCTTTGCTCATAAGACAAAATCTCCATATCAGGGATCATCCTAGTGAACATTTTCTGAACTGCCTCCAATGAAATGACAGCTTTCCTTAAATAAGGGCATTAAAACAGCTCACAGTATTTCAGATGTGATCTCACCAGCACCTTGTACAAGTGCAGCAAAACTTACTTACTCTTATGCTCCAACCCCTTGAAGTAAGTGCCAACATCCATTAGCCTTCCAGGTCACCTGCTGAATTTGTGTGCTAACTTTGTGTTTCATGCACAAATACTCCAAGATCCTTTGAGTTAAATAATATTCTGATCTTTTGTTTTCCCTTCCAAAATGAACAACTTTACATTTCTCAACATTGTACTCCATTTGCCAACATTTTGCCCATTTACTTAACACATTAATATCTCTTTTAAAACTGTTAGTACCTATCCCCCAACTTGCCTTTTCATGTATTTTCCTGTCGTCTGCAAATTTGGCTGGAATACATTCTTCCTCAAAGTCATTAATATATATTATAAGCATTTGTGGTTCCAGTAGTGATCCCTGCAGAACTCCATTAGCTACAGGTTGCTAAGCTGAGGAAGAATCTCTTGTTGCCATGTGCAGTTTCCTGCCCATTAGACAATTCTCTATCCATGCCAATGTACTACTTCCAACACCATGGTCTCTTTCTAATGACTTAATGTTTTGTCAATTACCTTGTGTAATGTCTTCTGGAAGTTCAAATACAAAACATCTAGTTCCCTTCTATCCATTGTCATTGAAATTTCCTCAAAAATCTATAATAAATTAGTCGGAAACAATTTTCCTTTCATGAAGCTGAGTGATTGATTGGATTGTGGCTTTCCAAATGTGCTATTGGTATTTCCTTAATAATTGTTTCCAACATTTATCCAACAATAGATGTTAAACAATTTGGCCTTTAATTATGTGCTTTTTGCCTCCTCCTCTTTTTGAATAGGCTGTCACATTAGCAGTTTTCCAATCATCTAGTACTTCTCCAGACCCCAAGGATTTTTTGGAAAATTGCAAACAATGCATCCACTATCTCTGCAGCTACTTCTTTTAGGATCCTAGGATATAAGCTATCAGGGCCAAGAGACCTATTTGCTTTTAACCCCATTAGTTTGTCTAATACCACTTCTCTTGCGATGGTGATTGAACTTAATTCCTCACCCATATTTGTTACCATGTTCAAAATATCTTCCACCATAAGGACTGATTCAAAATGTCTGTTTAACTCCTTTGCCATTTCCTTGTTCCCCATAACTATCTCCTAGATTAATTTTCTATGTGGCCTATGTTCACTTTGACCTCTCGCATATTACATTTATGTGTGAAGAAACTCTTACTTTCATTTTTTTGTATTATTTGGTTGTTTGCCCTCATTGTTTAATTTCTTCCTCTTCATTATCTTTTTAGTCCCCTTTTGCTGGATTCTGAATTTATCCTTGCCTTCAGGACTATTGCTGACATTTGCCTCATTACATGCTTTTTGTTATTTCAACTTTATACTCTTCTTAACCTCCTTGGCTAGCTACAATTGGTCTATCTCTCTCTTAAAATCTTTCCTCTTTACTCAGATATATTTTTGCTGAGAGTCATAAATTGCCTCGTTAAATGTCAACCACTGGTTTCTTACTTTCTTTTCTGCTAATTCATCTGCCCAGCCCACTGTAGCTAACTCTATCCTCATTTCATTGTAATTCCCTTCAGTTAAGTTAAACACGGTTGTTTCTGACCCAAGTCTCTCATACTCTAGCTGGATATTAAATTCTATCATGTCATGACCACTACTTCATCAGGAATCTTTTACTCTGAAGTCCTTTATTAACCTTGCCTTATTAATCATTACTAAATCCTGAACAGCTTGTACCCTGGTTGGGTCCTTGGCATATTGCTCTAGGAGTATATTTCTAATGTACTCTGAATTTGTTGTCATAGATACCTTTTGAAACTTGATTGAAACATCAAATGAAGATTAAATTCATTCATAACTCTTACTCTATTCCTTTTTACATACTTTTATTTGTTGATTTGTACCCTTTCTTACTGTGTGGTTACTGTTTGAAGTCTATACATTACTCTAACCAATATCTTTTTTCCTTTGTTGTTATTTACTTTCACCCACATGGACTCTGAAAGATCCAAGCCTAGATCAACTCTCATAACTGCCCTTATTTCAGCTTGGATTTGCAATGCTTTCCTACCACTTTTTCCTTCCCTGCTGTCTCTCTGAAGGGCTAGATATCCCTAAATGTTAAGTTCCCTGTTCTGATCTCCATATAACCATCTCTTGTAATAGCTACAAGATTATATCTACTTAAAACAATTTGCAGCATCAGTTTGTCAACCTTATTCTAAATGCTATGTGAATAGTAGATTTTAGGTATGCTTTTTTTTCCCCACAGTTTTTAATCTTTCTAACTTTTCCGTGTACTGTGGCCCTATTTGCTTTTCGACCATGATTACTGTCTTCAGTTTTTAAATTTTAATGTTCTTTCTTTAATTACCAATATTGTTTCTCCTGTCACCCTTTTTAGGTTCCCAACCCTGCCACTTTAGTTTAAACCAGCCCCAAACATATCAGCAAATACGTCGCTGGGACATCACTTCTGGTCCTGCCCAAGTGTAACTCACTCAGTTTGTATTGGTCCCATCTCCCTTAGAACTAGTCCCAATGTGGCAGGAATCTAAAAAGCTCCCCTTTGCATCACCTTTCCAGTCACATATTAAACTGATATATCCTGCTATTTCTACTCTGACTAGCACGTGGCATTGTTTAGTAATCCCAAAATCACTATCTTTGAGGTCCTATTTTTCAACTGAATTCCTAATTCCCTATATTCAGCTTTCAGAACCTCATCGGTTTTTTTTAGCCTGTATAATTGGTACTGATGTGTACCATGACCACTGACTGTTCACCCTCCACCTCCACGGTGTTTTGTAGCTGTTCTGACACAGCTTGACCCTAGTATCAGGGCAGCAACATACCATCCTGGAGTCTTGTTTGTGGCCACAGAAACACCTATCTACTCCCCATACAACTGACTATCTTTGACTATGGCATCCCGACACTTTCTCCTCCTCTCACATGGAGCAGAACCAAGATGAATTTGGCTGTTACTTGTTCCCTCTAAGAGACCATTCCCCCCAGTAATATCAACAGTGGTATATCTATTTTGCAGGGGAATAGCTATGGGTATTCCTGCACTGCTTGCCTAATTCTCTTAATTTGCCTGGTGATCACCCATACTCTTTCTGCCTGTGGAGTCTTAGCTTGCAGTATGAGCACCTCTCTGTACGTGGTATTCACGATAATTCAGTTTCACAGTTGCTATATAGTCTCCCTAGTCACTGCACTAGATCCAAAACCCAGGCTTCCAGGAGCTGCAGCTGGATACACTTCCTGCACACATGTTAGACCCAAGCATTGGAAATGTGCCCAGCTTCCCATATAGAGTAAAAGGAGAACACCACGGCTTTGAGCTCTCCAGCCGTGACTTATCCCTTTGGAGTAAATCTTTAAAGAACTTTTAAAATCAAATAATTTCAATTACTTTAGGGCCCTTCTTCCCTGGACCTGGTTAAAACAGAATATAGCTCTTACAAACTGTAAGCCACACAAAAAAAAAATCTTGACAAACTGTAAGCATTAATAGTAGTACAAATGCTAACTGTCTATGCTCACCCTATCAGCAGCTTCCATTTGCCTCATATCAATGTTCATTCCTGATCTTCCCTCAGGAGCTCTGCCTCTGGATTGAGTGAGGACAATATCAGGCAGCTCCAATGAAAGTTTTCCCGATGCTCTGCTCAGCTGCTCCTTGACAGATACCCTGTCCCTGACCTCCAGTGCACTGTACTGTGAGAATCCCTTAAGATCGCTCTTTCCCTTTATGCACAAAGTTCTCTTACCTTTATGTTAAAGAGCAGAAGTACTCACCAACAAGCGAAAAGAGAGAGCTGATCACCTCCTCCCTCTTTCATTTAATGTCCTGTTTCTCCAAACTCCAGTTATACTCTCATGCAACAAGGCTGCTTTCCATTTTGATAAAGAATGAAGGAAGCTGTGGACAAACTTCCAGGAATTTTTCATTTTATTTCTGGTGGGTACTGCATAGACCACATGTCCACAACTGGGGAATAATGGTAGCAACTATTTTTAGTTTCAATTACTGTCTTCATTTTACTTTAAAACTGTCTTCTTAAAACGTCCTAAATAAAAACCGAAAGAACTGCGGATGCTGGAAATCAGAAACAAAAACAGAAATTGCTGGAACTTTCTCAGAACTGAGGAAGTGTTATTGGACCCAAAACATTAACTCTGGTTTCTCTCCACAGACCTGCTGAGATTTTCCAACAATTCTGTTTCTGTTTTTTGCTTCTTAAAGAGTCCAATGTCAGCTTCAAGTCAATGATTTGAAAATAATACAGTAACTGGCACCTTATGAACCAGCACTCTTGATAAACTTTATATACCTGAAAATTATATAGCTGCAAAAATTCAGAAACTCAACTGGAGTCGCTACAGACACAGTGGCTAGAAGAGCCGGTAAGAAGCTAGGAATACTGCAGTGAGTACCTCCTCTCCTGACTCCCCAAAGCCTGTCCACCATCCACAGGGCACCAGTCAGGAGTGTGGTAGAATATTCCCCACTTGCCTGATTTGTGCAGCTCCAACAACGCTCAAGAAACTTGACACCATTCAGGACTAAGCTCCCCACTTAACTGGCACTACATCCACAAGCATCCACTCCCTTCACCACTGACGCTCAGTAGCAGCAGTATATACTATCTACAAGATGCACTGCAAAAATTCACACAAGATCCTCAGACAGCACCTTCCAAATCCATGCCCACTTCCATCCAGAAAGACAAGGGCAGCAGATTTATGGGAACACCACCACCTTCAAGTTCCCATCAAGTCACTCACCATCCTGACTTGGAATTACGTCGCCATATCTTCCCTCTTGCTGGGTCAAAATCCTGGAATTCCCTCCCTAATGGCATTGTGGTTCAACGCATAACAGGTGGACTATAGCGGTTCAAGAAGGCAGATCACCACCACTTCCTCAAGGGCAACTAGGGACAGGCAATAAATGCTGGCCAGCCAGCAATGCCCAAATCCCACAAATGAATTCTAAAAAGGAGTGAGATACATCAGAGATTGAACCCTTCACTTTCACATTATATGCTTTCCCTTCCTTAGACTGTCTGATGCATGTACCAGGTATGGCTGAGAATGAAGGTGGATTCTGACATCTTCACCAATGCCACTGATAGTGTACTATCAGGAAGAATATGGGCTCAATTCAGTTCCTTTCCCTCTTTACACTACTCTGCATACTAGAGAACTTACACTTGCAGGTGTAGCAATTGCAACGAGGTCAGCCAGGTGGGCCTCGTAGAATATGAGTTCCCTGATTGGGGCTGTTAATCTGATCCAGTCAGGGAGTCCTGGCTGACAGGTAAGAACAGGAGTTCAAACATCCTCTTCACTCTGACAGCTGGCTCTGAGGAAGCTGGATCACTGTCAAGGACTTCCCACATGTAAATAAAAGGTGAGTTGGTATTAGGGTACCAGCCTCTGTGGATTTATTTCAGTGGCCTTCTTCCATTATTCAAATTGGAAAGTCATCATGGGGAGAACGTACCTGAAGCTGTGGCAGCTTACTCTTTAGGAAGGAGAATCACATTCGTGATGGATAAGGCTTACAGCTTTCAAGCCAAAATTGATTGGATCACCATAATACCATGTCCATTTCAAATGTGATTTAATTTAACAGGACAGGAACTTAGATGCAGTGCATGAGACAGTCGCTGCATAACCTTGGAAAATATTGCACTTCAGTTTTGCATCAAATAAAAACTAAACCTGACTTATCAGCCATTACAAATTGTTGAATGCTGTTTTGGAATGAAATTCCCCCAAAAATGTACAATTCCCAAATAAGAAAAGTTCACTTTGATCTATCAGACATAGTCGTATGATTTTACTGAGTCTTATCACTAATATCATAAATTGAACTTACTGTGTGTCTTTAATATGATTTTCCATGTCAGATTATTATGGGGATTATGCATTTGCATTGCCAATGCCTACTCCCAGAATGTAAGGCTCCCTACCTGCAGGACAATAATCAATTAAATTATGTTGCTAAATCAGTGTGCAGTAAAAATCCAAAACTACAATGCTACTGTTGATAGCTGACACAATTCTGTTTTTCTTGATTTAATGCGGATCATTGCACTTTGTATGCATACAGTGCTGCACCATTAGCCAAGCAGTTGTTAATGTTGTTTCTTGGCATTGGAGTTATTTCAGCTGTGCTCTCAATGTTGATAAAACGTATGGGAATATATCTGTAATGAAAGCCAGCAGAGCAGTTTCAATCCCTCCCTGTAACCTGCAATGAGTAAAATCCTCTGCTAATGCATAACTCATTTCATTTGGAAGAAAATCCTTAAAATGCTGAATTTCATTTACTGTTGCTTACTAGCTCAGGTGCCTGCTGGGACTTATTTAATTGAAGTGATAATGCAGCTGCATGAACAATAGATGGAGTTGTGATACAAGAGGGGCCAAAGCATGACAGCAACACATCATTGTTAGAACAGCCAGCTACAAATAATTCATTTTCTACTGTGGTTGGAGTTAGTTGTTTATGATTTACAGCTTAACATAATAGTCAGAATTATGGTATCACACATGCTGATGGTGCAATGGCTTATGTGGCATGATCTTGAGAAGCAATTCCCTTTGTAGAGAGGAAGCAGGCCAAAATATGCTGACAATCTAATCAAAAGTGAATAGTGAAAGAAAGATACTTTTCTGAGTAATGGAAGTTTGGTGAGAATATCTCCAACACATGATGATACACAGAAAAATGGGAATGTTATTCACTTGCATATTCAGGATTTAGATTTTTATACCTTTCTATAATGTCACAGCTAAACTTGACATCATTTATGCACTGACCATTATCAACACCCTCACACTTTTCCCCTCACTTCACTTCCAACCACCATATTAGTGGCAGCACGGTGGCTCAGTGGTTAGCACTGTTGCCTCACAGCACCAGTGACCTGGGTTCAATTCTGCCCTTGGGCGACTGTCTGTGTGGAGTTTGCACATTCTCCCCGTGTCTGCTTGGGTTTCCTCCACATGCTCCAGTTTCCTCCCGCAGGCTAGGTGGATTGGCTATATCAAGGATGTGTAGATTAGGCAGGGGCTCTGAGGGTCAGTGTGGACTTGTTGGGCCAAAGGGCCTGTTTCCACACTGTAGGGATTCTATTCTATTGGAGACCTGTGACATCAATAAATTTGATTAGCTCCTCAGAGGCTTTTATCTGCTTTGGATTCAAATCTCCAGAATTTGGTGTGTGCTGAACTCTTATTTCCTGTGGCTAAGAAGAGGAGGTGAATAGGCCTTAGAAATCTTCAGCTTCAAATGACTGGCATTTTTTTTCTTGTGTTAAACTTTAACTTGTGTGATTGAATATCTGAACTCTCAACAAAACTACATGACAGAAAATAGAGATCTTCTTAGAAAGATTCACACACACATACATCCAAAAATACCCCATGAATGAAACAGCAGTCTTAGAGATCTGTGTCACCATGGAGATGCAACTATCACACATTTCTCCTCCTCTTTCTGGCAGATTTAGAACATGACCTCAGATTAGGCCAGAGTTTCCAAGTGAGTCAGACCAGATTAATTAAATATTATGTTCTGCATCCTACAAAAGTTTCATAAATTCAGGTGACTTCTGGAGGTTGTTTAAACAGAAGACCACCTACCTGTCCATATAGATTTATTTAGATTGCGTGGATAGTTGCCTGAATCACCAACATCTTTGTAATCCTAATGGACATCACTCAATTTCCACTATCCAGAACAACTGGAAACTTGGAGACGACTGCAATGAACAGGCTAGCAGAGCTCTTGCTTCTGACTACATCAAGGTGTGCTATTTCTTTGTGGTGCAGTGTGATCTTCCATAAAATAAAACACAAATGTAATAATGTACATATGAGACATAACCAATTAACATAAACAACATTTGATCTCCATTTTGAAAGCCATCTTGGACTATTCTTAGACACTTATTGTGCGCACAAAGCTGCCATGCTCTGCCATGTTTCAGGATCTTCTGACCATTTTTTGGTAGAGAAAATGATTTGAAGAAAACATTATATTTTTAGTTGTTTTGCTTCATAGTAAAGCATACCTTCAGAAGTTAATCAAAAAACATTCTCTCGCATGAAAAATAGATAAGATATCAATGAATTCACTTTGATATTTTCCCATCAATTCCTTTTTACTAATTAGCTTATCTTGATGATCAATATAATTCTTATAAGTATAGTCGCACAGAGTAGACAGTTCCACGCATTTGGCAGAGGATTTGATAGGCATTCCCTTTCTGTCTGTTAATGATGAGAGAAAATAATGGCAGAAACATAGGCTCCAACAATGGACATGACTTTGAAAGGGATGCTGTACCATATATGAGGTACTTTGAATTTAGAGCTGTAAAGTGAACAGGTACACTATACGAAGGTTATTGTCCAGGAAAGTAGGTCTGTTTATATCAAGCAAGATAGCCCACTGTTGTGTCAAATATGCCCTGGTTTTTATGTTGTAATATTAGCCTAAGTTATCTTATTCTTATTTAACTAGATTAAAAGGGAAAAAACAATTATATTTGTACTGTGGTTTTCACAACTGCCAGATGCATTAATGCATCTTGGAGCTCATGAAGAAGGGTCACTGGATCTGAAATGTTAACTCTGATTTCTCTCCTCAGATGCTGCCAAGCCTGCTGAGATTTTCCAGCAATTTCTGTTTTTGTTTCTGATTTCTAGCACTGTAGTTCTTTCATTTTTTATTTGTAGCTCATGAAGTCCTTTTGAAGTGTCATCACTGGTGCCATGTAGGAAACACAGCAGTTAATGTATGCACAGCAAGCCTCCACAAACAGAAATATGTTAATATCCCATTTTGCTACAATTAAAACATAAATGATGATGATATAAATGATGATGCATCTCTGACACAAGCAGAGAACAGCAGAGAACACAGAGATAAACATGTAATGGATGCTCGAGAGAGACACTGTACTAAAGTGCTTTATTCAATGTAAATTTCAATGTCAGTTTTAATGAAGAGTTAATTGGCTTACAGCGAGTGGGAGAGATTTACTCTAAGTTAAAGATAAACAATGGATGTAAGGGACTCGGAACAGTGACTGCCAATTAAGAGAGTGCAACCTGTAAGAGTGCAAGAGCAGACACTTAATGCCCTAAGAAAGTAAAAGAACACAAAACTCCATGAAAGGGCAACCAGCAAACAAGAGACTATAAAAGAAGTAAAATTCATAGTCTTTGCTGTAATGGTCGAGGACATGCTTACAGCAGAGTTGATCTGTTTCTATTCTGATATTGAGTGAGAGTTCAATATTAGACAGGACATTGGGATAACTCATCTCCTACTCTCCAAAATAGTGCCGAGGGATTTTCATGCCCACTGTGAAGGCAAATGGAGCATCCATGTCAAAGTTTTATAAATGGTCAGCACCTCCAGTAACATAGCACGCCTGCAGCTCCAGAGTGTTAGCCTTTAGTTTGCTCTCATGACCTGGCGTGGGATTGAACCTTCAACATTGTGACTCAGATGTGAGAGCACTACCAATTGAGCCACAAATTACTTAACCAAATCTCAAACGTTGTTTCATATGTCCACCTCCCTCTGAATTAAGTCAGCTGTTTAAATCCATTCTTTATAGTAAAAATGTTTCTACATATTTACTGGTTAAAAACCACTGACTGCATTTTAAAAATACTGAAAGCATTCCATGAATTTAAATAGCAATTTCTGAGATTGCTGATCATTTACATCACTGTAACTTACACATTCCAAAGGTATTAAAATTCAGTCAGCCTGTCTGCAGGAACCCAGTTCAGGTATTTGCCTAAGAGGAATGAGTCATATCCTAAATCTCTTTGCAAAACATCGAAACAAAATCTGATTAAGGAAAAAACTAATTGATATGACCTATCTCCTCCCTACCTCCCCACCTACACTCACCTTTACTGGCTCCAACACCGCCTCTTTGGCCTGTCTGTCTCCTCTCCACCTATCTTCTCCTTTATCCATCTTCTATCCACCTCCCCCTCTCCCCCTATTTATTTCAGAATCCCCTTCCCCATTTCTGAAGAATGGTCTAGACCCGAAACGTCAGCTTTCCTGCTCCTCTGATGCTGCTTGGCCTGCTGTGTTCATCCAGCTCTACACCTTGTTGTCCCAAATGTTTGTACCAAGTTATAAACAGCCACATTCTATGCTCCACGTGAGGTCATCGTGGTGCTAGTATGTCTAACAGACCACTATGATACCTCCTTTACTTGGTCAACACAGGAAACTGCAGGACCAACTTATAGGACAAGTCCCAACATGTCCTGGTTGCAGTTTTAACCTAGGTGAGAGTTTAAACTAGCTTGTCCGAAGTTCCTAGCATGCTTGGTTGTGGTTCTTAACCAGTCCTGAAGCCAATTTTTCTGCTGGCCATCTGACCACAGACAGCTTGCTCTCGGAGAGTTTGAAAGCATTTTTGTTCAAAAGTTACAGCTATCCATTTTGGTGCTCAGGGGGTGTTACTATTTCATCTTGGGTGATATTATGTACAACAGGCAAAGTGGAGTCCCAGAAAAAAACGTCAAACTATTTTTGACACCACAGAATTTGTAGGACATTTCTGGAGCAGCTGAACTAATAGGTATACTTGCAAGAGATATATTAAAGTTCCATGTGAATAGATTCAGTTGATAATTAAGTCCTTGTGTTATGCTGGGAAAATAAAGCTTCTTATTATGCTGGATTCACACATAAGCTAAATAAGAAAGGTTCACTAGACTGTATTTTTGCAAGGTCAACACTAAATCTTTGAGATTTTGCATAGTGATCTTTCTGGTGCTACTCAAGAACAAAATCTCAGATTTATTCAGCTTCCGATTATGGTCACCTTGTAGCCATATCTCTATAATCACAATTGAATCATATCCATTACATTAATTCAAATCACTAGCTTTTTTTTGCAAATGCAATGTGCATTTGGATAGAGTACCATTACTTCAGCCTTTTAAACATTATTTTTTCTTTTGATCTTACTGTTACTTACCATTCTGATCTGTCTTCTATTTTCAGTTATTACACTGCTATTTCCTTCTATCAGTTTTGCTTCCCTTGAATCTGAGCTTCCACTTAAGTTCCCACTCACCTGATAATCTTGTTTCAATACTCTACAAGCAGTAGTTCATTTTCCAGTGACATTGTTCGTACTGCTGCTACTGCCACCTTGCACAGTTCACAGCTGTCCCATACCTGACACCAGTGCCTCAGAAATCTGATGCTGCTCTCTAACATCTGTTTACCAGCCACATGTTCAATGGATTGTTCCCCTTTTATCTGTGCCCACGTGCACATGATACGAAGGATAATCCTGAGATTGCCACTTGGAGGTCCTACTTTTCAATCTCCCTCCTCATTGCCTGAAATCTACTTTAGGATCTCATGCCCCTTCCTCCGTGAGTCATTGGTATCAACATGGGAAACGACCTCTGGTTGTTCACCCTCCCCTAGAAGAATGTCCTGCAGCTGCTCTTTGACATCCTTGAGCCTAGCATTAAGGGTGCAATGTATGATCCAGGAGTCATGTTTACAGCTGCAAGTGCACCTATTCATTCCCCTAAATAAATAATCCCCCATCATCATTGCTCTTCAACTCTTCTTCCTTCTGTACAGCTAAGTGACTCATGATGTTAGTGAATTGGCTCTGACTACAAAATTTTTAAAAATATGTTTTACAGGATACCATACAACTTACATATTGATCCTTTCAGTCAGAAATATCCCTCATTTGGCGCTATCTTGCTATGGAAATATTAGGGAAAATATAACGATCAACAGTGCACTGACCTGAAAACACCTTGACAAATTATTGCTGGACTGTTAACCAGAGACACAGATAATGTTCTAGGGGATCAGGTTTGAATCCTGCCATGGCAGATGTTAGAATTTGAATTCAATAAGTATCTGCAATTAAGCCTCTACTGGTGACCATTGTCAATTGTCGGAAAAACCCATCTGGTTCACTCATGCCCTTTAGGGAAGGAAACTGCTGTCCTTACCTGGTCTGGCCTACATGTCACTCCAGACCAGCAGCAACATGATTGACTTTTTAGGGATGGGCAATAAATGCTGCCTAGCCAGCAATGCCCTCATCCTGTGAATGAATGAAAAAAAAGAATGATGAACAGGAGCATGGAAATCATCAGGCTTATGGGCTGAGATACACCAGTGTTGTAAAATCTAGATGTGTATATGCTTTAACAGACATCAGTACAGCATAATTCACAGATACATGAAACACCATATTCCCTTTTCACACTTTGTTCAGGACATATATCATCCATAATTTATTTGAAGTCTTTAGGTAACAATGGGAAACAAAGCACTGAGCTAGCTTTTATATGCTGCTAAAGATATTAATCACATGGAAAAGTCATTTTAATAACTCTGTTATAGTCAACGATTAACTATAAAGTGAATAGCTACTGCAGCTTATTTGCTTAAATGCAAAATGTCATGTATTGTCACAGAAATTAACAATAAAAATGGAAAGAAGCAAAATATAAAAATATGTTTGATATGCACACAAAAATGTATTTAAAAAAACAACTATTTGGATCATTTAGATTCAGGAGTTCTTATTGAAATAAATGGTATCCAGAATTTGTTGAAAATGGTGGCATGGTGATACTATCATGGTACTGGTACCCTTTAAAATGGCTAGCAAGCCAATCAGGTTCAGGGCAATTAAGAGACAACAAGGTGCAGGGCTGGATGAACACAGCAGGCCAAACAGCATCATAGGAGCAGAGAGGCTGACGTTTCGGGCCTAGACCCTTCATCAGAAAAGGGGGAGGGGAAGGGGGTTCTGAAATAAATAGGGAGAGAGTGGGAGGCGGATAGAAGAGGGATAGAGGAGAGGATAGGTGGAGAGGAAGAACAGGTTAGGGAGGCAGGGACGAGCTGGACTGGTTTTGGGATGTGGTAGGGGGAGGGGAGATTTTGAAACTTGTGAAATCCACATTGATACCATTGGGCTGCAGGGTTCCCAAGCGGAATATGAGTTGCTGTTCCTGCAACCTTCGGGTGGCATCGTTGTGGCACTGCAGGAGGCCTAGGATGGACATGTCATCTGAGGAATGGGAGGGGGAGTTGAAATGGTTCGCGACTGGGAGGTGCAGTTGTTTATTGCGAACCGAGCGTAGGTGTTCTGCAAAGCGGTCCCCGAGCCTCTGCTTGGTTTCCCCGATGTAGAGGAAGCCACACCGGGTACAGCGGATGCAGTATACCACATTGGCAGATGTGCAGGTGAACATCTGCTTGATGTGGAAAGTCTTCTTGGGGCCTGGGATGGGGGTGAGGGAGGAGGTATGGGGGCAGGTGTAGCACTTCCTGCGGTTGCAGGGAAAAGTGCCGGGTGTCGTGGAGCTGGAGTGCAGTATACCACATTGGCAGATGTGCAGGGCAATTAAGGATGGGCAAGAAATGCTGCCTTGTCAAAGACATGCACATCCCATGAAAGAATAACTTTCTCAATAATGGGTGATAAAGTACTCATGTTAGCACTGACTGGCTCCATCAAGACTCTCAAGCAGTGTTCCCTCTAAACTGCAACTCTCAGAATCTCCATGTGTGACAGTGCATTGACTTCCACTTTCAGAAACCGCTCCTGTATACAGACATCAGAGGTCTGCACAGCAGAAAATAAATAATCCGAGGGAACCTTGCTCTCAATCCATGTATCAATAAAGTGACATACTTCGAATAGTTAAGAGTAATCCCTGTGTGTGATTGCTATCGTTATAGCTGGTCTTTCAGTAAGAATGTATTCAACTTACAATAAGTCAACATTTGAAAGCAAGAGTTGTTTGTGAGGGACAATTTTCAGAAATTGTCCACACTCTGTCTCCCTGCATTTCACATGACATGAAAAATCTAGCACACAGGCTGAGTGACTTTTTCAATAAAACCTATCAAATCCATTAGAATACACAGTTGTTATGTGTTTACAAACTGTAGAACTGTACATATGCTGAAAGATTTGAAGCCACTGAGTCTAAATGTGCACCCATATTCTGTGTAGATAGTAATCTGAGAGATCCTTTTTTGATTAAAGCAAAACTGACCTCATGTATTTTGTCCATCAAAACCACCTGCATGTAATAACAGAGTATTCATGAAATTGAAACAAAATGTGACTACATAGCATATACAGTATAACATGGATAAATTGAAGTTGTCCACTTCAGTGGGAAAAAAAACAGAGTGGCAAACTATTGTTTAAATAGTGATAGATTGGGAAAAGTTGATGCATAAAGGGACTTGGGTGTCCTTGTACACTAGTCAATAGCATGCAGGTGCATCCAGCAGTTAATAATGTGGCAAATAGTATGTGGCCTTCATTGCAAGAGGATTTGAGAACAGGACCAAGATGATCTTACAGTAGCTGTACAGGCTGGCTGTGAAACCTTTTGCTCAATTTACCTAAGTAAAGATATACTTACCATGGAGGAAATACGGCAGAGGTTCATCAAGCTGATTCCTGGAATGTCAGGTTTGGAATTTAAAATGAGATTCGATCGACTAGCCATATATTCACTGTGATTTAGAACAAAAAGAGGGGATCTCATTGAAATGTACAAAATCCTGACAGGGCTTAATAGACTGGATGCAGGACTGATGTCTCCCCTGGCAAGAAGTTATCAGAACAAGGGGCATTGCTCTCAGGATTTATAAATTTATGCTGGATTTATGCTGTATGAATTTCAGAATGAGATGAAGAGGCTTTGGTGACCAAACTATGAACATAGTTATGAAAGAAATACTTGGATTTCAAGAAGCTGAAGGTGCCAAGTGTTATGGGAGAGAATGGGGACATGGTTTTGAGATAGAGAATCATCTATGATCAATTTAAATGGTGGGGCAGGCTCTGAGACATCCCTGACCTTGGCATCAGGGAGGTAACATATCATTCGAGAACCTTGTTTGCGGCCACAGCTACCTGTCAATTCCCCTTAAAACTGAATGCCCTGTGACTAAACATCTTTGAATCTATCTGTCAAGTCGTCCTGGTACCACCATTTGAGGTCACAGTTGCACAAGCTCAAATGTCCATGCATTGTGCTGGAAAAAAAACTGTGTTGCAATGTTAAAGAATCCCTCTTTGTGGGAAGCTTCCAGAAGTGCTGCTGCCCTCCAGTAAAGTCTGGACATAGTGTGCTGCATCATCCTGGCATGGTGTGTTCCATACAGTCGGAGATGTCCATGAGATGGTGTGCTAGATGCTGAGGATCTAGGACATTGCAGCTGTCTTCTGGGAAGGAGGATGAGAACATCGAAGAGGAGGAAGATCTCCTTGACTATTACAGAGCTAAGCAGTGTTGGGTGCTACAAAAAATAGGGCCTCATTGACACCCGGTTCCAGTTGCTAAGAGCTGTAGGTACAGCAGACCAGCTTGAAATATAAAATAGTTATTGCTCACTATGCCAAAATCTGATTTCCAAGGTGGTGGTGCCAGCACGGTAGGTAGCGTTGGGCTCCTGAGCCAGTCCACTCCAGCCAGTGACATCCTTTTCTCTCCTTATTTCCAAACTTTTTGCTTTTTCTTTTTCTTTTCGTCCTTCATCGAAGCCAGAGCGGTGTCAGCAGGGCGGCGGCTGTAGCATTGGTGGCGTGCATCAGGACTCCTGGTGGCAGCAGCAGCGTTCAGAGCAGGGACACCTGGCTGTGGTAGGCTGTGGAGCTTAGACTCTTGGCAGCAGTGGTGCCTCCTGGCAGCGTTAGGCCCAGAGGCTGGGCTCTTTGTGGTGGAAGACTTCAGAATGGGGACTCCTGGTTGTGGTAGGCCCAGAGCTTGGACTTGTGGCAGTGGCCAGAGTGGGGAGTCCTAGCTGTGGTAGGCCTAGAGCGGAGACCGGTGGCGATGTCAGTGAGGCTGGAATAGTGGAGTTGGAGTCTCCTAGGATAACAGTGTCATTGTTGCTGCACCCAGAGCGGGGAGCCCTTGGTGCCCGGAACACCTTGAGGAGACATTAAAGAAGCCCTGGAGCCATGCTTGAGACCCAATTTGAACAGAAAATGAACTCTATCTAAGTAATTTCTTTTTACTCTTTTCATAGGTGAAAATGGTGCTGGATTATGGTGGCAAAACACGTTCCATTGTATCTTCCAAGATATATATGACAATAAAACCATTCATTCAGTCTTTTGCATTGACATGATGAACTTCAGCTTCTATTGGTTTTATTTGTGTTCTCGCTTTCTTTTTATAAATTAAATCACATTTGGATTTGTCTGATTACTTGCCTGTGTGAGATGTTCCCCCAGTAGACATTGACAAATTGCAGGCCTACAATGGACATTTGGGGCAGAGTAGTTTATTTCGAGGGTGTTCACATGAAATGTAGCCACAGCCAGGTAAAGAGTGGTGTGGCAATTAAAGGTGACTCGGATGAGAGAATGGGAATGTAAGTACAAAGCAGTGTCAGCCATGCCAGATATAAATCATGGGCATTGTGGCTTTTGTGGCTGTTGTTTCATGATGTTGCTGGTGATGGGCAATGAAGGATTGTCAACACTTGTCCAGGTGAACAGCAACCTGTCAAAGGTGAGATGTATGCAAGGGATATCTACACAGCGGTGAATTGTTCTGGGAACACGCAACAGGGTAATGGGGATGCAACTGGATATGACGTACACCACTGGAGTGGGGTGGTTAGTTAAAAAGGTGAGTTCAATAAGATACAGTTAAAAAAAAACTTGTTAGGCCTCAAGTTGGAAATAACTCCACCAAACACAATGCAACATTGATTTATCCATCACCAGAGTGGCTCAGCAGCAGCAGCACTGATCAAGTTGGTTAAATCCTAAAGAATATGGTAGCTGGTATGTAGCACACGGTGAGGGAACCAACAAGTGGGAAAAATCATACTAGACCTCACTTTCACCAATATGCCTGCCACAGAAGCATTTGTTTTGCAATAACCTGCTCACTGACACCCTGTTTGCATCCTGCCAGGCCCACTCAGCTCCTGACTTCATTACAATTGTGGTTCAAACATGGACAAATGACCTGAACTCCAGAGGTGAGGTAAGAGTGACTATCCTTGACATCAAAGCTGCACTTGACCAAGTGTGGCATCAAGGAGCTGTGGCAAACCGCAGTCCACGGGAATCAGGGGAAGAAATCTCTGCTGGTTGGAATCATATGTAGCACAAAGGAAGATGGTTGTTTTTATTCAAGAATAGTCATCTGAGCTCCAGGACATCACTACATGAGTTCCCAAAGTAGTATCCTAGGCCCAACTATCTTCTGCTTTTTTTTCTTCTTTATTCATTAACAAGATGAGGGCATGCTTGGCTAAGAAGCATTTATTGCCCATTCCAAACTTCCCAGAATGCAGTTAAGAGTCAACTATTCTGCTGTGGGTCTGGAGTCACACATAGGCCAGACCAGGTAAAGATGGCAGTTTCCTTCCCTGAAGGACATTAATGTGCATAATGCTTCCCTCCAGCATATGGTCAAAAGCGGGGATGATCACCAGTGATTTCACAACGTTCAGCACCATTCGTGACACCTCAGGCACTGAAACTGTCAATGTTCAAATGTAACAAGAACTGGACAATATCTAAGCTTGGGCTGACATATGGCAAGTAACATTCACGCCACACAAATGAAAGGCAATGATCATCTCCAATAAGAGACAACCTAACCAGTGCCCCTTGACATTTAATAGCATTATCATCACTGAAATGCCCCAAAGGTTATTGTTGATCAAATAGACTCACTATATTCTTTTCAAGGTGGCAGCACTGGCATGGTAGGTAGTGTTTTGGCTCTTCAGAACCTGTCTGCTCCAGAACAGTGGCATCCTTTTCTCTATGTATTTTTAATTTTCTTCTTTCTCTTTTCCTTCTTCATCTTCGAGGCTGGAATGCTGTCAGCGGGATGGTGAATGTAGCATCGGTGACATAGATTGGAACTCCTGGTGGTGGTGGTGGTGCCCAGAGCCTGGACTCTTGGCGGCAGTAGGCTGGGAGTCTGGACTCCTGGCGGCAGTAGGCTGGGAGCCTGGACTCCTGGCGGTGTTGGACAACAACAGATTCAAACACAGGAAAATGGGACTAGTTCAGTTTGGGAAATTTCTTTTCATGGACGAGTTGGGCCAAAGGGCCTGTTTCTGTGCTGTATAACTCTATGACTCTAACTCTAAAAAGCATGACACCAACCAGCACAAAGCAGCCTACTTAGAGTCACAGAGTCATAGAGTTGTATAGCATGGAAACAGACCCTTCAGTCCAACCCGTCCATACCATAGATATCTTAAATTAATCTGGCCCCATTTGCCAGCATTTGGCCCATCTCCGTTTAAACCCTTCCTGTTCATGTACCCATCCAGATGCCTTTCAAATGTTGTAATTGTACCAGGCTCCACCACCTCTTCTGGCAGCTCATTCCTTTCACATACCACCCTCTGCCTGAAAAAGTTGCTTCTTAGGTCCCTTTTAAATCTTTTCCCTCTCACCTTAATATGTGCACTCTAGTTTTGGATACCCAAACCCTGGGGAAAATACTTTGCCTATCCATGCCCCTCATGATTTTATAAACCTCTATAAGGTCACCCCTCAGCCTCTAACGCTCCAGGGAAAATAGCCCCAGTGTATTCAGCCTCTGTCTATAGCTCAAACTCTCCAACCCTGGCAACATCCTTGTAAATCTTTTCTGAACCCTTTCAGATTTAATAACATCTTTCCTGTAGCAGTGAGACCATAACTGAAGACAATAACTTACTGGCACTGCACCCACAAGTATCCATTCTTCCATTGCCTATAGTGCTGGACTATTTATTTCTTTACTTTTCTATTTGTTTTCATTTCCTAAGAATTTGATCTTCAGTATCTGTATCTAGATACTTTTGTACCTGTGATGGTGCTGTAATGCAGCAATTGTAAATTTTTCACTGTACTTATTTGAGTATGTGTGACAATAAAGCTACTTCAATACATTTCAATTCAATTTAATTCAATCACTGATGCTGAGCAACAGCAGTGTGTACCATTCGCAAAATGCACTGCGGAAATTTGCTAAAGATCCTCACACAGAACTTTCCCAACCCACAGCCACTTCCATCCAGAGGGACCGAGGCAGCAGATACATGGGAACACCACACCTGAAGTTACCCGCCAAGGCACTCACCATCCTGACTTGGAATTATGTTGTCATTCCTTCACTGTTACTGTGTCAAAAACCTAGAATTCCCTCCCTAAGGGCATTGTAGGTCTATCTACAACACATGGACTGCAGTGGTTCAAGAAATCAGCTCACTCGGGACAGACAATAAATGTTGGCCCAGCCAGCAATGCCAATCTCTCATGACTGAATTGAAAAGCTTTGTTAGTATAATAGTCAAAGTGAATTAGGGGAATAAAACAGCAGCAGCAATTGTTACAGCATAGAACTCTCAGGGATAGTGCTTGCGAATATGATACTGATTTAACATTTACAGGGAGCAGCCTATTGACATTTGTAAGTTCATTTGCGGGTGCTAATTTAACATATACAGGGAGCAGAGCAATGATGTTTGTAAACTTATCAATGTTACAGTAAGTTGGTGAAAGAAGACGGACAGGTTAGGTGGATTGGCCGTGGGAAATGCAGGGCTATGGGGAAAGGGTAGTGGGATGGGTCTGGGTGTGATGCTCTTTGGAAGTTCGGTGTGGACTTGTTGGGCCAAATGGCCTGTTTCCACACTGTAGGGATTCTATGATGAAGAATTGTGAGGCTTGACCATTATTTTACTAGAACAGGTTCGGGCCAAATGTTAAGGTTACGAGTATCAGACAGAGGTCGATGTTCACCTACCTACACAGTCTCTTTCTTTTATCTTTCTGTTATCAATATTCACTTCTTCTTTCCTTTCTTTCTTTTCTGAAGACGTTGTCTGGTTGTTTGTAATGTTCTGAGACCAGGGCACCAGCTCACCTCCACAACAAATTCCAACAAACACTGTGTGAATTACAGTTATTATTGGAAGTAATGTTTGTCAGGCTATTTGGCTTGCAAATCAAACTCTTACTTCTAATGAAGTCAGCTTCTTAGCACTACAACTCACTGAACTAGATAAACAGCTCACATTTTTCATTGCCGAGACAGTCTATGTGCAATGATAGTCAATCTATCACTAAAGATTTGAATGATCCAATCATTTGAGTGAATTGATTTTCATAAATGGAAAATAAGACACCTCTGTAAACCATGTAGAACTTCAAACGTTAGTTAATGAAACATTTACCTTTGGTTGATCCTCAGTGAAAATGCCCTTTTGTGTTGCCTAGAATGCAAGTCTTAAAACAGCACTACATCCAAACCACATTTCTTCAACAATATTCATGGATGTGCTTGGTTTTCTAGCATTTTCTCTGTTTAATTTTTGTGGATTAATCCAGTTTCCTACGCATTCATGAATCATCTTATTTATGTATTGTTTTAAATCAGTCTATCAAGCGAGTTCCCTTCTAATTCATCTGTTTTCAACATTGAATATAAGAGCTATCACAGAGCAGAAAGATTCTACGTTCAGGCACCAATCCATGTTAAGTTAACCAGCCTTAGCCAGGGAGGTAATAGGATCCTACAAGTGTCCTCAATAGCACCGGGGAACAGAAAAAAAATGGAGGACTATTTGTCCCCCTGTTCATTATTCAATGAGCTTTGTGAACTGTAAGGTCCAAGTATTTCAGAGATTCCTGCATTCTGTCTGTGTCCAGTATCCACTGTCTGTATCCAATGAATGGTCACACATGAAAACCACCTTGTTAACATATTTGTCTCACAATACACAAAAAAAACCAAAATTGAACAATTCATGCACGCCCAATTCCTTAGTGCTTGCTTCAAGTTTCTTTGTCTGGCCTTGTGCTCCTTCATAATGTTCCCCAGTGCCTGCAGCATGTTTGGTGGAAGGGTTGCTGACTTTTATTGTGGGAACATTGTCAATGACCTTGAAGGATGCTCTCAAGCAGAGCTGGGCATTGATGGCCTAGTTTCAGAGTGCAAATGGGCAGCAGCAATCTGAGGTAGCAGGCAAGGCAACAGCAGCTCTGAGGGAGCAAAACAGTGACCAAGTCAGCACTAGTAAATGAGATGTCCTGGTGTGACTAGTCTCTTACTGGTCCTCCTTTTTGATGTGTATCAGACCAGTCAGACCAATATGTCTCATATACCAGCATTATCTATCTTTTCCTTTTGGATAGACACAAATGAACTCATCCCGATGAAGAACAGATATGTCTGCTTCATGGTGTCACTGGGACTGCACCATCCTTCTCCCCTTAGAGAGGATCTTTCACATCCAACTCACCTATTGAAGGATACATTTTTCAATTGTAAGGGCTCTTGGGATATGGAGGTAGCGTGCCTAATTCTGATGAAGGTAGCATGCCCAGGTGTAAGCCCCTTTGCTCTAGAGATAGGTCATAACATTTCTGAACAGGAAGATTAAAAACATCTGAATTGCTGTTTTGTCACATGAGCCTTTGAGCCATAAGATTTGTAATCATGATGGCCACAGTGTGAGTCTCCATGACAGAAATCACCACCTTTCTGGAAAATATGGGAATCTCCAGCCACAATTCTACAGTGGAAGCCACAACATCAGTCACTAAACTCTCCACTGTCTCTGTGTTAGCTGAGATTGTCATGAACTTGATTATGACCTTCACCATGGAAAGAATGGTATTCAAACTCTGCACAAATCACCATCTTACACTGGAGCTCGAGTCCGCCATACTCCTCAACAGTGAACATATACAGTCGAGATAGCTTTCCAATGCACCGTGCATCTTGGTGTGTGTGCCCATCAGTTCTCCTGCATGTTATCCTCTCAAAATCTCAGGCCCCTCCAGTAGAATAAATCTGCAACCTCTTACCCCAAGGATTTCCTAAACAAACTACCTTTTCCCCCACTCTTACTCAGCGAGTCATCACCTACAGCTCCCGGATTCTACGAAATCCTCTCAAGTTCTCACAGTGTCAGCTCAAGTCACAATGCTTCTATGTCCTTATAATGAGGTTGCTCTTTCTTTTTCCTCAGTGTGCTGGGTCCAAAACATTGGTGATTCTCATGTGTCTGGGAACATGAGCAGAAGTGGGAAGTTGGGGCAAGTGTAGGGGAACAGCAGGAGGAGTGGTGAAAAACAGGAAGTCATTTTTCATTTCACCTGTGACTTTTGCCTTATGCTAGATGAGAGTGAGGAGAGGGAGTTGCAAAGGGTCATAAGACACAAGGCTACCCTGGTTGGTCTCAATGACACTGGCACTGACTAAAGGCTCTGTCAGATAATTCCATGAAGTGCTTGCTATTCCATATTGATTCTCTGCTATTGTCTCCTGTTATGAGTGGCCTTGTTTTGCAAGAGTGATGGAGGATAGCAGTGGTTGTGTTTCACTGTGCTCTGAGATGTTAAGTCTTTGATGTACAGCTGTAGACATGACAAAGTAATGAGAATTGAGTTTGAGGCTGACATCGTTGCAAGGTGTGTGAGGACATGGTTGAATATGTCAATGTTAAGCAAGTGTCCTGAATGGAAGAGGATAAAGACAGGTAGTTGAGACAATGAGTGCTGGACAGTACAAACCACTAACAAAACTAGCACACAAATTACTAAGACTACAAATTACAAAGACTGAAAAAAAGGGTTGAAAATAATTATAAAAGTAAGACATGGGGTGCTCTTAAGCCTTCCAACTTGCAGTCATCTGTGAGTTTGCAGAACAAGTTCTACTCCAGAATATCACAAAATTTTAGTATAAAGAATTTTTAGGTATTTATTTGAAACTGACAGTACTTGGGATATTTTACCCTATTAGTTCATAGAATCAAAGAATCCTGACAGTGTGGAAACAGGCCATTCGGCCCAACAAGTCCATACCACCCCTCTGAAAAGCATCCCACCCAGGCCCATTCCCACCTATCCTAAACATCCTTGAGCACTATGGGCAATTTAGCGTAGCCAATCCACCTACCCTGCACATCTTTGGACAATGGGAGGAAACCAGAGCACCTGGAGGAAACCTAAGCAGACATGCGGAGAATGTGCAAACTCCACACAGACAGTTGCCTGAGGCTGGAATCAAACTGGGGTTCCTGGCGCTGTGAGGCAGCAGTGCTAACCACTGAGCCACCTTGCCGCCCCAAATTAGCAGTGCTATATAAGCTCAAAGTTTTTGTTTACTACTATGTACAATACAGTATATTGAAACAAAAGTTGTGAGGGCACCTTCAGTAGTCATTCTCATTTATTTTAATCTGCTGTAATATAATTCAAATTTTGTGTGAAACTATATTTTAAATTATCTGGAGACCTTATTGTAATTCGTATGGATGTCCTTGTGCCTGATCAAGGTATTCCCATTGCTAAACTCATTGATGGTGCAAGCGGCCAGCAAATGTTTGCTGCTTCCATTGAGCATGCATGAGATGCAGGACAGCTGATCATGATGTTCAGTCCTCACTGATTGAGTTCACTGATCAGTAGCCTGTTATCATGGCTGTGTGTCCCATCCAGAGTGCCCTGGTGGTGGAATTTGTCTTTCTCTTTTTTGTGTTTCTGTCAGTTGATGCACAAACTTGCCTAACAATCATTTTAGCCTGTCCTGTGCAGATCAGGCAGTCATAATGTGATAATTTACTGACTTCAACCCAACTCATGCTTGAACTGAGCACTTGTCTAGTACTATTTAGTACATTTAGTACATTGTTTTATTCATGTTCAGAGTTCAGGAATGTCCCAACACTCTTCCTGTGTGGCAAGATATTCCAGGTGTTGCAAGGTACCTGTTCAACCAGATATGGACTGTTGAGATTTCCAAGTTAAATGGAACATTGAAACGTAGGAACAAGAGTAGGTGATTCTGCACCTCAAAACTATTCCACCATTCAATGAGATCATGGCTGAAATATATCCTAATTCCATATTCTTGCCTTTAATCTACATCCCTTTCAACCTTTGTTTAACATATATATATATTTCAAATTTAAAACTAACAACTGACCTAGCATCAACTACCATCTGTGGAAGACGGTGCCAAATCTCTACCACTTTTATATGTAGAAGTGCTTTCTAACAGCCTTCCTGAATGTCTGGCCATAATTTTTAGACTATGGTCCCAAGGTCTGGAATTCCCAATCAATGGAAACAGTTTATCTTTTTCTACCATGTCTTTTGCTTTTAATCTTGAAGACTTTGACCAGATTACGCCTTAATCTTATAAATTCTACAGAAAACAGGCCTGATTTGTATAATTTCTCCTCATAACTTAATCCCTGAAGTCCAGGTATCATTTTTGTTAACCTATGCTGCATTCATTCCAAGGGCTGAACAACATTGGTCAACAGCAAAATTGACTGCAATGACTGTAGAGGCACTTTCAGTGTCAGGCAAGAATTTCAGCATGGTGCTCCTCAACACACTGAAAGCAAAAATCAGGCACATTTTGGGTGGCAGATCATGCAGTAAGCAGAGCTTTGCACTCGGCAACATCATGGACAGGAGCTTAGAGTAGCAGTTATGTGTTATCAACTTCATTGATTTCAAGAGGGCATTCAGTAGCATCCATCAGTCACCCTGATGATTCAAGACAGGTTGATATGCCGGAATGATATATTAACATCTTCAAAACTTTACGTAACAACTCCAGCATTGAGCACCATAGAGCCCTTCATCATCACAGGAATATGGCAAGGGTTCACAATCACCCCATTTCTTGATCATTCTGTTGACTTCAGTTTCAATTGCTTTCTCTACATCTGGAATTCTTCTGATGAGTTAACATTATTTTGCAACTGTACAACTCAGCTGGCCGCAAAGTCTGTGCGTGTGTGCATGTGTGTGCGCATGTGTGCGCGTTTGTGTGCATGTGTGCGTGTGTGTTTGTGTGAGTGAGTGTGTATGTGTTTGTTTGTTTATGAGTAGCATCCAGTCTCCTGCTTTTCTCGGAAGATCTGAACTCTCAAACCTTTGGAAGAACCCATATATTAATTACACAAAATGTACAAGCAGAATTAGTCCATTCAGTTCATCAAGTCTGCTCCACTATTCAATGAGATCATGACTGATCTCATAACCCTCAACTCCATTTTCCTGCCCTTTCCCTATAACCCTTGATTTCTTAATTGATTAAAGATCTGTTTGTCTCAGCCTTGAATATACTTAATTGCCCAGCCTCAACAGCCCTCTGAGGCAAAGAATTCCACAGATGCATTTTGAGACACATGGTCATACAGACATAGAGGTCTGCATGCAGGAAAGGCCATTTGGCCCATGAAGTCTACACTGGTCAAAAACAAGCTCTGAACTATTCTAAGCCCATTTTCCTGCACTTGGCCCATAGCCTTGTATCCCCTGGCATCGGGAATGTGCAAGGCAACAAAGTTTCTCTTCTCTTAAATGCACAATTTTTTATTCAGAGATTGTGCCCTTTGACTCTCTTATAATGGGAAACAAACTCTCCACGTCAATGCTGTTCAAGTCCTGGTAAGAATAGTGTTTCAGTAAAGTCATCTCTCATTATTCTATATTCCAATGTGTATGGGCACAATCTACTCAACCTGTCTGAATAAGACAGTCAATCCGTGCCCAGTATCAGCCTAGTGAACTTTTTCTGGACTGCCTCCAATGCCAGTATATCCTTCCTTTGATAAGCGGCCCAAAACTGTTCACAGTATTCCAGCTGTGGTCTGACTAGTGACTTCTGCAAAACCTCTCCACTTTAATACTTCATCCCCCCATTATCTTTCCCAATTGCCTGCTGAACTCAGATGTTGGCTTGCTGTGATTAATGCACAAGAATGCCCAAAGCGCTTTGTTCTGTAGCTGCCTGCATTTTTTCTCAATTTATGTAATATTTAGTTCCTATATTCTGTAAAATGCTTAACCTCACATTTTCCCACATTGTCTCCTATATAGCAAGCTTTTTCTCCCCTTCATTTAACCTGTCTATATTTCTCTATAGACTCTATGACACCCTCACCACTAGCCTTTCCAAATGTATTTGTGTAACTGGAAACATTTCTATAAGTGTATTTGCTTTCCTTTTTGTACATAATTATGGGGCCCACTAGTTATGGATTACCATCTCCCTGTCCTCTGTTGGTTAGCCAATTCTCTATTCATGTTAATATACTGCCTCTAGTATAATGGGCTCTTGTCTTATTAAGTAGCCTAGCATGTGATACCTTGTCAAATGTCCTCTGAAAACCAAACATATTGTATCCACTGCTTCCCCATTTATCTATCCTGCTTGTTACCTCCTCAACAAATTTGATACACTTGTCAGGCATGAATTCCCCTTCATAAAGCCACTTGTTTCTAAATGCGTTGCTATTACATCCTTTATAATTGATTCTCACATTTTCAGAATAAGAGTCCTACAGTTATCGTTTCTTTTGTCTTCTTCACTTCCTAAATAAAAGTGTTGCATTGGCAGTTTTCAAATATTCTGGGACATTTCCATAATCTAAGGATCCTTGGAAAATTGCTATCAGTGCATTCACTAACTCGGTAACTACTTATTTTGATATCCTAGAATGCATCCTATCAGTCCGTAGGCCTTATCATTCTATAACTCCATTAGATTCCCCAGCATTTTTTCTCGAGTGATAGTTATTGTATTTATTTCCCCTCCTCCTTGATTACTTAGTAATTTTGTAATGTTACTCCTATCTTATACTTTAAAGACTGACACAAAATATTTATTCAACTCTTCTGTCATTTCCTGACATCACATTATTATATCCCAGCCTCATTCTCTAAGGGGCCAATGTTCACTTCGGCTTCTCACTTCCATTTTATGTGTCAGAGGAAGCCCTTGCAGTTGTTTTCATATTATTTGCAAGTTTACGCCCAAAGTTTATTTTCTTCCTCTTTATATGTTTTTGACTGACCTTTGTTGCCTTTTATAAACTTTCTGAATCCTCTGGCCACCACTAATCTTTGCCATATTGTATTCTTTTTCAATGCATGCTATCCTTAATTTCTACCCATCTTTATCACTGGGATATATCTTTGCCTTGAGCAATGAACTATTATTTTAAATATCTGCTGTTGTTCCTCAATCCTCTTTGCTGCAAAACCATTTCCTACTCCACATCAATCAGCTCTGCCCACGTTCCTTTGTCATTACTCTTATTTAAGCTTAACACAGTTGTTCTCAACCTAATTTCTTTTCACTCAAACTGCATGCTCAATTCTACCATATTATGTCACTGATTCCTAGGGGATCTTTCATTCTGACATCATTTATTGCCCATTGCACATCACCAGATACAAAATAGCCTGATTTCTGATTGAATCCACAACATATTATTTTATAAAACAGTTCCAAAAGCACTTTACATCGTCTTCCTCATGGATACCTCTGTCGATTTGGCTACGTCAGTCTATAAAAAGATGAAAGTCATCCATTGTTAATGTACTACTTTTGTTAAATACCCTCATTATCTCCTGATTTACTCTGTGTCACACCATATAGTTAGTGTTTGGTGCCTATAGTCTACTCCAATAGTGTCCTTTCACCCTTTTTATTTCTTACCTCCACCCAAATGGATTATAGCTCTTCTGCTCTAAGATCATCTCCAGCTATCATGCTTAGTCCATTCCATGTCACAATGCTACCTCCACCCTGGACTTCCTTTCTGTCCTCTGGAGAGGTCACACATCCCAGAATAGTTAGTTTCCCACATTGATATCCTTGTAACAATGTCTCTGAGAGGGCTGTAAGAGCCTTCCTATTAACCTATATTTGTGTCGTTAATTCATTTTATTTGTTCTAAATACTACATGATTTCAAGTAAAGTGTCATTAATTTTGCTTTTTTAATTATTATTTTCCCCTTTTGACCCTAGTTACTGCTAATTTTCTATATTTGCATACTCTGTCCCTTTCTGTCTCAGTCTGTTTGTCATTATCCAAATGTTGCTCAAATGTTAATCAAATTTTAAATGTCTCCCTGAGCTAGCACACCAGTCTGTCTATCTTTCTGACTCTGACTGATTTAACAGAAGCAGTTACATACCTTCTGAGAGCCAGATTTTTTGATGCTGTGTCTGTTTTAAAATGTCAGATTAGCCTTCTTTATAAAGTAGTTTACATTTTAATCACACAGTCATGACAGGTGTTAATGATAAAACCACTACTTTTCTGTTATACAGTAATAACCTCAACTGAGTATAAAGAACCTGATTTCAAAATTTACAGAATATAAAAAACCAGTATAGTATATTAATTGTGAGGAGGATAGTAATAGAGTTCCTGAAAATTTGGAAAGACTGCTGCATGAAACACCACATGTCAGATGAAAGAGATATTTTGGGATAAAGAACAAGGAGTGGCAATACATAATACAGGCTGGTCCCTAATTGCGAACGGGTTTGTAGCCAAGTTGGAACATAGTCAGTTGGACCATATAGTTATTCGTAAGTACAGGAAAAGTTCATATGCTTTAGGGAGCATGTTTCGAAGACAGACAAGAATTGTTCCAGGGATATGGACTTCAATTATGTGAATGGTGACATGGTGACTCAGTGGTTAGCCCTGCTGCCTAACAGTGCCAGTGACCCGGGTTTGATTCCACCCTCAGGTGATGGCCTGTGAGGAGTTTGCACACTCTCCCTGTGTTTGCATAGGCTTATTTTGGGTGCTCTGGTTTCCTCCCACAGTCCAAAGATGTGCAGTATAGGTCAATTGACAGTGCTAAATTGTCCATAGTGTCCAGGAATGAGCAGGCTAGGTGATTAACCATGGGAAATGCAGGGGGTTGGAGGAATTGGAGTTTCTGGGTGGGATGCCCTTCGAAGTGTCGGTGTTGACTCAATGGGCCGAATGTAGCAATTTTACGATTCTCTGATTCTCTGAATAGACTGTTGAAGCTAAGATTGTTCTCCTTAAAGAGGAGATGTTTGAGATGAAGTTTAATAGAAGTGTAAAAAATCATGAGAGATCTACAATTAGTAGATTAAAAGAAAATATTCTCGTTGATGGAAAGGTAAAACATCAAGGTGCACTGATTTATGGAGATTGGGAAATGAACCAATTGAAGAATGAGAAAATACAAAGAGTCATGATCATTCTGAATGTATAGGAATGAGTTCTCTGCCATCTTTACTGATGGCAAAATGAGAAACCTCTCCATTTTGAAACCCAACCACTGGTGTATGACACAAATGTAACAATTGTGTCATGCTACTGCAGTGCCTAAAATAGAGGAATTACTCACCACCTCCATGTGCCATCTGGATAGCACTAGGCTCCTGCTACTTGTGTGCTGTTGCTAGTTGCTTCATTTGTGCCCTTTCATCTTTTGATGGTAACACTACCTTAAATGTTTTCTCAAGATCCTTGAGGGAAAATATCTTTCATCATTTCCTGCTGCTTGTCCACTCAATAGGTTCTGAATAAGTTGAGACGTCACAGTTATCTTACAAATTACCTGAAAATTTAACAGAGACAATAATTTGGCAGAAACAGCCAGCTATTCATTCGGAGAATTATAATTGTGATACTTTTAGTTTGGAAACAGAAAATTGTTACTCGGGCTTTTTTTTTTGCCAAGTAATTCAAAATGTACTGAAAGCTGCAATGAAGGAGAAAAAATATATAATTGAAACTGGTGAAAAGCAGAGGGAAGAAAAGACATCCTGAAATGACTTATTGAAAATGTTGATCAAGCATTGTCAGAGAAACTCAGTAAGTTGGTAGTCTGAAAAAAATGAAAGTAACACACTTATTCTGCAACCTATTCTGAGGCTAGTAAATTAAGTGTCTATTCAGAAAATATGAAACTCAGTCTTCATGATTTATCTGCTTGTTTTTTTTTAAGGAAAGGAAACAATACATCATTTTCCCATGTGTTTATAAGATCCAGTAGACACTCAGCAATTGCAATTTCTTTTACTCTTATTTTGTGAATAAGAGCTGTTATTATTGCATTGCTGAGATAACAAGGTGTAGAAAGAAGGTGTTTTCTGAAGAAGGGTCTAGGCCCGAAATGTCAGCCTTCCTGCTCCTCTGATGCTGCTTGGCCCGAAATGTCAGCCTTCCTGCTCCTCTGATGCTGCTTGGCCTGCTGTGTTCATCCAGGTCTACACCTTGTTATCTCAGATTCTCCAGCATCTGCAGTTCCTACTATCTCTGAAACAATTATTGCATTGCCATTGTTTTTAGGGATTACATGTGAATGATGTGCCCGTTTAGATAGTTAGGCTGCTGATTTTGTGTGCCATGTAATGGAAAGATGGAAGAATTTTGCCATAACCGGTGTCTGTTTAATAAAAAGTGTAGAAACAGAAAATGCTTAGCAGCAAAGGGGAGAGAAATGGTGGAATTCAATGTCTTCCTCTTTGATGCAGTTCAGTGCTGGGAATAGATTAAATCAATTGAGAAGGATTGTGGGCCAAGTTTGAGACTTTTGGCCAGCCTTCTCTCCCCACCACCAGTTTAAGACTACTAGTATTTATCAAGTGGTGGTGATGTGTGGTAGACCCAGCAACAAACCTTGAAGTACTTGCTTGAAAACACCTTAGGGGTCCCTTATTTTCAATGCCTGATCAAGAAACCCAGCATCAGCAATGTAGGAGCATACTGAAAGCTATGCATCCACTTGCTGCTGATGCACTTTCCCCTGCAACTCTCAACCTGTGGCAGCCCCGACTGCCAATATTCTGCTGTGACCCAGATCCATCGATGATTGTAAAGGTTAGATGGGTGCAATACTGGCAGTGGCCATGCCTCTTCTATGGTGCTGCTGAAGAACTGCCAGTCTCTGGTTGGACTGAAGCTCCTGAGGATAAGTTTGCTGTCTTCAAGGTCCTTGGTCACAGGGAAGAATCAATATGCCCAATTATGCCCAATTAAGTGCCTGATTGACATTTAATGTGGTGGGCTCTCCGGAAAGTAGAAAACATGCAGTTCTTGTCACTTCTTCATCCCATGGGAAGGATTCCTGTTGCCTAGATTCAAAATGATGCAACCTTTAAGCTCTGAAAAGGTCACAGATCTGAAGCATTATCTCTAGGCATGTTATCAGACTTGCTGACTTTTTCAAGATTTATATTTTTATTTCAAATTTCCAACACCTGTGCCATTTTATTTTTGAAATTCTCCCACATTTGATTTGCATGACTTAGATATTTGAGAAAGATGGGCATTGGAATATTTAAGTATTCAAAAGTGAGGATAAGAGTCTTCATAGCATTGAACGTACATTTATAATGGTAATATCACAGATGATTTTAAATTAGATTATTGATGCAAATCGGAGATGTTAGGCAATAAAGCTCTGCTTTTACTAAATGTAATGCATGTGAGTTATGGCCCCACTGATGTTGCTACTTGACAGGTCAGATCCAGAATAAAGTCTAGCTTGATAGATCTTTCTTTAACATGACAGGCTTTTGCAGAAATGCAAACACACAAAGCTGCAAATTTGCTTTAACAATAAAACAGAAGTTTCTTACACAAGAGAAATAAACAAAACACAAAACAGACTTTTAAACATAATAAAGCATGAAATATTTCACAATAACAGGACAAAATAAATATAAAAGTAAAATAACCTCCCCAATGCCATCACTTTACAGTTAATCAGAAAGAGAGAAATGTTTGCTCCTTGCCCAACTTGTAGATTTGACTTACCTGCATTTTACTTTCAGTTCATGTCCTGTGAGCTTTAAAGTCTTTTCTTTGAATGCTTACACCACTCAGATCTTAGACTTCCTCAGCCTTGAATAATCAATGAAGATTTTCCAATGAACACACCTTGATCGGAAGGTTACATTGAGGTAAATAAGACCATTAACCTCTCTGATCACTCCTTGTTACTGTGAGGAACAATTTGTTCATCTGAATTCAGTCAAGTCTCCGCTGAACTAAATTCAGAGAGTTTTTAACTAACTTAAAAGAACTGGTCCACCCTGGTTCTGTTAAACTAATAGTTTAATATTTCTTTCTTCCCCTGTCATAGAGTCCTACAACATAAACAGGCTTCCATTAACTTTTCAGGAGGCATCCAATCTTCTATTGCCTGATACCTACTTGTTTAAATTCATGGCTCTGTAAAGATTGACATAGTTAATTACTAAACCGCTTCACCGAAAAATAGACCGAACCCATATGCCACTAGTTTAAAATCCAAAATCTAAAACAAGGTATTTTCTTTTTCATGATATATGTTATATATGACAAAAGAAATAGATTTGCAAACTTTTTTCTAACTCCAGTGGGAGGGAAATGGATAGGTTTTAGAACAGTTTTTTGGACTTGTTTTAACCATTTATTCAATTATCATAAATATAGTCCTTGTTTCTTTAAGCCATAAAAGCCCTAGATTTCAATTCTAGGTTAGCTGCACAAGGATATCAGAAAGCCCAGTGCTTCAAAACCAGCATTAAAAAATGGCTACTTGCAATTTCTATTTTTGGCCAGGGTAAGGGTGACTGCTTTGGGATATGAGCCAAGTGACCCAGAAAGAGTAAAAGAAGCTACCAGATCCTGAGGCAGTCTGGGTGGAAGTACTGTACTCCAGTACAGTATTCAAATTTTAGAAACAACAGAAAATATTTATCCTGCTCTCACCTTCCCTAACATCTGCACCGCATCCTTGCTGGTCCATGCCAATTAATACTTCAAACCACACTTACATAACACTTCTTGTACATGCTATCTAATATCCCTAATGCCCTTAATCTCATCTACTCCCCTGTTGCCCCTCAAGCCCCGGATTTCCTCAATCACCACCAAGTGTTTCATCACCTTATGGCAAGCCAGTTACAACTCATAACCACACATACCATCATTTACCATTCAGTCTTCATGCCAACTCACCTAATATTTGCCATGGGAATTTCTTAGAATATACCCTGTTAGAAAATGAAGTTATCTGTCTTTTGAAGCTGTCACTATTGAAATTAAACACAGTGCTGTTGGTACAAAAAAAATTGTAATACATTGAAATTCCTCCAAATAATCCCTTATGAATTTAAACATTTAACATAAGTGCTTAATTCCTCTTGTCAATAAATATTCCATTCAGAAATGAATTGGAGCTGTGCGGTACAGTGCATTGCAATTATCTCAAGTAAGATTCAGAAATCTGCATCCATGGTTATGGATGTAACTTTTTAACATTTTTAAATAGGACAAATATAACTTTAAGATAAGACTTTCAGTTATACTTCTGGATATGATTGTCACCAGCATTTAATATTCTTGTTTGTATATCACGCTGCCACAAACCATCTTTTGTCCATGCTGAGTTTAGAGTCTTTCTAATTCTTAGGAGTAGGGGATAGACTATTGGTGAGTGTGATTGCACAACTTTATAGGTTGATAGAGGACTTCAGCTAACAGGTCAAGTGATAACACTGTGTGGAGCTGAAGGAACACAGCAGGCCAGGCAGCAGCAGAGGAGAAGGAAAGCTGACGTTTCAGGTCAGGAACTTTCTTCAGAATTGAAGGGTCCCAACCCGAAACGTCAACTTTCCTGTTCCTCTCATGCTGCCTGGCCTGCTGTGTTCCTCCAGCTCCATACTGTGTTAGCTCTGACTCCAGCATCAGCAGTTCTTACTATCTCCAGGTCAAGTGATCATTTGTTTTCATGCACACACAAGGAGAGCCAGTTTTATCGTTTTGAACTTTAAAACCAGACTCTGGTGGTTTACAGAATCTCCAAACTTTATATGAAACATTAAAATATACATATTACAATTCCTACACTTTTCAGCCCAGGTGTCTTGTATTCGCTTCTCTTTCCCAGAAAGTTTACAGACACCATCTATTTCACCCAAGGCCAGTGCTATCTTGCTGATAGTGTGGCTCCAACATCTCCAGCTTGCATTTGTATATCAGTAGTTCCCTTTTGCTTTTGTATTATGACTGAATATGTAAGCTTTAACTAACTGAAACTGATTCAATTCCTTCAATGAGTTGAACATAAGAGGCACTAGGCTGAGTTAATATTAGCTAAGTGCAGTGAACATTAACTGGCTAAGCCTAATCACAAGGATTCTCAAGAGCTGTACAGAATATCTCTGATCTTTTTGGGTGCTTGTGCAGAATTTAATTGTCTTTATTCAAATTTTATGTGATATTTTTAGTTGGGTGGAGTTCAATACAACATTAGCATTAATTCCTTTAAAAAACCCTCACCTAAATCAACACCTTCCATCAAAAAGAAATAGATCTGTACCTCCATGTTTCCATAGTCTGTTGTGGAATGTGATGGCTACCAATGGGTCTCTTCGCACTGGCCCAAGATTGCACATATCTTGCAATTGGTAAGGAAATCCTCAATGGCTTTGAAGACTCCAAACTCGCCATTAAGCAAGCTCTGATTCTGCACTTGGTAATCCCAACATGACCCTGGTGCAGCTTCCTTAGGATGTCTTCCCAAAGAAAAACTGGAATGACCAGTTGTCCACATTTGCAAAATGTTGTCAGTTCTCAAAATGTTCTTACAGCCAATCCACTCTGTCTTTGGTCTCATGAACCTTCAACACAGTACCCAGATGTTGAAATATCCCTGGCCCATCAACTACTTCTGTTGGACCTGGCCAAGCCAATTACAGCTTGCTGGCCATTGTGTTATTGTCGACTGATTGTATGACTTGAATTTGTACACACTGGAAGGAGACACACCAGAGATGTAAATGAGTGCACGCATCAAACTAAAGACATCAGAAAGATTGTGACATTCACTCTGCAAATTGCTTGCCTGAAACCATTCTCAGTTCAAATCCTTCCTCCAACGTCCTGTCAGCTCACACCAACCTTAGCACAAAACATTCTTTCTCCAATTGATTGATGAGCTTCACTAAAAAGACTGTATGTGTATAGTTCAAGCTTGCTAGATTTAAGCATCTTGAGCAACCTCTGAATTAGGTCTTTCTCCTATTGATACACTTGTAAAAAGGATTTGGTTACAAATTGTTGGAAGCACAAGCTCAAAAAGGGACAATGAGGGCATCAAGGGACTGGGATTTTGTGGCACAATGGAACCAACAATATATGTGCTCATTCAATGAGACCTAAGGCTAGCAGAAGTAACGGGAATAACAGTACACGTAACAGGAGAATTAAAGTAAAATTTTATTCAGAAAGCAAAAGCAAATAAATGAAAAGAATGATTAAAATAAGAGAGAAAGTACAGGAGGTAGAAGGGATAAGTAAGCGAACAGTTTAATATGTATGTTTTTTACTGTAAAATGGCTGTGAATAATTTATCACCAGCAGAAATGAGACTGTACATTTTCAATTGGTCTCATTCTAGGCTGGAATGTTTGGAAGACTTTAAAAGGGTTCTTACATGTAAAGTATCAGCCTTAACATAGCCCGAACATTTTTTTCTGGTTTTAAGTAACTTTAACAGGTAAAATGAGTTAATGTTCTGAAAAGCATGGATGTCGAGGCCAAACTCCCATTTTCATAAGCATTTTCTTAATGGTAGATTAGCATCAATTACGGTTATTTCCAGCACACAGATTATCTCTTCCTCACTACAAACTGCTGGAATACTTATATACTCATAAAAGCGTCCTCTTCATCTCCAACTGCCGTTGAGACATCAATCGCCTCAACCTCT
>NC_063337.1:74002200-74037796 GCF_021869965.1 Rhincodon typus
CACCTCCCAGTCGCGAACCATTTCAACTCCCCCTCCCATTCCTCAGACGACATGTCCATCCTGGGCCTCCTGCAGTGCCACAACGATGCCACCCGAAGGTTGCAGGAACAGCAACTCATATTCCGCTTGGGAACCCTGCAGCCCAATGGTACCAATGTGGATTTCACAAGTCTCAAAATCTCCCCTCCCCCTACCGCATCCCAAAACCAGTCCAGCTCGTCCCTGCCTCCCTAACCTGTTCTTCCTCCCACCTATCCCCTCCTCCCACCTCAAGCCGCACCTCCATCTCCTACCAAGTAACCTCATCCCACCCCCTTGACCTGTCTGTCCTCCCTGGACTGACCAATCCCCTCCCTAACTCCCCACCTGCACTCACCTTTACTGGCCTCATCCCCGCCTCTTCGACCTGTTTGTTTCCTCTCCACCTATCCTCTCCTCTATCCATCTTCTATCCGGCTCCCACTCTCTCCCTATTTATTTCAGAACCCCCTTCCCCTCCCCCTTTTCTGATGAAGGGTCTAGGCCCGAAACGTCAGCCTCTCTGCTCCTATGATGCTGCTTGGCCTGCTGTGTTCATCCAGCCCTGCACATTAAACATGGTGCTATTTTGCCAGCAGGTTCTAGGTTATTATTTCTACATGTTTGAGAGATTAATTGCAAAATAGTCTGATGCATTCAATATTTCCGGGAGAAAACCTTCGCTGTTTGCTGCAACAAAACACATTTTGCTTTCAGCTGACTCTGTTGGCTAATGTACTCAAATAATAAATACTTAATGGAAATACTTCATCATGTGTATTTGACCCATAGTAATGTCAGATATTCATCCCTGGCATCTGTCATTGCCTTGGCAGCGGAAGGGGAAAATTTATTAGTTTCAAATTTGGGAAACTTTGGGTAGGCAGTAGCAACTAGGAAACTGCTGCTCCATATCTCTTCCACTTTCTTGTATTTCTGGCAAAAAAACAGACAGCCTGCCAAAGATCTTTGAAGGACAATGAGGCCAGAAAGTCAGCTAAGTTCAGGTGCACATTACTGTGGTAGTAGACATGCTGGCAAGTTGCTTGTGCATCCAAATCCACAGAAAAAGGTGAATGACTACATAGCTTTTACTAGATGTTGGTTTATTGTTGGACAGTGATAACAAGGAATTGTTATTTGAACACAAGAAAGATTTTGTTGGGTAAGCTTTCCCTTTGGAACATGTTCTAATAGTCGAGAATTTTATATTTAATATTATGTTAATGTTATTCCACCATGACAAATTATTGAGTTTTTTTACAATGATATTCCCCTCATTGCAAATAGAAATCTTTGTTTACAAAATAAGTCTTTGTTAACCAACTGTCTGTGTGAAAATAGTTTTGATGAAATACTAGCTGTTGATGGTCTGCCTTTACAGTAACTGATATGCATGTGTGATGAGTTTCTTCCCATGTCTAGCCAGAACTGTTAATGACCGTGGTGTTGTTCGGAAGCTTTGAACAGAAATATAAACGTGCAATTGCTAAGACAGTGTAGAATAAGAAAAGAATATATTTTCAACATTGTGTACTGTTTCGTTTAATGCACAAAATGCACAGTGAATACTGATGATGAGATCTATTCCAGCAGTCTCTGTGGGCTGGAAATAAACTGTGGCTTTCCAACAAATTGGCTTTTGAATGTTAAGTTCAGTTGCAAGTTTCTAATGTTTTATCAACAATGTTTATCACCTGATATTACAACATCAGGATAATCTATCTCAAGCAGATACTAAAATGCCAATGAGAAGGAGATTACAACATTTATTGCTCTATTCACTACATTTTATTGAAAGACAATATAAGATGTGAATCATCTTTCAATTTACTTTATTAGTTGAGTATAATTGTACGCTCAAATTGTTTATCTGATAGTACATAACAGCTATTGAATTGTTTTACAGTGCAAAGGAAAGTAAGTGATCATAATGGTCAATATCAGCATGGTAAACCTCATTTGGAAGGAACAATATTTAAGAATTGACATCAATCAGCATCAAAGAACTCATGAAGTAAATACATGCACTGGGTATTGATAAAAGCTAGGCAGGTGGGGAGGTGGAATTTTGACAAAAGTTCTGAGGAAGGGTTACTGGACTTGAAATGTTAACTCTGATTTCTCTCCACAGATGCTGTCAGACCTGCTGGAGCTTTTCCTGCATTTTATGTTTTTGTTTCTTAGCTCTTGACATTTTGTCACAACATATCCAATTAATGATCCACTAAAACAACATTTAGAAGGATATCTGAAGTTTACTTACGGATTCCACTGGATTCATGGGATTCGAGATGAAATATGACATATGACAGCAGCTTAAGTAATGAAATGACAGTTTTGTTCAGTGCATGTCCTTAGAATTTAAAACCCCGCAAATCAGCTGTACATATTTAGGCCTAGATTTTGTATTAAGATTAACAATGAGGTTATCTGTGCTTATTGTTTCAATGAATGAATCGGAAGTCAACTTCTGAACTCCACACATGTGAGGTTAAGTAAGACAATTAGGAGGATGATATCCCAGTTAACCTGTTCTCCACAAGCTGAACAATTCAACACCCTGTTGAGTAGTTCACTGTTGAAATCTATGTTAAGGCATTAAATGGCTGCACATACCCAGTCACTATCTACTTATCATTTTCATAAAATGTTAGGACTAGTTTCCATGAATATAAGTGATTTGTTAATGGTGTGACTAATCATAATAATTGTCAAACAAACTTTCTGGTACTAAATATTTAACTTTACAGATGTGGAGTCTGACTCCACAATTTATTTAGTGTTGGTATTTAAGACCTTTTCATTATAATTTTTCCTAAATTTTTCTCTCTCTCTCTCTCTCTCTCTCTTAATTCCAACATACTTTCAGTCTCTTGGTTTTACTTTATGCAAATAATTTAAAACAAATCGATGCTTTCTGATTTACATCCCTACAGGATTCAGTGATGATTTCTGAATCAGATTAATTGAGGATAAACGCTTATACTTGGCCTTCTCAGACATAAGAACATAATAAATAAGAGCAGCATTAGATCATTTGTCCCTTCAGACATATTCTGCCATTCAGTAAGATCATGGCTGATCATCAACCCATCTCCTTGTGCTGTCCCGATTTCCTTAGGTTCCCTTTAAATCAAAAAATCTATCAACCTCAAATATCTCAAATATCAAATGCTGTTGAGAGGGTACTCATGACCAACAGATGCCTATATGACACCAAGTCCTTTTTGGAGCTATACACAGCTAGGAAAAGGAGGGAGCATTCCACCCCATAGGTCACATAGGTGCGATGGAGTACTATCTTAGATCACAGAGTCTATCCAAGCGGTTCTTTTCAGATTCGGCTAAATGTAATTAAGAGAAGATTCATCTAACGGCAATTTGCTTAAAGAAGAATGTTTATTAAGTAATAATAATGATTATAGTGGTAATAATAAATTATTATAATGGTAACAATGCATGGAAATGAAAAGAGAAAAAGCATAAAGTCTCACGCCCTTCTGCCCGTCAGGGGCGCCTGAATCGATGGCTGGTCTCAAGGCTTAGGTTCATTCCTGGCACCGTTCACAATTCCGAGCTGAGGTGAAATCCAGCGATTTGGAATGAAACTCTCTCGCTCTCTCTTATACAGTGTAACAAACAGCCAGCATAAAGAAAACAGATTCAGCAGACAAAGCTACTGTCCAGTACAGAAAACACAGCTACAGAGAAAACAAGCTGCTGTTGCCATCTTTGACCCGTACAGAAATGTTCACAGAACTCATTCAAGGTCATGCAGCTGTCGAATATCATTAACAAGTTTAGCCTTTCAGCCCATCCTATACATTCCACTCTGATCATATTTTACTGCACATATTATAGTCACAGTTGCAGGCGCAAACCAGCGACAGCCGGGCAAGAATGTATAATAAGAGTATGTAACTGACACAACAATGAAATAACTAGCATCAAAACAAAGAATACAAGAATAGGGAATATCATCAAATTAATGATTGCAGTGGCCTTTAGGGACAAAATCTTAAATATATACTCCACCCCCCGATGTATGGTCAAAGCCATGATGGAACAAGCAATTTGTGCCACCTAACTGAGGTGACCATCATATCATCTACGTTTTTTTCAGTTCATCTTTTTACATAATTTGCTCTAAAATGCAGTATATTTCAGATTCAGGTTTATTAATTTGAGTTTTTTTTAATTCTCCAGTTCCCTATTTACAGATCATTTTACCCAATAACAGTAAAATAACATTATATATGGACTCAAGATCTCTCCAGCTCTCTTCATCTGTATCCGTCTTGAGGATCCTTCTCCAACATGTTTCCCTCCTTGCTAATTCTATGAATGATTGTATCATTGTATGGTAAGAAACTCCAAATGCAGGTACCCTCTTTTTGAGCTACGATATACATTGTAAACATTGGAGTACATGCATCATACAAACGCTCAAGATGGGGTATCTGTATGACATCCGATGGGCTTTTTCGTTCAGTTGACCGTTACTCCTCTCAGAATCCATTTTTATTCATTTCTGTAACATTTTGACTTAATAGACAATCATACAATTTATTTTGATTGTAATTTGTTTTACATCATTTTCACTACAACTACTTTCATTGTTTTAAAGTCAGTTTCTTTATGGATTTTGTGTCAGTGTCTCATCATTTAAACTATGTTTTTATGTTCTTCCAAGCCACATTAATACTTTCATCAAGTGAGTGTACATGTCTGAGGTCTGTTCTTTAGTGCATGTTTTTTTAACACCTCATGTTTGTTACCTCCGAGGGAACATTCACTTTTGCACACTTACATCGGTGTTCCAAGACCAAGTCAAGCATACTTGACTTCCACATGATCTTATCAAATGATCTATGAGGTTTTACTTATCTCTCCATGTATGGTCCCGATGCTTCGGGTCGTGGCTTGATCATCAAACCAGTTTTCTTAAAAGGAAAGACAAGGACACAAACATCACCAAGAGAAAGCTGTCAGTTTCATGCTCTCATCTAAACCTTCTTTTTCACTACTGTAATATTTTAACCTGAATTGCTGCTTCAACACATTATTCGAAGTATTTTCTGTCTGTTACCAGTTTCCACTCTTAATTACTTTGTCCCATCCAATTTTGCAACTTAACTATTACCACCAAATCTAATTCCAGAGATCTCTAGAGATTTGTAGTCCGTGGAACATAATCTTATAATATTTTAAATCAAAATCAAACATTTCTGTTTGACTCAGGCACAACATACTTTATTTGCTCTTTTACTAAGATGACCCAACTTTTTAAAAGTTACTTGATGAGTCATTCTAGATATTTGATATATCTCTATGTAAATTTGTCCAAAATCAATATTTTGTTTAGTCCCTTAAAGTTACTAACCATGTTTACATGCTATGAAACTATTGAGACTCTGTGCATGCACTTCATCATTTCCCAGAATCCCTTTAAATTTTTGGGTAACTATTCTATTTAAATGTTTTAGAATACCAGGGCATGTGAGTTTTAACATAGTTTTTTGTCATAATATGTTTAAGTTTTCCCAGGCTCAGTGGTTCGAGCTTCGTGACACTCACTACAATTGATATTTCTACAGTATATCACTGAAATGTGTCATTGATGAATGGCTTGATGGGTTGAGGGTGTCTCATTCAATTCTGCAAATGGGTTCAGCCTTCAGCATTTCCAATTTCTAAAAAAAAACAAGCCGCATCAAGCAGTATGCGTTAATTAGTATTATGCTTGTGCAGATTCAAAAAAGGGAGTGGGACGTAAACTCCTGCATATAATTACATCAACCGTCTCTTCTCCTCCTCCTTGATGGAAGGAAAAGGCCACCCCTTTGTTAAATTTGCCTTTCCTAAACTCCTCACACACAGGTAGTTGCACTTTCAATGTTTCAAATTTCCCATCATTTGGATATAAACAATGAGTCAATCTTATCATCCAGAATCAAAGATTCACTCATGTTAAAACAGTATTCGGAACTTTTGACCAGAAAATAAGATTCCAAACATGGTAATTTCTGTGATTAAAATTTTACCCAGTCCAAACACAACACGGAGTCAATTCCAGAAGGTAAATTTTTACCAAGCCTTACAAACCAAAATTTTGAACCAACATATCGCAGACTTTTGCTTCACACAACCGTTGATGGTTTCTTAAAAGGACATTACATTAACCATACATGATTAATGTACACAGATACAGGCACACAACACACTTTCAAATCACTGGACATTCCCAAAATGCAAACTAAAACTTCAAAGTAGTCACAGATCTCAAGTTCCAGAGAACAAAAAGACACAAATTGTACAAGAGGACATTTAGCAACCAACAAACTTAGGTGCATTCAAACCAGACTACAAAAAAGTTAATACTTTTTCTTATCCTTGAAAGTCTTTTGAATGACATTTTAAGGTCATTGTGCAATTATTTCCAACATTGCTCATTAAGAAATGTATGGGCTTGAACAGCTTGACTTTTGTACAGAATGTGGCCTTCCATTGATTTGCACTGTGTTTCTCGGAATGGAGACCTTTCTTAAGCAAGCTGCACCGGTGCCAGATTGAGTCGCTTCTGATAGTGAAGTTCGTGTCTCTTCTACATTAGCAACTGATTTAGTAGTAAACTTCTCATTTTTGGAAAATCTAGAAGAGGAACGGGGGAGGAGGACAAGATGCAATGGCTGGTTGTCTTGTTTGAGAATATTCCCTTATATCCTGTTGCTCATTTTAATACTGTAGAAGTTGTCTTTTTCAGTTTTGTAATTCCACTGTGTGCTCCAATTGATGCCAAAAGTGCAGAGTGTTCATTCTCTGGTGCAATAAATGAATTGTTTTAAAGGTTACCATTTATCACTGGATCAGAAATCTTTCTAAGCCATTCTTCGTTTTGCCCTGATTGGATAACTTCCATTGGAGAATTGTGTAATCACTCATTTTTCTGTATAGGCTTCTGAACAATGGGTTTGAATTTCTTGACAGGTCCAAACATGTTGTATTGGGTTTGATATTGAAGCAGTCTGTGTGAAAGGAAGGTGAACGTTCTGACTGCATCACGAATACTGTCTCAGTAACTGGAGAGGCTACAATAGATAATGTAGGCAGATTTGAGGCACATAAATTACGTGAGATGCAATCACCTTGTTTCAGAGCAGTAACATGACTTTTAACAGAATCTGAAAATAAACATGAAATTGGATTGATTGTAAAGGTCATAGATGTATTAACTGACTGATCACATGGAGCACTGGAAATCATGACATCTTTCATAAAAGGTGAACGCATTTTACTTTGTGAAATCTGCCTATTTGCAGTGGGACATTACTAGTCAGTAGGAAAGGCATACACATCTTTAATGAATGAATTTTGATTTGGAACAGCTTTAGATTCCTTATGTATTATCGTGTTTTCAATATTTTCTGTGTTGGAGTGGAGTGAAAACCCCATCTTCACTTGATTTTCCTTTCCTCCCTCCATATCTGATTTGGTCTTTGTTACTTAAAAATCATATGTTTTGGAGATCAGTGTGTTCTCCACATATGGTACGTGGCAGCTGTAGGTATTCTGTCCATCTTACTCCTCTCTATTGCTGCTTTCAGTAAAGCCACGAACATTTCTCTTCTCGTTATCTTTTGTTTCACCTTCAAACCCACCCCATCTCCAACTTGTTGTCTCTATTTGTCGCTTGCGCGAGTGGGCCTCACTCTTCGCTTACCAGCCTCCACCTCCTTTAACTGTCCTAACAACAAACATACCTGTCCCACTACCTGTCCCTGAGCTGACCCTAACAGGGCTAACAGAGCACTCTCATCTAGCCCAGACTACATTGTATTAGCCAGCTCTTCATTTTGGCTGTGAAAGCTTCCTGGTCTGGACCCTGAAACTGTGGAGAATACATACTCGTTTTCATAGCCAAATCCCTCAAACGTTTTATACCTTCTGGTATGATCTCCTAGTTTTCAACATCACCTTCCCAATCTATTGGGGAAGCGTACTTGTTTCCTACTGTCAGTGTCAGCGCATTCCACAATGATCCAGTTTACCTTATGTTTCTAAAGACACTTTTCACATGTGGATCAACACTTAGTGCTCCCAGATTCTCTTGCTTTGTGGCACTCAGCATAATATGGGTGGCACCTTGGTCCCATGACCACATCAGCCAAGAAGCCAAAGTGCCACCCGACTCCTGCTTAAAGTGTAACCCCAAATCCTGCAACTCGGATAGAGAGTAATTTCTCATTATTCTCAAATTTTGTGGGTTCTGTCCTCCAACCTGTTTTGTCTTACTTGTTATTAGGGGCCGTGCTATTAGTCCCTTCTCTGAGGGTGGCTCCGGAACTGGAGCATCCCCTTCCTCATCCATCCATTCAGATTCCATATCAGATGAATATCCAATGTCTCCATCCCAGTGGTTGGGGTTCCATCATGAGGTAATAATATGTGCATTTTGACTGGGTCAACTTTCCAATTGCACCATTTTGCTCTATTTGTCTGTTGTACCATTGCCAGAAGGCATACTATCTGGTTCTGTTTCTCCTGTACATTTTCAGCTCTCTCTTGCAATATCTTAACTGCTTCTGTTAGGATAATGTTACGCTGTTCTACTGCCATCAACGCAGCCTCAAGCTGCTTGTTTTTGGCCTGGCACTCTCCCATTTCCCTACATATAGAATACAAAGCTGTTAACAAGATCCATCCCACTTGCAGTACACTGTCCTTGGTTTTGGGGAAGCCTGCCTCTCGCAAGCATTCGTGTATGGCAGTCTGTATAAATAACCCTCCTTTCTCTGTTTTTCCGGTTATAACCATCTCTCATTCTTGCAGGCTTCCTAATGGTACTAACAAGTTAGCTATGGACCCGAATCTGCAGTCTGCCGCTTTCCATCCTGGAAAGTGGATAGTCTCCAGAGCATCAGGTTGCCATTCCCTTCTCCTAAATATTTTCCCGAATCCCATTCCTCGTCACCAAATAAGGTCTTGGATCACAGAGTGTATCTAAGCGCTTCTTTTCAGATTCAGTTAAATGTAGTTAAGAGACGAATTGTCTAACAGCAATTTTCTTAAATATGAATGTTTATTAAGTAATCGTTATGATTATAATCGTAATAATAAGTGATTATAATGATAACAAAAAATGGAAATGAAAACAGAAAAAGCAACATGTCTCACACCCCTCTGACCGTCGGGACTCCTTGATCGATGGCTAGTCTTGAGACTTCGGTTCATTCCTGGCACCATTCACGATTCTGAGCCAAGGCGAAGTCCAGCGACTTGGAATGAAACCTCTTTCTCTTATACAGCGTAACAAACAGCCAGTACAAAGAAAACAGATACAGCAGACAAAACTACTGTCTAGTGCAGAAAACACAGCTGCAGAAGAAACAAGCTGCTGGTGCCGTCTTTGGCCTGTAAAGAAATGTTTACAGGACTCAATCAAGGTCATGCAGCTGTTGAATACCATCATTAACTTTTAGCCCTTCGGCCCATCCTATGCAAGTATCTGGATGAATGCAGTGCAAATAACATTCAAGAAGCTTGGGACCATCCAGGACAAATTTGCCCACTTGATTGACACCACATCCATAAATGTTCAGTCACTCCACCTCCAACACTCAGTAGCAGCAGTGTGTACTGTCTCTAAGATGCACTTCAGAAATTGACAAAAGATCCTTAAACAGCATCTTACAAACCCACAATTACTACCATCTTGCAGGACAAGGACAGCAGACGACCACTTGCAAGTTCCTCTTCAAGTCACTCACCATCTAGACTTCAAAATATATTGTGATTCCTTCAGTGCCGCATGGTTGAAATCCTGGAACTACAATGTTGTTCTACCTATAGGATGTGGTCTAGAGCTGTTCAAGAAGGCAGTTCACCACCTCCTTCACAAGGGCAATTGAGGATGGGCAATTTGTACTGGCCCAGCAAATGACATCCATAGTCCATGAGTATAATGGTTAATATAAAAATTGCTATTCTTCAAAAGTTGAGAGAAGACATTTGACAGCTGCCAAAAATAAATATATTCCTTTTTCCAATGACTATAAAAACCCAGCAGTTGGATAGTCAGCACAGTGTTACTGGCATGAGTATGCATTTTTTGTCATTCATTCTCCACATCTTTATGATTTTGTAAATCATTGTGCAATCTACTATGTGACAACACACACACTGGGAACTAATTCAAATTGAATTTCTCAGACTTGAATAAAGATTCTGACAGGATCAGTGGAAAAATAGTAATATTTTAAACTTTGTTTTGTGGCATGGCTTATAATGATTGAGTTTCTTGAGAAGAGAAGAAACTTGTTCTCCTCTATTGTTCTATGTGACGTGATTATGTTTGTACAAATGCAAATCTTTCATTATAAATTGTTAGAATGAATGTATGTGCCAATCCAGAATGATCTCAATGCTAAGCAAATCAGCTGCTTGTGGAGCACACTGTTAATGTTTAATTCCCTTAACTGATGGTTGCAAAGTCAATTGCTACTCAATAATGAGGAGTTCTACACTGCAAGACCTAAAGCTATTAGATTAAAATTATCCACACTCATCTCACTCATATCTACAGCTACCAGCAAGACAGACTTCAGTTTCACCATTCTGGCAAGATACAAATCAACAAAGAGGTGTGATCTCACCCAATATATTATTCACTCCACTTTAAAGATAAGAGTCAGATGAAAGCAGTTTTAAAATGCGCTACACTTTGTGGGATATAGAAAATACACTCTATCACTTCACATACAAAACAGAGAATACCCAATCTTTTGTTGTCATATTTATTTCCTGGTGCTGGCACACTACTAGAGTAATGATATAAGTACTATGGCATATGGAATAGTGAGAAGAGCGAGATTCTAGATTTTTGCAAATATAAACATTCTGGCTTTGTGCCAATCTTGTGAAGAATGCCTTTGGGGGCCCCATTTAATTTTTCTGACTCTCTTTAACAAAGGTGGATCTCACTTATTAACATTTCATTGGGGATTTTTCTCTGAGGACCCCATTTGTTCTTTTTCTCTATGAACACAACTAGGATATTTCTAGAGATAGCAGGAACTGCAGATGCTGGAGAATCTGAGGTAACAAGGTGTAGAGCTGGATGAACACAGCAGGCCAAGCAGCATCAAAGGAGCAGGAATGCTGATGTTTCGGGCCTAGACCCTTCTTCAGCAATGGGGGAGGGGAAGGGGGTTCTGAAATAAATGGGGAGAGAGGGGGAGGTGGATAGAAGATGGATAGAGGAGAAGATAGGTGGAGAGGAGACAGACAGGTCAAAGAGGCGGGGATGGAGTCAGTAGAGGTGAGTGTAGGTGGGGAGGAGATAGGTCAGTCCAGGGTGGACGGACAGGTCAAGGGGGCGGGATGAAGTTAGTAGATAGGAGATGGAGGTGGAGCTTGGGATGGGAAGAGGGGATAGGTGGGCGGAAGGACAGGTTAGGGAGGTAGGGACGAGCTGGGCTGGTTTTGGGATGCGGTAGGGGGAGGAGAGATTTTGAAGCTTGTGAAGTCCACATTGATACCATTGGGCTGCAGGGTTCCCAAGCGGAATATGAGTTGTTGTTCCTGCAACCTTCGGGTAGCATCGTTGTGTCACTGCAGGAGGCCCAGGATGGACATATCGTCCTCACGTACCACCCCACCAACCTTCGGATCCAACGCATCATCCTCTGACACTTCCGCCATCTGCAATCCGACCCCACCACCAAAGACATATTTCCCTCCCCACCCTTATCTGCTTTCCGGAGGGACCACTCTCTCCGGGACTCCCTTGTCCGTTCCACACTCCCCTCCAGCCCCACCACACCCGGCCCTTTTCCCTGCAACCGCAGGCTACACTTACCCCTACACCTCCCCCCTCACCCCCGTCCCAGGACCCAAGAAGACTTTCCACATCAAGCAGATGTTCACCTGCACATCTGCTAACGTGGTATACTGCATCGGCTGTTCCCGTTGTGGCCTCCTCTACATCGGGGAAACCAAGCGGAGGCTTGGGGACCGCTTTGCAGAACACCTACGCTCGGTTCGCACTAAACAACTGCACCTCCCAGTTGCGAACCATTTCAACTCCCCCTCCCATTCCTCAGATGAAATGTCCATCCTGGGCCTCCTGCAGTGCCACAACGATGCCACCCGAAGGTTGCAGGAACAGCAACTCATATTCTGCTTGGGAACCTTGCAGCCCAATTGTATCAATGTGGACTTCACAAGCTTCAAAATCTCCCCTCCCCCTACCGCATCCCAAAACCAGCCCAGCTTGTCCCCGCCTCCCTAACCTGTCCTTCCTCCCACCTATCCCCTCCTCCCACCCCAAGCCCCACCCCCATCTCCTACCTACTAACCTCATCCCACCCCCTTGACCTGTCCGTCCTCCCTGGACTGACCTATCTCCCCCCTACCTCCCCACCTACACTCACGTCTACTGGCTCCATCCCCACCTCTTTGACCTGTCTGTCTCCTCTCCACCTATCTTCTCCTCTATCCATCTTCTATCCGCTTTCCCCTCTCTCCCTATTTATTTCAGAACCACCTTCCCCTCCCCCATTTGTGAAGAAGGGTCCAGGCCCGAAACGTCAGCCTTCCTGTTCCTCTGATGCTGCTTGGCCTGCTGTGTTCATCCAGCTCTACACCTTGTTATCTTAGAATATTTCTACTTCAATGTATCACAAACCACAGCTATTTTGCTGCACTCATATATTGGCTTTTTTAGTTTTTTTAATAAAGTGGCCACTCAAGTAGACAGGGCGGTAAAGAATGCATAAGACATGCTTGCATTTATTGGTCAGGGAATTGAGTACAAAGGTCAGGATGTCATGTTGCAGCTTTATATGACTTTGGTTAGGCCACACTTACAGTAATGTGTTCAGTTCTGGTCAGCACATTACAGGAAGGATGTGAAAGCTTTGGAAAGGGCACAGAAGAGGTTTACCAGGATGCTGCCTGGATTAGATAGTATGAGCTATAAGGAGAGGCTCAAGAAACATGACTTGTTTTCTCTGGAGCAGCAGAGGTTGAGGGGAGACTTGATAGAAGTCTATAAAATTATGAGATGCATAGATAGGATTGACAGTCAGAATCTTTTTCCCAGGGTTGATATGTCTAATACTAGGTGGTATTTTATCTTGGTGCTCAGATCGTTAACAGAGATAAGTACTTGGTGTAATCATTACACTGCCATAATTACCGTTTCTTGTTTGACCATTGTTACAGACTAATATGATAAGGCTGCTTGATATTATTGAAAATTGCCAATACAGATTTCAAAATTCTGGTCTGCATAATTGATGCATTGGCGTAAAATATTAAAAAAAAAGTTAAAGAGAAACAATGTAAATGTAGTGCAGAATAGATAAAATGGTAAATGACAAAAGTATATTACAGTCACATATAAGAACTGATTTTCTGACTTTGCAGACATGGTATGGTCCTTCACTCAATGAAAGCATGAATTAGAAATTCCACCATCTGCTGTACACAATTCCCAACTATTCAAATGACACTTAGGAAATTAAGATGAGCTTTTTACCAAGTCTCCAGCGTGTCTTCCTTATGGGGTAAAAAGTCTCACACTGGAAAAACAAATCAGAACATTATCCTGACAGTTTTGTTTTCAGAAATATACTGAAGAATTTCTTAGAAACATATAATGTCTATATTGCAGCAAGAGAACACTGAATATGGGCCATTCATCAAAATAAAATGAAACATAATAAAAGCAGCACGGAGAAGAACATCAGGTGGAAAAGGGATCACATTGCCTTGGTAAGCAGGAGAGTATTGCAGAAAATAAAGTGCAGAACCAAATGATTCTCTTAGAGAAGAGAATATTAATAGGAGATTTAACAGAGGTATTCAAAATTATCAAGAGTTTTGATTAAGTAAATATGGAGGAGATAATTCTAATACCTGATGTGATAACTGAAAGGCACAAATGATTGTAAAAGAATCACACGTAATATATATTTTTTTCTAAAGCAGTGAGTTGTTCTGATCTGGAACACACTACCTGAAGGAATGGCACAAACAAGTTCAAAAGTATCTCTCACAACAGAATCAGTTCGAACTCACTCAGAGATAGTAGAAACAGCGGATGCTGGAGTCTGAGATAACAAGGTGTGGAGTTGGAGGAACACAGCAGGCTAGGCAGCAGCAGAGGAGCAGGAAAGCTGACGTTTCGGGTCAGGACTCTTCTTCAAAAATTTCTGAAGAAGGGAATCAGTTCTATATTTGTAAGGACAAAGTTTTAGGGGCCAATAGAAAAGAGCAGCAATGTGTAGTAATTGGATAGTCCTTACAAAGAGCCAAGTAGCCTTCTGCTGAGCTGTAAGTCTCTCTAATTCTGGTAGAAACTTGGATGCAAATTTCCTGCACACAATATAACACACATTTAAAGTGCAACTGTACTGATGAAAGCTTGTATTTTAAGGTTGAAATTAAGCCAAAAGTTGTTGTGACTACTGCTGCTTTCCTGGATTGGGCTGTGGTGGATGGAGGTCATCCATTTCTTTTGTCTAGCTTGTACAGATCTCAAGGATCAGGTAAAGCTATCAGCAAGATGTCTACTGTATGATGTTACAAAATGCAGGTTACACAGCAAATTCCAGGACTCTCTGTTGAATGTCTGCATTTTTATGTGACATTGTAAGTCATGTTGATTACACACTCTCAGATATTGATCCTTTCTGTTGTATATTCAATATCCTCCAAAGAATTTGACCCTATTGTTATGTTAATGCATACAAAAAGTTATAACATTCATATTTACATATTACCCCACCTTTTCCAAGACAAATTCAATCAGCTTGATGACCACAAACATGTTTACTTCTGACTCGGAAGAATGGCATTCTTTTGTGTAAATTGATTCTTTAATTGGATTGTCTTTGAAAAGGTCTAAGGATTCCTGTGCTTCTTGGATTTCAGATCCAACATTTGGTTCATCCCAATATGTAGCTGGTTGATGTTTCTAATGTGTTGGAATACAAATCCTTCCATGTCATCTTACAGTACCTTCTGTTTTGTACATTGCAGAAGATCTTTATTGATTTTCATCACTTTAGACAATCATACTTCTTCATTTTGACTATGTGTCTGTACATGTTGATTTTCCCACAGCTTTGGAAAATTCTTAATAATATATTTCATTATCATTCTGGACCAATTTCTTTCCATGAAACCTCTAAGCATTTAACCCTCTGGAATCTTTTAATTGCAATCTTGGAAGTAATTCTGAAGAAGTTGAGTTTTGAGATTTATTTCTCATCAATAATTCACACGTTGCTAGTCCACATATTTGTAATTCAATAGCGTTGTTTGAAACTTTTAATTTCATTTTAAAAAGTGACTTGATAGTTCTGACTCCATGTTCAATTTCACACTGATTTGAAGTTATTTTGACAAACATGGAAGATGTTGGAATTCACCACTTTCTGCAAAGTATTTGAAGTATTTATTGGCAAAGTGTGGTCCGTTGTCTGAAACAATTATGTCTGGAATTCCAAGAGTTCCAAAAATCTCTTTCAATACTCTGAAGACTGTTTCTGTAGTTGTAGTATGCAACCTGTTAACTTTAACCTATTTGGAAAATTAGTTAATGACAATAAAAATCCATCACCAGACTGTCACCGACCTCATTCCCCACACTGTCTCCAACCTTACAGTGTCCCAACCCCAGACACTCGCTTCCTCCTCCTTCCCAAAGTACACAAACCAGACTGCCCCAGAAAGCCCATCAGATCAGACTGTTCCTACTGCACCAAGCTCATTTCCTCCTACATTGACTCTACCCACTCTCCACTTCTCCAGACCTGCCCACCTACATCCACAATTCCTCTGATGCCCTCCACCATATTGACAATTTCCAGTTTCCTGGCATTAACTGCTTCCTGTTCACTGCGGATCTTCAATCCTTCTATACCTCCATTTAGCACCAGGATGGTCTATGAGCTCTCGGCTTCTTCCTCGACCAGAGGCCTGAACACTCCTCATCCACCCCACTCTCCTCCGTTTGGCTGAACTTGTTCTCTCACTGAACAATTCCTCCTTTCATTCTTCTCACTTCTGTCAAGTCAAAGGAGTGGCTGTGGGCACTCACATGGGTCCCAGTTATGCCTGCATCTGTATGGGGTATGTGGGACAATCCTTGTTCCAGTCTTACACTGGCCCCCTCCCACAACTCTTTTCTCAGTACACCAACGACTGCTTTGGTGCTGCTTCATGCTTCCAAAAAGACCTTGAAAAATTTGTTTGTTTTGCCTCCAGGTTCCACCCCTCTATAACTTTCATATTATCCATTTCTTACATTTCCCTTCTTATCCTTGACCTCCCTGTCGCCATTTCAGAGTATAAACTGTTCACTGCCATCCGCTACAAAGCTGCTGACTCCTATAACTGCCTTCACTACAGCTTGTCACACGCCAAGGACTGCGTCCCATTCTCCCAGTTACTTCGCCTATGTTCTATCTATTCAGATGATGCCACCTTCCAAAACAATGCTGCTGATATGGCTTGCTTCTTCCATGATTGTGGTTTCCCACCCGCTGTGGTTGACAGGGCCTTCAACCACAACCGACCTATCACACGTGCTTCCTCCCTTGACCCTTTCCAATACTCATAACAGCATGATCGGGTCCCCCTTGTCCTTGCTTTTCACCTCGCCAGCCTCTGTATCAAAGGTTCATTCTCTGTCATTTTAGACAACTCCAGCAAAATGCCACTACCAAACACATTATCCCCTCACTCCTCCATCTACATTTCGCAGGGATCATTTCCTCTGGGACACCCTAACCCATTCATTGATCATGAACACCAACCCCCTTCCCACGGCACCTTCCCATGTGACCACAGAAGATGCAACACCTGCCCCTTTACCTCCTCCCTGTTCATCATCCAAGGGCCTAAATAGTCTTTCCAGATGAAGCAGCATTTCACCTGTACCTCCTCCAATCTTGTGTATTGTATTTGCTGCACACAATGTGGCCTACTCTACTTTGTAGAAACCAAATGCTGCTTTGCAGAAAACCTCCAGTCTGTGTGCTAGCATGACCTTGACCTTTCCATAGCTGGTCATCTTAACACTACATCTTGTTCACATGCCCACTTGTCTGTCCTCTGCATGCTGCAATGCTCCTGTGAATCACAGTGCAAACTGGAAGAAGAACATCTCATTTTCAGCTTAGGCACTTTACAGCCTTCTGGACTTAATACTGAGTTAAACACCTTCAAATTGTGAAGCAACTCCCATTCCTTCCTTTCTTTTAGTTTAATTTGTTACATTCTCTGACACCGTGCCCTCTCTCCCTGCCTCCCAACCCAAGGGGACTGTCCGTTCTTTCAAGTCTGGCAGTTAGACACACCATTGTTCTGCCATTCTCACATTCCAATCATTTAATCCGAACTATCAACATCTTTTCTCCCTAAACTCTCTACATCCCACCATTCCCTCATAAATGCTACCCTCTGCACATTTTACTTCAGCTCTGATGAAGAGCCATCTAGACTTGAAACATTAGCTTTCTCTCTCTCCATGGATGCTGTCTGACCTGTTGCGATCTCTAGTATTTGTTGTTTTTAGCACAATAAAATACTACTTGGCTTTGAAGACAAGTTAAGCCTGTGGCCATTTGGAAATCCTGTGGGCACTGCCTTTATCCATTTTGCTCAGTGCATTTCAAATACTTGACATTTTGAAACAATTTCTTCAATCTCTTTCAAAATTTAGCACACCATCCTGTTGACTGAGACTTTCCCTATATTTGGTAATGTATAAGCGACTTTGATTTAATTTCTCAAAGGTATTTTCTCTGAATTACGCCTGAATAACTAATTTCTCATCATAATCAACATCTCATTGAAAACAGAAAAGTTTAATTTAGGGGGACCTTAAACAGTAATGACACAAAAGTTTGAGGCTAATACAAAAGTTAAAGAGAGAAAGTTAAATAGACAAGTCAGGCAAGAGCACAGAAAAGAATGACAGAAGACTGATGAATTAAAAAAAACATTTATTCCAATGCAAAAAGCCTGACAGGTAAGATAGATCAACTCAGGACATGGATGGGGTCGTGGGATTGGGATATCATAGCTATCACAGAAACATGGCTGAGGGAGGGAATGGACTGGCAGATCAGTGTGCCTGGGCACAAATACTGTAAGAAGGATAAAGGGAAGGCAAAAGAGGAGGAGGAATGGTGTTTTTGCTTGAGGGAAACATCAGGGCAGTACTTTGAGAGGATATTCCTGAAGGATCATCCAGTGAGGTTATGTAAGTGGAACTGAGAAGTTAAAAGAGGATGATCACTTTGATAAGATTGTACAACAGGCCTCCCCATTGAGGGAAATTGAGGGGCAATTATGTAGGGAGATTGTAGATAGGGTTGTAATAATAGGGGATTTATGTCTCCAAACATAAACTAGGACTGCTACAGTGTTAAGAGCTTGAATGGAGAGGAATTTATTGAGTGTGTTCATGAAAAGGATTTCAATCAATATGTAGATGGCCCGACTACAGAAGGGGCAAAATTTGGCCTCCTCATTGGAAATAAAACAGGGCAAGTGACTGGGGTGTTAATGGGGTGCACTTTGGGATCAATGACCATAATTCTATTAGTTTTAAAATAGCTATGTAAAAGCATTGGTCTGGTCAACGAGTTAAAGTTCTAAATTGGGGAAAGACCCATTTTGATGGTGTTAGACAGGAGCTTTCAAAAATAGATTGGGAGTGGCTGTTCAGAGATAAAGGAACGTCTTGCAATTAGGAGGCTTTCAAAAGCGAAATAATGAGAGTTCAGGATCAGCATGTTCCTGTTAGAGTGAAGGCCAAGGCTGTCAAGAGTAGAGAACACTAGATGACTAGAGACATTCAGGCTCTAGTCAAGAAAACACATGAGTCATATGTCAGGTACAGACAGCTGGAATCAAATGAATTCCTTGAGGGTGTAGGAGTACACTTAAGAGGGAAATCAGGAGGGCAAAAAGGGTACATGAGAAAGCTTTGATGCATAAAGTAAAGGAGAATCCAAAGAGATTACACAAGTATATTAAAGGCAAATTTGTAACTGGAGAGAAAATTGGGCCCCTTAAAGATCAACGAAGTCATTTATGCTTGGAGCCATGGGAAATGGGTGAGATCCTAAATGAATATTTCTTGTCAATATTTATTGTGGCAAAAGCCATGGAAGCTAGATAACTCGGAGAAGTAAATTGTGATGTCTTGAAAAGGGCCCATATTACAGAAGAGGAGGTGCTGGCTGCCTGAAAACACATGAAGGTAGATAACCTCCTGGTACCTGATCAAAGATATCCCAGACATTGTGGGAAGCCAGGGAAGAAATTGCGAGGCCTCTAGCAGAGATATCTGTATCATCAATAGAATTGGGTGAGGTGCCGGAAGACTGGAGCGTGACTAATATTGTGCCATTATTTAAGATAGGTTGCAAGGAAAATCTAAGGAACTACAGACCTCTGAGCCTAATGTCAGTGGTGGGTATGTTGTTGGAGGGGATTCAAAGACACAGGATTTACATGCATTTTGAAAGGCAATGACTGATTTGGGATAGTTAACATGGCTTTGTGCTTGCAAAATTGTGTCTCTCAAATTTGATTGAGTTTTAGAGGTGACCAAGAAGATTGATGAGGCCAATGTAGTAGCTGTTAGCTACATGGACTATAGCATGGCCTCTGACAAGCTACTGCAGGGTAGACAGTTTAGTTAGGTTAGATCACATGGGATCCAGGGAGAGTTCGCCAACTGAATACAAAGTTGGCTTGATGGTAAGAGACAGAATGTGGTTGGTAGAGGGTTGTTGTTCAGACTGGAGGCTTCTGACCAGCAGTGTGGCGCAATGATCGGTGCTGAGTACACTGTTTTCTTTTTGTCATTTATATAAACAAATTAGATGAGAATATAGGAGGCATGGTTATTAAGTTTGAAGATGATACCAAAATTGGTGGTGTAGTGCACAGTGAGGAGTTTAATGGGATCTTGAACAACTGGGCCAGTGGGCTGAGGAATGGCAGATAGAGTTTAATTCAGATAAATGCGAAGTATTACATTTTGGTAAGATAAATCAGGGCAAGCCTTACATACTAAATGGTAGAGGCCTGGGGAATGTTGCTGAATAGAGAGACTTAAGGGTGAAGGTACATAGTTCCTTGAAAGTGGCACCACAGGTAGAAAAAATGGTGAGGACAGCATTTGGCACTCTTGCTTTCATCAGTCAGAGCATTGAGTACAGGAATTGGGACATTGTGTTATGGTTGAACAAGACATTGGTAAGGCCACATTTGTAATACAGTGTACAATTCTGATCGTTCTTCTATGGGAAGGATGTAATTAAACTGGAAAGAGTGCAAAAATGATTCACAAGGATGTCACCAAGACTGGAAGGTTAGAGTTATAGGGAGAGATTGGGTAGGCTGGGACATTTTTCCTTGCAGCGTAGGAGGCCAAGTGTTGACCTTGTAGAGGTTTATAAAATCACAAGGGGCATTGATGAAATGAATTTACGAGGTCTTTTCCTCATGGTAGGGGAGTCCAAAACTAGAAAGCATAAGCTTAATGTGAGAGGAGAAAGGTTTAAACAGGCCCCGAGAGGCAACCTTTTCACAGGATTGGGGGTTGGGGGTTTGAGGGGGAACTTACACAGAATGAGCTGCCAGAGGAGGTAGTGGAGGCGAGTACAATTACAACATTTAAAAGACATTTGGACATGTCCATGGATAAGCCAGGTTTAGTGGGATATGGGCCAAAGGCAAGCAAATGGGACTATTTAACTTTAGGGAACCCGATCGGCATGGTGGAGTTGGGCTGAAGAGCCTGTTTCTGTGCTGTATACCTCTGTGACTCTAGGATGTTATGTTCAAAATACATTTTCATGACTATATGACTAGTTTGCTGATTTGACCAGCCCTGTATACAGTATTGATGAACTCTGATGCATTCCCAATCCTGAATCTGTTCCTGACAAATTTGATTGCATCCATTCTGATTTTCTGGCCATTATGCTGCTGCAGATTGAATGTACAGCTCAATTTCTTCAGTAAAATTGTTTTCTCATTGTGTGCGACAGTCAACAGTTGGTTCTAGAAAGTGCAGGCTTTTTTCTGCAGGTTGTCAGGGTTATTGATCTTACACTGATGTGATGTTCATGAATAGATTCAAATATTTAAACACTTTTAAACACTTCATAACCTTTTTTTTGAGTCCATTTTAATTGTTGGCTCTGGCATTGACGGACAACAGCCAGTGAAGGGTCTAGGCCCGAAACGTCAGCCTTCCTGCTCCTCTGATGCTGCTTGGCCTGCTGTGTTCATCCAGCTCTACACCTTGTTATCTCTGAATTTGTATTTTGTTGTAATTGTTAATGGTATCAACTGATTATTTTTTATCTTGCTTAAAATCTAAAATTCAAGGCAATGCACACTCTTCTGTTCTATTGTGTTATTTACCTATGTTAGAGATTTGGTTATAGCATGCTGAACGGGTTAAATTATTATGGGTTAAAGTTTTAGCCAAATTGTTTGCAATAAGCAAAGCTAGACTGAATGAACAAGGCATCCAGACTGTCAAGATTAGTAGCTACCGAAGCATTCAGCGAAGTTCAGACAATGCCAATAAAGGCTGCAGAAACAAAGATAATATGGGACAAAATGGATATTGAATGTGGGAATTGTAATATGCCTGCTGCAATCTGCGTAAAGCTTGAAGGAGTTCTGTAATTCATCAGAACCCTTTGTTAAAGCTTATCTCTGTGAGTGCAACTAACAAACAATGGTTATTTGTTTCCTGGTATCCTCTATTAATTTGTCAAGTAGACCTATAACATATAACTTTGATGCTTAACTTAATTTCTCCAGTGTCATGTAAAAAGAGATTCTCTTGACTGTCAGCAGTTGTTTGGTGAGAAGCAAAACTTTCAGTCCGACAAATCGGTTTTGCTTGCTTCAGAGTCTAACACAAAATTCAGAAGATGTCCATTGACATAAATCTCAACTTGCCAAAGTGTCCAATCGTGGGATTTATCTCAAGTAACAATTGTTGTATTTTGTTCGTAGCTTAGTTGCCTTTTCCCTAAAATAGGGAATTTCAAGACTAGGGGGCACATTTTTAAGGCGAGAGGAGAGAGATTTGTCAAAGACATAAAAGGCAATTTTTTTACACAGAGAGTGGTTCGCATGTGGAATGAAGTTCCTGATAAAGTGGTAGATGTGGGTACAATTACAATGTTTAAAAGACATTTAAATGGATACATGAATAGGAAAGGTTTGGAGGGATATGGGCCAGGAGCGGGCAGGTGGGATTAGTTTAATTTCGGATTATATTCAGAATGGACTGTTTGGACCAAAGGGTCTGTTGCCATGCGGTATGACTCTATGACTCTATGACTAAGTCTTTTTAAATGATTAGTCAGTGTCCATGTTCTGCTTTTTACACATCTTCTGAAAATGACCTATTTTCTTGAAGCAAAGGCATTTTGCTTTTATGGCTGAACACTGTTCAGACTATGAGGCTTTTATTGCTTCACAGCCTTGGCAGAGATTTCTGATATTCTGTTGCCGTTCTCCTAGTTATATCTTCTTTCCATGATTCTCTTTTCCTGTCTTGTAAAAGGAAAAGAAAAGGAAAAGGAAAAGGAAAAGAATAGATTCTCTTTATCTCCTATACCATGGTTCTTTCTCCCCATTGATATTGATCTATTCTACTTCCAAATCTCTGATTCTCTTAACAACTCTTTTTTTTATCTCAAGTGAGCTCTTTGTCTGTAATAAATTTGACAAGGACTCATCAACAATACTGCAACTCCGAAGACTCTGATCAATTTGGTCTACAAATCTGCATATTGATATCTGTCAATAATTTGTGGACGTCCATCAATAAAATCCTCTGTGGATTCATCGAGATTCTGACTCTTCAAGTGAATTTTAATTTTTCTGGCATTTTATCATTCTGAGGTTAAAGTAAGTAACTTTTTTTTGAAACTTCATCAAATTTGTCTGATGTTTCATTAACCCCTTGTTGAGCAATTACATCATCCACTATACTCCCCACAGAATAAAGAAATGTGTTATCTTTTCTGCATCAGTCATGTTTTAATTTTGAAGAAAATCTACACCTTAAAAGATTATTTTTTCTATAATGATCAATTCTGTGTTTGATTTGGTCCATCTATGTGACTAAATCTTCCTGGCAATGGAAATTTAGATACCATGTCTTTCTGTGCTTAGTCGGTATTCTTATTCTTTGGTTTAAATTATTTTGTAGCCCTGGAGATGTTCCCATTATTTTGCAATAATAGAGGTGTTCCTCTACTTCTGCACCTTTCAATGATATGCAACAAATCAATGTTTATTTTTATTGTTCTGAGACTGTTTATGCTATTAAACAGTTCACATTGCTGGCTCTGGATCAGCAAAGAACACAACATTATCCCTTTTTCTATTTTCTGATAACTTAGTTATGTAACATTTAAAGATTAGTAAAAGAGTTATTTGCTTTACACAACAGAAAATTTATAGAACAGAAACAGGTTACTTGACTCAGTGGGGCCATACTGTTGCTTCTGCTTCACATGAGACTCCTCCAGCTTAATTTCATCCTAACCCATTTCTTTCTCACTCATTGACTTATCTAGACTCTTCTGAAAATCGTCCATATTATATGTTTTTATCACTACAAGTGGTAGTAAAGTTCCCACATTCTCACCAGTCTCAATGAAGATATTTCTCCTGAATTCTCCATTTTATCCATACGATTATACTTAAAATCTCTCATTGTGTTGCTCATGGTGAGTCTAAAGAAAGCATTCTTCTGTATATTTTATGATTTTCTTTGGGTAACAAGGGACCTGTGAAGCCATGCCTGGTCTTTTCCTTGAAATGTTGCTATCATTTTTTTAACTTTGTTTCCAGAATGTCACTGTAGGTAGGAAATCTCATAACATTGACCTAACAAGGAAACAGTGAGCTATCTCTAAGCCAGGATAATGTATGACTTGAATGAGAACTTGAATTAATGGCACTCCCATTACCTTTCATCTTTCAGTGATGGACATTGTAAGCAGAGAGGCAAAGTCAAAATAACCTCGATAAGTCACAGTCTTCCATCCCGTGGATGGTACATTCTGCAGCCACTGTTTTGAAAGCTACTGATTTATTGTAATTGGAGAAGTGAAGTTGTATTTTTATTGCAGAGTGTTGTAGATGAACTGCTGATATTTCCAAGTCAAAAATTTAAGATAAATGTAATTTTCATGGGATATGCAGATTGATTATCTTGATGATTATTAAATGTTCATTTAAGTATGTAGTTAATTTTATCTGAATTTAGTTTAAAGTCTGGTTACAAATATGCAAGAGGAACTTTATAACAATTAAATGCTGCAGCACAGTGAGAGGTTTTGTGGCTGGGTTTGACAGTAATGTCACAAGGAATGCAAGTATTGGTTAGGGTCAATGGATCAGATGAAATGATCTGGAAAGGATTGGTGTCTCAGCTCACAATGCAAGCAGTGTGGGAAACATTGTGATGTAGTCCATTAGATGTGCTAAAGACATAAGGTGTTGAGCCAACAGTTTAGCTCAGTTCTGAGGAGTTCTGAGGAAGGGACACCGGACCTAAAATGTTAACTCTGATTTTTTCTTCACAGATGCTGCCAGATCTGCTGAGCTTTTCCAGCAAATTCTGGTTTTGTTCCTGATTTACAGAATCCGCAGTTCTTTTGGTTTTTGGTTTAGCTCAGTTGGCTGGGTGGCTGATTTGTAATGCAGACTGACACTAACAGGATGGGTTCTAATTCCCAAACTGACTGAGGTTACTATGTAGGTTCAGCTTCTCAATGTTTCCCTTTGACTGAAGCATAGTGATCCTCGGGCCACCTCTAATGAAAAAGCAGCCTAATGGTCAAGTAAGATTATGGTGACTTTACCTTTACCATGATAAAGACAAATTACAGAATTGCATGTCTCCAGGGAGACTTGGTGTAAGGGATGAGTTAAGTGAAGGTCCCCCACATGTGGGAGCATTGAAAGGGTAATTTCAACTGTGACAGTGGTAAGATGTGAACTTGAGCACTATGTAAAAAATCCTATAGACTTCCAGTTTTTATCCTAGGAAAACATAACAATATTGTTCTCTGCCTTTTATGCTCCAAATGTGCTCAGAAATAGCCTATCTGTTTGACACCCCAGTTGTCGTTTTCTCTGGATGTCAAGCCTTGGAGCTTTTTTGCAGTGTAAGGTGGGCTGATCATGGAGTGTCGGTCATAAAGTACTGGCCACCTGGACGTAGTGGTAGAACATATCATCTAAAAAAGAATTTTGAGCGAAACAAAACCAGAAAGTTACTATTCATAGCAAAAACTATGTGATTTCAATTACAATAATAATCACTCAGTTTCTGTTTAAATATTTAGTTGTCTGTCCCAATATCACCTTATGTATCTCAGAATTTTTTTTTCTTTAAGGTACACCTGTGAAGGGCTTTGGGATACTTTATTATGTTAAAGGAACTGTATGAATACAGTTGTTCTTAATTTCTATTCTGTTCTGATACAATATAGATTTGGGTTGTAGAAAGCAATAGGTAAGTGAGGAGAATCAAGTTGTAAATCCTGACCATTGATCAGTGAGTCCCTAATAGGAAGTATACATTTGTGGTTGTCAGATGAGAACACAATTGGTTCACAAGGTGACGTGCAGAGTCCACTAACTCTCATGGTTTGGGTTAGTATTTTTTATTTGTTTTTTTGTCTACTAACTTACCTTCTGGAGAGAGGCAGTAATGACAGCAGTATTGGGTTCATTGAATTGGGCAGTCAGCTAGATGTCCAGTGAAAGGCAATGGCCAGAGACCTGACCCAGGACTCTCGGTGAATAACAGCTAGAGACCTGACCCAGGTCTCTTGGTGAGTTTTCTATGCCTGGAGCACGGATCAAGGATTGGCGTGCGGACTGAAGATGAGGCTAGGGCCCAGCGCGTATAGTGCCTGGATTAGGCTTGGTGGTCTGAGATCCTAGGAGTGAGATTAATATACTTACGGAGGTTACCCCAACATCTGCAACAATGACGAGAGCGTGGGAGATCTAACCAGTGCAGGGAAAGCCTGTCAAAGTGGAGGACATCAAGCCCTTTTAGGAAGTGTGGTCCCAGCATGGTCAAACACCTAAGAAAAACTGCAATGGTTGAACGTTTAGCTTTACTTATTTACTTTTTGACTTAATACTAAGAGGGAGTGTAATGATTAGCTTTTAACTTTATTTCTTTTCTTGCACTATTCTAAGTGTGACTGCAATGTTTAACTTTTAACTTGGTTCCTTACTTCTTTCCACCTTGTTCTGAAGTTTTTGTACTTAGATACTTCTACCTAAGAAAGCGCAGTGTATGGCAACATTGAAAACTTTTCACTGGACTCCTGTACTTTTGTACTTGAGTACATGTGGCAACAAATTCTAAACCTAAATCTAAATCTAAACCTAACATTCTGCTGGCACTTAAGAGAACCAGAGCACAACAAGGAGGCAGAGACTTTGTGGCTATGTTTAAACTGGGGGAAATAAGGCAGAAAATACTAAATCAGTGAAGAACCACAGCTGGGATGTGAGAACATGGGTAAAATTAGACACTTTAAAATAATTTTTTCTGTGATATAATACAATTATTCATGATTCTAATAAGACAACAAAACTCGATGAGGAGAAAATGATAAAACAGTTAACTGTATTCAAATGAAAAAAAAACTGATGTTCATTGTTTCCCTGTCAGATTAGAAAATGCAAACAATTAGATTGATCATATTTTCTTACTATGGTTTATTATTAGTAACTTTAAAGGCTCAGTCTTCTCTTTTCAGGGTAGCATTCAAATTGCCAAATCAACTACTATTGATCTGTTTTTCATTTATACTATATAATGCATGATATTTCAACATTCCTTGCTGATCCATAATTACCCGTGGAAAATAGTCATGAGCTGAATTCTTAAACAACTGCAGCAATTAGGGTATAAGCACTGTTTGGAAGTTCCATAATTTTGACCCAGTGACTGTAAAGGAAGGGACAACATTGTTCCTTATCAGATTGTTGTGAGACTCAAAGTTCGTTTCAGGTGATTGCATTCCCATCTACCTTCTGCCTTTGTCCTTCTACATAGTAGAGGCTGCAGGTTTGGAAGGTGGTCTCAAGGAGGCTCTGTGAGTTGCTACGGTGAATCTTATAGATGATAAATATGCTGCCTGTGTGCAAAGGGTAAATGTTGAAAGTTACTAACCAAGTAGAATAATTTGTTCAGGATGATATTGGGCTTCTTCAGTATTATTGGAACTTCACTTAACCAGAGAAGTGGAGAAAAATTCCATTACACATCTGATTTGTGCCTTGAAGATGTACTCATAGTATTTATTTGCTGATCCAATTCAATTGTAGCTCCTACGATATTGATAAAGGGAGATCAGTCGAGGTGATGGCATTTAATGTCAATTGTTTGATTTTCTCTTGTTGAAGAATGTCATTGCCTGGCATTTGTGGGGCATCAATGTGATTCTCCATTTGACAGACAAAAGTCAGAATGTTGCCCATGTCTTAATGCACGTTGACACAGCTGCTTCAGTACCTAAGGAATTGTAAATGGTGCTGAACATTGTGCAACTATCAGTGAACATTCCCACTTCTGACATTATGATGGGAGAAAGGTCATTGAAGAAGCAGCTCAAGATGGTTAGGAAACGGACACTATTTTGAGGAAAATATACCTCGGACTAAATGATTCACCTCCAGCAATTACAACCATCTTCTTTTCTGCTCAGTATGCTCCAACCAGTGGAGAATTTCCACCTGATTCCCATTGATTCCAGTTTTTCTAGGGCTTACTTGGGCAAATGATGTTTTGATGTCAATTGAAGTCAATCTCATGTCACTACTGAAGTTCATTTAAAATAAACTATAGTATTCTATTGGCATTCATAACTATTTATTTATCCATTTATTTGTTTCTTTGTTTATTTATCGTCACGTATTTTGTTACATAATATAGTGAAAAGTGTTGCACGGTGTTGCCACTTTTTAGTGTCATCTTCAAACACAGAAAAATTAGACCAAAACATAGAACACAAAAGCAGAAGAATAAAGAAACAAACAAATAGCATTCACCATTACAGTCCTTCTTGTTAAGTGCTTCGCAATGGGCCATGGGCCTGGTGGCCAGCCATGAGTCTCGTTTGCTGCACTGCCTCTGCTGAAACAAAAGTTGCCACATCTTCAGCCCCACCTCGCCTCCACCGACAGTCCCACCATTATGAATGCACAATGTGCAGCACTATTCGTGACTCCTCAGATACTGAAGCAGTCCAGGTTCAAATGCAACAAGATCTGGACAATATCCAGGCTTGGGTTGACAAGTGGTAAGTGACATTCGTGCCACACAAATGCCAGGCTATGACCATCACCAACAAGAGACAATCTAACCACCACCCCTTGACATTCAATGGTGTTACCATCACTGAATACCCCACTATCAACATCCTGTGGGTTATCATTGACCAGAAACTCAATTGGACTCACCATGTAAACACAGTGGCCACAAAAGCAGGCCAGAAGCTAGGAATACTGCGGCGAGTAACTCACCTCCTGACTCCTCAAAGCCTGTCCACCATCTATAAGGCACAAATCAAGATTTTAATGGAATACTCCCAACTTGCCTGGATGAATGCAGCCCTAACAACACTCAAGAAGTTTGACACCATTCAGGACTAAACAGCCCGCTTGATTGGCATACCCACTCCCTCCACCTTCGACGCTCAGTAGCAGCAATGTGTACTATCTACAAGATGCACTGCAGAAATTCACACAAGATCCTCAGACAGCATCTTCCAAACCCACGACCACTTCCATCTAGAAGGACAAGGGCATCAGACATACGGGAACACCGTCACCTCCAAGTTCCGCTCCAAACCACTCACCATCCTGATTTGAAAATGTATCACTGTTCCTTCACTGTCGCTGGGTCAACATCCTGGAATTCCCTCCCTAATAGCATTGTGGGTCAACCCACAGCAGCAGGACTGCAGCGGTTCAAGAAGGCAGCTCACCATGACCTTCCCAAGAGCAACTAGGAATGGGCAAGAAATGCTGGCCAGCCAGTGATGCCCACATCCCACAAATCAATTGAAAAAATGAATCCTGACTGGACCTTGTCAATGCAACCACCACCAATGCCATCCCATACCGTATTGGCCCAAACTCGACCCTGCCGCCGCCTCCATGAACGTATGCTGGACGCAGACATTGCCAGGAACCCAAACTCACCTCCACCACAGCAGGTATGAGTCTGTGCTGGGACCACCTTGTCGATGCAGAAGCACTGGCTCACTTCAAGGCCACACCAGGCCCACTTGCTATCACCAATGCCATCCTTGTGACCAAGCTCCTCAACGAGAAGTAAGTAAAAGGAAAGAGAAAAAGAATGAGAAATGAGAAAAAATAGAAAAGAAACAAACAAAAAAGCAGACGGAATGGACAAGCCCTACTCTGCCACATTTACTCTAGTCTTTTTCAATACATGTATCAGGACTACCAGTTTCCTCTGCATCACACAGTATGTCAAGCATGTCCTGCTGAATGCTTTATTGAACTAATATTAAACTCACCAATTGGTGGTAATCAAAGACTGCGGCACATAAGGTTACAATTTGTGGTTAGAAATAACTCTGCTGCTACTGATGGTTCACAGGACATCAGGGAAGCTAACATTTGAGTTGCTAAATCTGTTAAAGTATGTCCCACTTAACACAACAGTAGTGCTACACAGTATGATGGAGGGTGTCTAGTCGCTGAAAACAGGATTTCATCTCCAACTTGACTGGGTGGTGGTCACTGTCACAACTGTAACAGATGTACTACTGAGATAACAAGGTGTAGAGCTGGATGAACACAGCAGGCCAAGCAGCATCAAAGGAGCAGGAAAGCTGATGTTTTGGGTCTGGACCCTTCTTCAGAAATGCTACTAGTGAAGGCTTTTTTTCCCTCTTGTTAGTTGACTTCACGTTGCAGAAGCTGTGTAGCAACAATGTCTTGGAGGACCCAATCAAGTTGTAGTGCTATGGAGTTGCTCTTTGTGATTGAAATTGAATTCCCCCCACCCAGAGTAGATTCTGTGCCTTGCCTCAGTCAGACCTCCAAATGGTGTTCAAAACCGAGAAGCGTGGTTTCATCAGACAAAGAGGCTTAGGGATGTTTCCTTTTCCTTGAATTAATGCTATGAGACTTCATGGGTCTGGAGTCAATGTTGAGGACTCCCAAGGTAAATCACTCCTGACTGTAAACCATTGTGCCACCATCTTCACTGTCCCACAGTAAGACCGGAGATTTCAAAGGATAGTGATGGTGCGTCTGGGGCATTGTATGACTATGTTAGTATGGGATGGCTACATTAGACTATTGCTATTGCTAGCCTGTATGTCAGCTCTTCCTTTCTATCACTAGCCCCCAGAGTTAGTAAAGCGGTTGAAGAGGGTTGAAATTGCAGTTGTTGCCCCAGAGCCTCAGATGAAGCCAAGGTATCTTTCCATTTTTGTTGCTTTCTTCAGTGTTTGTAATAGTTTTGAATCAACTGAATATCTTGATCGCCATTTCAGAGGGCTGCTAAGAATTTGAAACATTGCACTGCTCATTCTGAATAACATTACAAGATTACAAAGGTGACTTTCTGATGTAATGATGATGGTTTTTCACAATGCATGTACTAATCTCATAGTGAACCAGGAAATTAATGCTGTGGAGATCCTCAAGAGTGCTCAAAATTCCCAGCATTTATGATTGTCACAATTACTTAATATAGATCTGTTAATTTTTCATATGATACACACCCATTTATGATGATCTGGTCTTGACAAAAGTTTATCTAATCATTTATAGAAACAAGGCAGAATAATATTTATATAGTGACATTTGTCTGTTCAAGTTCATAATATTTTACATATATATAATTATAATAAATTGTATTCAAATAAATTTAAATAAAATACATATATACAATAAATAGAAACATATTTGTAATTAAAACAAATTCCAAAAGTAGTGTCGTGAAAGTCCATTAACCATATATGGCCCAAAGAATGTTCCTTTTTTTTCTGCGGAGGGTTTGCATAAATAATCATATTAAAAAACCCTGCAACTCAGGGTTTATTGAAGAATATGTAATAAAAAAAACTTGCAAATACACTCAGACATAACATGCAAATCTTCAGGTGGACTTAATCATGATATACGAAACTAATCCACAGTTTATTTCTGATGACATCTTGACTGAGAAGTATTTAATTATAGAAAAGCATGTATAGTAACTGGATTTCATATGAACGGCTTGACAGTGCAAATGCAAGCTAGAGTTGTCAATCTCCAAAACAAATTTACATATTTATCGAACCATGCCATATCTCTCATGAAATTCTCAAAGTACTTCACATATACTGCATCACACTGAAGTGCATTGATTGCTGTTGTGTCGATAAAACAGGCAGTTATTTTGTGCACCTCAGGATTTCTACAAACAGAAAGGAGATTTGCTTTTGATGCTGTTGAGGAAAGAAGGTTGTGCAGACTGCTATCAAAAATTTCGTAAATTATGCTTTTCATGGGAACAATGAATTGTTAACATTCATCTGAATGAGGTGCCTATCGACTCACTATGACATTTCATTCATTTCCCAAAATTCAGTGCTCCTGGAGTTTTCTACAAAAGCAAAATACAACTGATGCATGAAATTCTAAAGTGAAATGCTCAAAATACTCATGAGCATTCCTTCAAGATCCAATAGTTCCGATCAAAGCCACTTTATTATTTATTCATTTTGTCTCATTTTTGTAAATCTTGTGTTTAGACAACTGCAGTAGGCAGTGATTGTTGCTTTCCAACTATGGACACGTCTTTTGTCTCTTTACTTGTCCCATGGTCAGCCTTTCTTGCTTTGCAGTATCATGCCTTGATCTAGTCAGGGATGCGTTCTGCCTTTCCCTCTGTCACAGAGGCATTCTTTTTGTGCTCTCCTTCCCTCCTGGCTTTCTGTGCCTCTCCATCTGATTTAAAAATCTCACATTTCTAACTTTTCCAAGATCTAATGACAGCTCACAGGACTTGAAACTTCGACAGAATTTTAGCAGCGATAACCAAACAGACTTGGACGTAGAGGGGAGGAGAGGCTGTTGTAAACTGACAGGTAATGAGGTCAGGTTGGATCTCATACAAAATGACAGATGAACACCAATTTGCATCTGGAGGACAATGATTCACATGGAAAATCTGCTGGAAATGCTGAAACCTGCATGTACCAGCAACCAAGCAAAAAGCGTTGTTTATTATTGTGCTACTCTCCCATTACCCCATTGTAAATTTAATGTCAAAATGCCACAACTTCTTTGCTGGACAGCAGGATTAAAGATGGTGTAGTCAGCAAAAACTGCAAAGTGTGCTGGACTGTAATTTTACAGGCTTATGACATTGCAGTCAAATTTACCAAGTTGCCCACCTTCCTCGTCGACATATGGAGCTGTAGATTAGAGCCCCTGAGTGTCAGATAGTGACAACAAATCTCCCAAAGAGACTATTTGTGCCAAAGCAAAATGGCGGAACACTTAAGGGAACATGGAGAGCAGAGGAGAGATTCCCCACAAGAATATTTGTCGACGGATCCTCTACGGTGGAGGATGGACACTGAAAGACATGGGTGTGGTATAGGACAGTCACAGAGGTGAACCCCTAATACAGTTAATAGTGAAGCTCCACCACAAAATGAGCTCTCAGGCTGCCAAATTGGTAGCTGTAGTCTACATGGTCAGCCACCTGAAAATTTCTCCCACTTGCTGGCCTACACTCAGACAGCATATAAACCTGCAACAGTTTAACTGACTTCCTGTTGCTGTGGTGAGCTAGAACATTTGTCTTGGTGGATGAAAACCATTATTGTCTGTAACCCTGCTCAAATTTATACTTCAAATTTCTCACGGCTGTAAATACAGCATTATTAAGCTTAGAGCCCACTACTGAACTTCCCTAACTGGGAACAGAAGGGCAGATGAATTGGCTAAGTATAATGCCCGCAAAGGAGAGCCAGGGCAGCTTCCCCATTCCAGAACAAATTGACACCATTCCTGTGAGCCAAGAAAAGGTCAAAAATCTGGTCCTGGCTCAGAGTAGCAATGCTGAGTTAAAGCAAGTACAGGAGGAAACTATCCCTGCCCAGTATTGCAAATGGGAGGACAAGTGATGGACTTGTTCTCAAAGGTAGATGCTACATGGGACCAGTCCAGGACCAAAATCAAGTGATTTATCAATGCCCAGGTTTACCAAGGGAGAGAAGCCACAACTGACAGAAATAAGAGATTAGGTTGGTGGCCAGAAATGGGAAAAGACATAAAATACTGTGTTGACAATTGTATCATCTGTGCCCAGAATAATCCAGACAGGTATGCCAGTGGAGGAGAGTTAAGGCACACTAGGCCAGTAGCAGGATTATGGAATAAGCTTCAGATAGACTATTCTGGCCCTGGACCACCTTGTAAAAGGGGGATATAAGCATATCCTGGTCATTGTTGACATTTTTAGCAAACAAATAGAGGTGTTCCCCATTTGAACAAAGACCAATAAAGTTGCAGCTGATTTCTTAATTCAGTAGATTTTCCCTAGATGGGGTCTTCCCCACAGTGTAGTTTTGGACCAGAGAACCCATTTCACTGCCCAGGTAATGCTGACCATGATGAATATATTTTTCATCAGCCAAAGGTTCCACATTGCCTACCATTCTCAATCCAAGTGGGATTACGTAGGGGACGAATCACACCCACAAAGGGATGGCACAAAAGCTCATCCAGTAAAACAACTCGACATGGGACTTAGTTTTACAGTTTGTCCGCATGCTCATAATGAACTCAATTTCCAGTTCAACTGGATTCATCATACACCCCCACCCCCAACATTGTAATGACTGGACGCCCATAAGAGCTATCAACCCCTTAATTGGACTGGATTTGTCAGACTCTGAGGTTAAAGCCCTTTGCCATAAAAAAATTCTGAAAATGCTATTAGAAAATCTATCGGCTACACCCAAATTAGCAGCCATTAGAATGGTTAAAAAGGAAAAAGCAGAGTAGAGCATACTTTAACGGGAAGGCAAAGCCAGTAGAGGACGAGGTAGGGCAAAGGGTGATGTTATAGATTTTCCAGCCAGTAAAATTCCTGGCCCTCAGATATTCAGTTAATCAGTTAAAGACTTATGGAGCCTAAGGCAACAGCCACCAACTCCACATGTTTCTCGGGGATCTGGGGGAAAAGGACCCTAACCCAAGTCCTGATCCATCCCTAGATCAGTGATTGATCCAAACCCAATCCAAATTCCTGAACCTGATCCATGATCGGCCTCAGTTACCAATCCGTGCCAGGATCCTGGACCAGCCCAGGGCACTGTCTGTCTCAGCCTCAACCTCGGGAACTGACCCACACTGACCTCACCAATTCCAGCCAGAAGAGGCAGGGCCTCAGCACCCAGCAACGCTGAAGTGAGAGTGATGGTTACAGACAGGCTGCCCAAGAAAGTGTGCCCTGCAGTGCTCTAGCACAGAGTTAGAGACAAGCCCTTTATGAAGGTAGTCCCCAGCAGCCAGAGACCTCTCATCACAAACACACACACACATACATACACACACACACATACACACAAACACACATACACACATACACACACACACACATACATGCACACACAAAAACACACATGCACACACACACACATACACATACATACACACATGGGTGAGGCCTGACAATTGACTGACAAATTGGGAACTGTAAGAATTCGGTAAAAGAAAATCTTGGGAAGTGTTTAGCTGAACCAGGGCCAAAACCAGACAGAGTGGAGGAGGATGGGGAGGTATCTAAACTTGGTCAGATATGAGATAAGAATAATAGCTGATGCCACCTTGAACACCTCTCCAGGATGACGACATACAGCCTGTTGGTCTACATCATCAACTGGATTGCCAGGATGTGATCGTTGGAAGCGTTAATTGGGTACGAGTACACATATCCCAGGTCTATGTGGTTTGCCCCAGCAGAGGCAGGTGAATGTGAGAATGGTGTTTTATGGATTGATCCCAACAAATCCATGATGTGTGGGTGTAATAACCAGTGGGTTGTGTATAAGAAGACAAATGGGAGCGTAGGTTATTGCCACCTGAGCAGAGAGGTCACGGATGACTGGTAGGATTTTTCCACAAATGGATGTACAGAAATGGGATGTTTGACTACTCTCCCGGAGAAAGGCCTAAAGATTGGGCAACAGTGCCCCTGGAAGTTTGTAGGGGGGAGATATGTCCTGTATGAAGTTAGAAATAGGCTATAACCAGCCAGAAGTGTACCCCTCCACATTTGTCTGAGAAAACAGAGATTGACAAAGGAGAAGTAGTAGGAACTACAGATGCTGGAGAATCTGCGATAACAAGGTGTAGAGCTGGATGAACACAGCAGGCCAAGCAGCATCAGAGGAGCAGGAAGTTTCGGGCCTAGACCCTTCTTCAGAAA
>NC_063337.1:74038196-74064825 GCF_021869965.1 Rhincodon typus
CCCTTCTTCAGAAATGGAGAAGAAGTTTTCTGAAGAAGGGTCTAGGCCCGAAATGTCAGCCTTCCTGCTCCTCTGATGCTGCTTGGCCTGCTGTGTTCATCCAGCTCTACACCTTGTTATCTGTTATCATTGACAAAGGAGAGGCAGGCCCAGGCCAGCAGGGCACAGTAAAAGAGATATGATTTGTCAACAGCTTATGGGTCGTGAGTGTCCACTATTAATAACCACAATTTGACTAATTTGGATAATAAGCTCAGAATTTTAAACAAGTAAGTTAAACAGACCCTGGATAAAATTAATCTGGACGGTCAACAAGATGCTGAGGTGAGAATAAAAACAAATCAGGCAGACTAACACCTGGTAACGGTGCTAGGATTGCACACCAGGACCATAAATGTGATCATCTGGGAAAAGATAGATAATGAGACTATGCAGCAGAATAGGAGCCTGTGCAGCATCTATGGCCAGTGGATGCTCGGCCAGTTAAGAGAGAAACTCGAGCAGGATAAACAAGAACAGGTCCCGTCTTAGTTCAGTGATGAGCAGAGAGAACTTTTATTCAGTGGAAAGAGACATCTCAATTATCAAATCGTCAATTGTAACAACTGACCAAGGTGTAGTTTAATGCCGATTGTAAGGGATTCCAGGAAAGGCTGTAGGGATGGTACTGAGAATCCCAACTGTAATGCTAAATCAAAATGGGTTACTAGTCTTCCAGGTACAAAATGTTGGCAAAGAGACAGTATGGTTAGAATATGATGAAATCCTCTGTTCACTGTTGCGAAAGAGGGAAGGCTCATAGGTACAACTCTGGAAAATTCAGCAGACAAAATAAGTAATTGTGTGTCCCTATCCCATATATTCAAATGTACGTGCCTTGTTTGTTTCCAGACAAATACCATTCTAAATTGTACTGTAGATATTAGGAACCTAACACAGATATCACCAGGGTAGACATACAGGAGGAAGGGAGAATACTGCATCACATCTTCCCTGAAACATGACCAGTACAGGACCTTCATATGTAAGACCCAAAACACCACCTTTTGTGTTAGGTCATACACATCAGCCAGGATAGGTCTAATCAAACTCATAGACATTCGCAAAAGGAGAGAGATCTCTGTCAATGTCAGTGACAGACTCAAACAAACCTTCAGAGATTATTGGGAGAAGGACGACACTGGCATTGAACTCCTACTAGAAGCATTACAGAACAACTGGCAAATGTATATAAAGCTTTAGCTACTGTTCAGCAGACAGAGCAAATTCAAAAGTTTTCAGGGGAATCAAAGTGACTAATCGATGGGATGACTTCTGGGAATAAGGCACAATTGTACAGATATACTGTGGGTATATCTCCTATCATATCTGGCTGTGTTGTTCATCCTGTTTACTTTGATCTACCTCACTGTCCTCACACATAAATTCATCTACTTGAAGAAGGAGCTCATCCAGAAATTAACAATGGACTGTGAATCAGGGCTGCATCACAAGAGGTCTTTGTCAATTGTTGTATGGAATGAATTTTACTCTGTTGAGGGTTGCTGTTCACCGAAGAAGCATAAGGGAGAGCCAGTGTATGTAAATAGTGGCTAATTCCCAATGTATGCACTATGTTATTTGTACACAGTACAGTTAAGCTTATTGATGTACGTAAGTGCATAGGATATTATTGTATATGTACAATGTGGAATCCAGATACTCAGGGAGTTAGGCTATCTATCTGAGACTTGATAAAGTGCCTGCACAACAGTGTGGTCTGAGCCTCTAATCCCATTTCTGCCAAGGGCTTCTAAATGGGGGTGTGCTCTGCAGCAATGGTTAGGGAGCTCAGGGTGATAATATCGGCCAAATGCTGTACTGCCAGAACATGCCTAACAAATACCTCTCACAGGTAGAGAATCCTGCTCTCCTTGTGAAATCCAGGAGACATAGGCTATGGATCCGAGTTTATTGTGTCATTCTTGGGGAAGTACGGCTGCCAGTGTGGCATCATGGCTGCAACTTCTGAGGCAAAAGGAAGTACTGCAGTGTGGGGGCCTGCACTAGGACCTGTTTTAATTCATCTGTATGCTGTTCTGTCCATTTCCACAGGGTATTCTTTCTTAAGGAAGTCAGAGAGTGAAACAGTTTTCATGGTAAAACCATCAATGTGGTTCTAATAGTATTCTCCCTAAGTGCTGAAATGAATGCAACATGCTCACATCCCTGGGGAGGCACAAATGGCATATGGCCTCTGTGTGCTTCCCTTCTATTTCATGTTTCCCCTGAGCTGCCACATTTCCCAATTATGAAATCTGGGACCTTGTGATCTGTGCCTTCTTGGGATTAAATTTTAGTCCTAAAGTGGTGAGGAAGGTTAACAGTTCCTTTAACAGTGTCAAATGTTCAATCCTTGTCTATCTGTAGGAGGAGATCATCCACATAGTCTACCAAGCAGCCCATTTGGGAAAACTTTTCTAGCCCTTTAGCCAGCGTCTGATGAAATATTGATGAAATATTTGGGGTGGCACAGTGGCTCAGTGGTTAGCACTGCTGCCTCACAGCACCAGGGACCTAAGTTTGATTCCAGCCTTGGGCAGCTATCTTTGTGGAGCTTGTACGTTCTCCCCATGTCTGTGTGGGTTTCCACTGGGTGCTCCGGTTTCCTCCCACTGTCCAAAGATGAGCAGAGTAGGTGGATCGGGTATACTACATTTGCCTATAGCGTTCAGGGCTGTTTAGGATAGTTGGGTTAGATATGGGAAACACAGTGGTGGGGGAATGGGCCTGGGTGGGATGCTCTTCAGAGGGGTGGTGTGGACTTGTTGGGCTGAATGGCCTGTTTCTACACTGTGGAGGTTCTATAAAAAAAATTGTGAAAAACCTGGAGTAAGCAGATCCATATGTATTGCTGACTCTGAAATGTGAAGGTGATTTATATCAACAGTATTGGTGGAGGGGGATGGACGAAAATCTGTTCATAGTGTCCAGTACAGTCGAACTTTTGCTTATGGGGCCTCCCTCATCATGGTTTCAAGTCTAGTCACTACTGTTGGTGCCATGATTGGGTGGATTTATTTAGTTCCCTGCCTTCCACCTCACTGTTTACCAGGGATCATCCCGTGCTGTCCCATCTGAAGCTATACATCCAGTGAGGAGAGGTACGGCTGTGTCACACTTTGAGGAGTATATCTACTTGGGGTTACAAGGAGTTAGAAGGTGGGATTTCCTCCTCTAAATTTGGCCTTGTGATTTCCCTCACCAAACTTTCTGTTGCTTGTCTCTCTGGTTTGTCTATCAGCATGGACCAGGGTCCTGAACCTGCCTCCTGTGATGGCACTAATTGCCTGGGTACCCTGTAGTCCCTTGTGAAGTGGCCTGTGTGCCCACACTGTAGCATTTCTCTTGCAACGACTGCTGATCTGCTGATCCTTATCTCTCACTGCACGATGGGCACATGGAGCTGGGGGTGAATGGCTCCAATAATAACACCCCTTGTTTCGGTCGCCCCCTGAGCTCCTCCACTTAGGACCAGGGCTTTGGGCTTTTACTGGGTACATTTTTCCCTGCCCTGATTTGGGATGATCAGATTCAGGAATCTCTTTCTCCCAAATTCGGGCCATCCTGCTTATTACCCAACGTTTTGTGTGGGTATTGTTTGTAGCATCAAAGTTTTCACAGGTTTTCCCTGCAGCCTCAGTGCCATGTGAGACAAGGATTTGGGTCTAATTTGCCCTGTTTTGTGGTGTCGGTGCAGTCCAATCTAGTTTACCGAAGATTGTGGTAAGGTGTCCATAGGTTTCTGGCAAATGCAGTTGAGTGCTTTCCCTTTCACTGCCTATACTTATTTAATCCCTCCATGAGGTCTCCCATATTGTATCCTACATTGGCTAGGACTGTTGCTTTCATGGCCCTTAGTTCCCCTCCTCCCACCTTCTGAGGATTGGGTAAGGCAGAATGGACCACGGCTCTCAGGCACATTAATATTATTTTTACCTCCTCAACATCGTCGAGCCTGTGGAGAACCCTTTGTTGGTGGATGTTGTCAACAAACATATGGGGATTAGCTGTGGGGTCAAATATGGGAATCCTTTCCCCTACCGGTGCCTACTGCCCCTCTGCAAACACGGTTGTGTAATTAATTAGATTATTGTTCTAACTGTCCTGATGGGTCGGTGGGTTAATCAGGGCAGGGTGATATCCTGGGGGTGCCAAAGGATCTACTCCCTCTGGGAAGGGAGGTCAGGGTCTCAATCTTCACCATTCTCAGTGTATCCAAGGACTTGTTCTTCCGTTTGCTCCCAGTCTATCCCAGACTCACTGTAATCATCTGATTCTACTGTCCCAAATGTGTATATTGTTCCCCTTTGAACAGAAAGTTGGGACTTTAATTTTTCAATTTCACACGAGCATTTTAAATGGTCCACATAGTGTGGGCTCTGTCTTCTTTGCCTGCCTGGTGCAGGGCTCTGAGCACAAACTGCACGTTTTTACATTTCTTTGTCAGCTCGTCCGCAGTGTTTTAGGCTACATCTCGATCACTGACTGCATGCTGTTTCTTCTGGTACACTCTATCACACTGGGTCTAAAACCATCCCAAGTACACCACATTCAAGTGTTTCCTCTGCTCCTGCTCTGCTGCTTTGACTTTTACTTTCTCCAGCTCCTGCTTCACTTCCTCCTGCTCCTTACTTAGCTTCACTTTTTCCTATTCTGTACCTCAGCTGCACCATGCAGCTGGCTATCACTGTAGCCTTTCAAAGGTTTAAAGCACGTATCCCTTTATCTTTCAGCACCACCTCCCAGCACTTCTGTCCCATCAGTCCTGGCCTGGTATCTGCTCACTGCAATGGCCAGCCCACCTGAGCCACCTCTGATTTCAATACTTTCTTTGTCCTCCTCCCACTCTGGACACCTCGCCATTCTCCTGTTGTTTCTTTATAATATACTTTCTCTCTGTCTTTCTGCCTCATGTGTCCATGACCCTATATTAGCTGCTTTATTTGCTTCCCTGCAACTTCAGAGCCCCAACCATTTTCATAACTTCTCACCTCATTGATCCCTGATCTCAATATTCTCGCCACCCCATGAATCCCCTGATCCTGTCTTCAGCCTCCTTGTCTCTGTTTTCTGCAGGTCCCTGACCCTATACTAGTCTGTTCTAGATTTTCTTTTCCGTGGGTCCCTTACCCTGTACTAACTCTGGATGTTTGTCCTCCTCACATTACAAGCACTTGGTTTATGGCTCAATCAGTCATTGGAAACCTTCAGAGACAAAAAAAAACTGCAGATGCTGGGATCCAAGGTAGACAAACAGGAAGCTGGAAGAACACAGCGAGGCAGACAGCAGCTGGAGGAAAGGAGAAGTCAATGTTTTGGGTATTACCCTTCTTCAATCCTGAAGAAGGGTAATACCTAAAATGTTGACTACTCCTTTCCTCCAGATGCTGGCTGGCTTGCTGTGTTCTTCCAGCCTCCTGTTTGTCTACAACAGAACCTTCACCCTATTTCACCCACTTGAATCCTGGCTGTCATATGGAGTAACTGCCCTCTAGCTCAGGCTCAGGCTCAGTCCAAGAATTCAACATCGATGGCTTTCAACTTCGGTAAGTTATGCCAACACTTTTAATGGAAGCACACCCAGGTACACCAATGTGTCCATCCTTTGGACACGTCAACTAGTTTATGTATTGAAAAAGGATATTATTCACAATGATTGTCATGTTTCAGCTGGGCTGTTGGAATCACTTTCCATCCCAACACAGTGCGGGGTGGATCGTCTCCTGAGTTTTCTTGGGTTGCTGCTTGGTCATTTGCCACAGGTCTTGCTGTGAGCCTTTGCAAGGGGGATGGCTTCCAGGTGTGTGTTTCTATCCCCCTCACGCTGGACTTTCCTGAATTTTCTGAGCCCTTTGGCCAATGAGGTCATGAGCAGGGCTCAAAGCATCCAATGGAGTTGCACCTTCACTGCTGCAATGGCGGGAGATGTAAAGTACATATCCTCAGGCACTGGCTAGAAAATTCTCCAATAGACAACCTTTAGGCTGTTTGTAACTGGTTCACCTTGAACTTTTATGACCACTTTGACATTGGTTTCCACTGTTCCCTGTAGCCAATAGCTGTTGTTTAATTTAGTTTGGCCAATTTTTTGTCAGGCTCGATTTCTCCGGCTGTAGATCGACTTAGAATGCTCAATTCCGTTGGTCACTATGCTTTCTCTCTTTTGCTTCCTGTTGGTACCAGCAGAATGTCCACTGTGCCCATGATGACAATGGGCATCCTGAAAGATATGGCCTCCTGCATTTCTGTGGAACAGAGCATGGGTACTTCAGAGAAAACACTGGCAAGAGTGCCTCCTGCACCCTCCAGCAATTCAGATATTGACATCTCGCTGGGTACTGTAACTAGACTAGAGTCATGAGCAACCAGCTAGTTGAACCTGCCACATCTCTCAACTGCCAAGGAAGAAATGCCACATGTCATTGTTACTGTGAGGACTACCAGAGAATAGGGACCCGCTCAGTGTCAGAGAGGACCATGATGTTGACAAATAGTGATTTCAACAGATGTACCAACAGACTCAGAAGCAGCAGGCAGATTTTTCAGGGATATTGGGCAAACTGACACAAAAGTTACAGGACTGCAGCAATGTTTTTGGGACCCTGCAACTTCAGGCATGAAAGCATCTGGATGTCTCCATGGACAGGTTGAACTTTGGCATGGATAGCCAGGACCAGCACACTTAGTATCTGCTGGATTCATGCACTCCATCACTGTAAGTGATAAATTGACAGAAGGATGAGGAATAAAGGCCTCTCTCCAGGTGCCCTGTCCTCACAAGGAGACAAGGCAGCGCATTAGTCACCGATTCAAAGGAGGAAGCATGAAGAGGTCTGCCCAGATGTCTCCTCCTGTGCTGCTGCACAGACAACCAGGTCCTAATCACTACCTTGCGTCCCACCATCAACCTTGTGTGGGGAAAATGCCAAGGAGGATGCACCCATCATTTGTACACTCAGCATATCTGGGAACTCTGGACACAAAGCTTCCTGGGGTTGCCCAAAAAAACCTACAAGGTCCAAGGTGTTGTCCTACTGATCAGGCTCCTACACACCAACCATGGGATCCAGCACTACAGCAAGACATAGTAGAAGGTCAAGCAAGAAGAAGAAGACGACCTCTGGAGATAAATCGGTGGCGCAGGTGACTCATCACTGCAAATTGTTAACCATATTTATATATATATGTTCATTTTTTAGTATCAGCTGCGTGAGGTCCTCTGTTCAAAGGCAACTGTAAGGTTGAGGATACGGGCCTACCCATCCTTAGGACATTGCAGGTTCCTGCTACTTTGGCATTGAGGTTTAGTCTTTCCAGGTTGACAAGCATTGCTATTGCATGATAGTGGAATTCATTGGATATGTTACGTGATATGGTCAGGAATGTAAGCATACAAGACCCGCCAGTGTGTTTCAGCTTCAGTGTGTAGCTGTCTGTGTAATGGTGTTGCTCCTTGAAAGGCCCATCCCTCACAGAACAAAGCACTTACCTACCTACTCTGGGTGTTGTTGCAACTATTTTCATCTCCATTGCTCCCTTGTTTTTTTACAGCACAGTGCAAGGTAACAGCAGCCACTTCTCAAAATTGTGTCACAGGTTCAAGGTCTCCACACTGGTGAACCGTCCGACCCCCCCAAACAGAAACAATCCCTTTCTGGTAGCCCTTCACTCACTCCATAGGTTTTGCACTTCCACAAGTCCCCAGTCAAGCTGTCTATTTAATTCATCATTTGCCCACATTACCCCTCCAGGTCAAGCATATCAAATAACATGCCAGGTCTAATCCCGCAGTGGAAGCCAGGGTGCTGCTTACAACTGATGAACCACCCTTCCACATGATCGCTTCTCTCCAATACTCCATCATCTCCCCTCACTTTTATATTGAGTGTCACCCCTTCAGTATTGTCATACCATCTGCATCCTAATATTCTGACTCTAATACCCACAGCTGAGAGCCCCAGTAAGCCTCCTACAGCAGTGCTTCCGAAAAGCCCCCAGGATAGCCACAGACTATCCCTTGAACAACTTAGCCAGACCGACTAAGAATGAGACTGACATAATCACTAACTAGTACCAGTACTGCCTCCCATCTGTCTTCCTGCAAGTGCAAAGGTACAAGCACTCTGATCCTGACGACCCCAACTGCCCAAAGAAAAACTGAAAGAACTGTGGATGCTTTAAATAAGAAACAAAAACAGGAGTTGCTGGAAAAGCTCAGCGGGTCTGGCATGATCTGTGAAGAAAAAATCAGAGTCAACGTTTAGGGTCCTTCCTCAGATCTGTTAGGCCTTTCCAGCAACTTCTGTTTTCGTCACCCCAACTGACCATCTGACTGTACTCATGCTCTCGAACAGATATTACAGGCTGCTCTTAACTTACTTTACAGAAACCCCTGACTGAAGGGAGTCTCTTTGAACTTGACTGAAGGCTGCTCTCCTTAGAATTTGAGACACAAACATTTGATTGTGGGACGTGCAATGCATTTAGCAAGTACCCGACTGGCATAGGGTACAGGTGAGACATTGAAGTAGCATTGTGCTACAGAGGAAAATGTCAACCCTGTTTACTGATGGCTGACAAACATAACAAACTGCCTGGGCTTATGCATGTGAACTAAGGTTATAAAGCTCTCAGACTCCATCTTAACCTGGGGATCACTTGAACTATGTCACATGACTGGAAATATGCTGCTTAATTATAATCTAATGTTTGTATATAATAGTTAGCTGTTATAAATGGATTCTTCAATGCGACAAAATCCATACTCAGTTTCTTGTCTCATGGGAGATAACACAAACATTGGCACATCAGATAAAATATGCTTTTAGAGACAAAACTCACATCACTGAATTTCCATCCTTGCAGCTGTGATAGAATTTTGAACAGTCTATTGAATGTGGATGTCTGTTTATTTTCTCATTTCATTGAGTTTCTTTGTGCCTGTTTTGCTTCTAAAGAAAAGTATTGTACTTGCCCATCTTTGGAACTGGTTTGAAAAAGGCTTTGAGTTTCTCAGACTATTTCATTCATTTAATTATACGCAATTCCATTCATTGGATGAGAGACAACTGTGAAAAAAAGATTGAAATCCCATCATTTCTTTTGTTTGATTTTATTATTTACTGATAGCTGAAGGCATTTGAATTTATCATGATTAAGCTGAGAATACTGATTCTTGTAAGATAAACGCATAATATTCCTCTTTTGATTCAGAATTCTAAATTTTGTACAGTAATAGTCACAATTTGTATACAGAGTTTTGTTTATGATTCATGGATTGTAGGCGCCATTGGCCAGATCAGCATTTATTGCCCAACCCTAATTGCCCAGGAGGCAGTTAAAAATCAATCACATTGCTATGGGTCTGAAGTCACATGTGGGCCAGATCAGGTAAGGACCACAGCAGATTTCTTTCTCTAAAGGATATGATTTGATTTGACATGCAAACAAGACAGGTACTGGATTTAATTTTGAAGCAATCCACTCTAATTCTATGTTATTCAAACTAAGCTCCACAATCCCTGTGGTCCATTGAGACCATCCTGTGAAGTCTGAAATTCAAGGCTAGCCTTACAAGTGGCTGATCTTGATGACCACCCAGAGTGTCATGTTCAAGATTAGATGATTGAGCAGAGGCCAGGAATGAGCTCCACTTCATTCTTCCCATGCTATTCCACTGTATTCTCCCTGCTGCTGCCTTTCCTCAACTCTGCTTTCCTTTGGCTTTTGTTTTCTCTTTCTCACTCTCTCTGTGCTCACCTCTAATAGTGCTCTTCTACTCCACTCATGCCTTTTCCTTGTTCCTGCACTCTCCAGGCACCTAGCTCCTCCCCTGCTCCACGCTTCTGCTCTTTCCATGTTGTGTTTTTGTTTTAAATGCTCTCCCTCTGCTCCATTAGCGCTTTATTCATGCTGTGTGCTCCTTGCAGTCCTGCTTCTTCAAGGGACCTGTACCCTCAACGCTTTTGTTAATGGTAATCAGGCTCTGCAGTGAAAATCAAATACACCCATCTCAGATATAGAACATAGAATATAGAACAGTACAGCACAGTACAGGCCCTTCGGCCCACTCCGTTGTGCTGAACTTTTACCCTAATCCTAAATTCTATCTAACCTCCACCCCTACCTTATACTATCATCCATATGCCTATATAATAGCTGCTTAAATGCCCCTAATGAGGCCAACTCCACTACCCTCTCCGGCAATGCATTCCACGCCCTGACCACTCTCTGAGTAAAGAACTTACCTCTGACGTCTCCCCTATATCTACCTCTACTCACTTTAAAACTATGCCCCCTCGTAATAGCTACCTCTACCCTAGGAAAAAGTCTCTGGCTGTCCACTCTATCTATACCTCTGATCATTTTGTACACCTCTATCAAGTCACCTCTCATCCTTCATTGTTCTAAAGAGAAAAGCCCTAGCTCTCTCGACAGGTTTTGATCTGTTCTTGTAAAAAAGGAAATTAAAATACAATAAGTACTATTTTCTTATTTTGAGTATTATAAAGTACTTGAGAAAGGAACCTTCAACCAAGAAATTTGGAGAATCATTGCCCTTTTGCAGTCCCTCTGGTTATTTATTAATCCTTAAATCTCAATGATTATGGAGATAATTATTTGGCAGCTTTCTGCATCATGTGGTGGTCTTGTGATTTACTAGTGGTAGCCAACTCTGTATTAAACATCATGTGCTGTGAAATGGCAGTCTCTACCACGTTGACTGCAGGTACAAGCAGTGGGCTGAAGCAGTGCAGGTTTTATCGTCCTCCATTTTCTCTGACCTCTCTTCTCAGTCAGCTGTGTATTCCGTTTCAATGTACATCTTTGAATTCTCCTTCAGATTCCAGATATAATGGATATCAGCAAATATCTTACAATTATTAAAGTCATTGTCCACTATCTCCACATTACATTTGCCGTTGCCCTCTTTAGGGGGATGGATGGAAACAGAGGTTTAACCTATTAACATGGGTTAATTCTTACTATGTAATTTAGTAGAGGTTATTAGTTATGAAAAAGTAAAAATTAAAATTGCATTAGCTCCATCCAATCTGATGAGGTCATGCACACCATTTGAATGGAAATAGGAGTATTACAGTAGCATTTGTGGGAAGCAGATGTATTCTGTACAGTTCCAAAGAGTCTCACATAATCAATCCCCTTTTTTTTTTACTGGCAGTGTTCTTTTTAACAAAGATATATGTGTTTCCTGTTTATACTCAACAGTAGTCTATCCCCTGCCATTGATAATTAGACATGATTGAGACACAGTATAGAAAAGAGAGAACTGGTGGCAGAAGACTATCCAAACAGCTTGTGTCACTTACTGGCAGAGGTAGATACCATGAGTGTTTTATGTTAATGAAACAGGGAATGCATCATAAACAAAAACAAAGACAGAAATTGCTGAAAAATCTCAGTAAATTTGGCAGCATTAGAAGTTCTGAAGAATGGTCACTGGACTTGAAACGTTGACTCTGATTTCCCTCCACAGATGCTGCCAGACCTGCTGAGATTTTCCAGCAATTTCTGTTCTTGTTTCCGATTTACAGCAACCCTGGTTCTTTTAGTTTTTATATAGTATGCATCATCACAGGAAGAGATGCAGTGTCACGTGATCTTGCTTCAGCTTGCAGCATCATGTCAAGATGAACACAGTAGGACAATTCCTAAGTTAACATTTGCTCTACCTCAGCAGGCTGTGTAAATATTATTTAGCAACATGACAAGACCAAGAAAATTATCTGCATTTTTTCTTAAGGCTATTTAGTAGCTAATGCTTCTTTCTCTACTTCTGCATATTTTTGTTCAGTCTGTGTCAATGAACAGCAAGTGTAGCTAACTGGTCTATGCTTTCCAAGCATTACATCTGAAAGAGTACAGCTCACAATCCTGCAAGAAATGCATCTGCAGCAATGATAGTAGGTAGCTGTAGGTCACAGTGTGCTAAAAATTTAGGTGATAACAACCTTTATTTTTGATTTTATCATAGAATACCTACAGTGAAGAATTAGACCATTTGGTCCACACTTACCCTCTGAAGAGCACCCCACCCTCCCTATCTCTGTAACCCTGCATTTCCCATGGCTAACCCACCTAGCCTACACATCGCTGGACACTATGTGCAATTTAGCATTGCCAATTCACCCTACCTGCACATCTTTGGACTGTGGGAGGAAACCAGAACACCCAATAGAAACCCAAGCAGAGACGGGGAGAATGTGCAAACTCCACACAGGCAGTCACCTGAGGTTGAACCAGTTCCCTGTCACTATGAGGCAGCAGTGCTAACCACTGAGCCACCGTGCTGCCTCAAAATAATTTTTCCAGAGCTTCTGACACAGAATCATAGAATCCCTACAGTATGGAAGCAAACCATTCAACCCATCACACCCACACTGACCCGTCAAAAGAGCGTCCCACCCACCCACCCTATCCCTGTATCCTTGCATTTCCCATGGCCAATCCACCTAACCTACACATTCCTGGATTCTATGAGCAATGTAATATAGCCTATCTACCTAACCTACTCATCTTTAGACTGTGGGAGGAAACCAGAGCACTCGGAGGAAATCCACAGAGACTCAGGGAGAATGTGAAAGCTCCACACAGACAGCCACCTGGGTGTGGAATCTTCTCAAAAGATTTCTGTTGTGTTTCCTCTCAGTAATAGGCATTGGCTTGTCACAACAGCAAATGAAGTCGCCCATTGATGACACCTAGCTTGGGCAAGAATTTTCTGACATGCTTTATCAGGAATCTGGGAACATAGTGATTTTCCAAGGCCATGGGACCATCTTGATTGTTCTTCTCTTCTGTTGATAAAATCTGATACAAAATACATTTATAGTAGATTTAAGAGTCTTGGTAGCTAGCTGAAAAAAAATTGTGTTTCTTGTTGACTGTAGTCTTGCATCCTATAAAAAGGTAAAGTAAAGCCACTAAAGTCCCAGGCAACTGCTCTCTCATTAGAGAATGATAACCAGTGGTGAGTTTAACATGAGGGTCACCAAACCTGAGATGAAAGTTGACCTCTTTCTGTTGTGCCAAGCACTCATCAGTTGACAACATAGAATGATATTTATTTTCAACTCCTTTGTTCCATTGTGTAAGATTCACATGATTTCTGATCGATCCTTTAGATTTTCATGCTGGGATTATCTACGAGCACCAATTTGTTGTTTCTGCCGCAGGTGAAATAACTCCTTCCTTCAAGATTAAGTCAATTTCCTTTTTTACCTTTGGCAAGAGTGGATGAGGAAATTTTCTGGGTGCAAGCTGACAAACTGGCTTCATTTCAGGATGAAGGATGGTGTGATATGTTGTCTTCAGCTTTCCTGGTCCTGTAAACAGCTGTAGGAATTCAGCTATGAAGGTTTTAGACCTTTCTCCTGTGCCTTCTAGTTCCTCTGTGCAGCCACTCAATACATATAATAATATAGGCATCAGTTAGCTCACTTGGCTTGGCTGGTTTGTAATGACAGCAACAGCTTGCCTTCAATTCCTCCTTCAGGTCAGGTTACTGACCTTCTCAACCTCTCCCCTCACCTGAGGTGTGGTGAACCTCACTTTAAACCACTATCAGTTACCTCGCTAATGGCACAGCAGCCCCATGGTCAAATAGGACTATGGCAGCTTTGTCTTTTTCGTAATAATATACTGATCTGCTCACTGTTCAGCTTCATAGTAATGCCAGGTATGGTCCGATACGTTTTAATCTTTGGCGACAATTAAGTCACCCTTTTATCTGATTGATATATGACCCGCTCAATACTTTGTGGAAGTGACAAACTCATTTTAAAATTGTTATTTTATCATTGTCATCATATATTTTTCGCCTTGGCTTGCTGCTAAAGTGCATAAAGAATCTGATGAGATAAGGAAACAATTACAAATATTTGAGAAATACTTGACTGTGGCTTCATCTTACTACAGGTTTGCATTAGAGAGCAAGATCTTGTGTCATCACATGACTTACAGTAAGGATGTACGCTGTGTGCTATTATCATGTCATACATATTAATTCTTAACGCAATGCTCTTGTATGAGATATATTTGTTGCAACTTTAGGGAACTCAACAGTCTCATTTTTCACCTGGATCCCAGTTAGCCAGTTGCCCTCACTTGTATTTCTACCACAGCTCTGCACAAAAGGGTTTAATATGTAAATGTGTATTAAAACTTCTAATAGATTAACTGTATGACACATCAATCCTGTAACTCATTGGGAATTCATTGGGCACTGAAAGTCATCTTTCCCCTCAGGAAATTCAATTTTGACAGTGTTATAATAATCCTTATGGTCAGCCACTCTCATACTATTCTATTTGCCTTTATATGATGGTTCATCATGTTTCTAAATCTGCATATTAAGTTTCCATTATCATAATGAGAGACAGTTTCATAAAATGCTGCATTTAAGATTGTATTATTACATACTCAGAGGCTTCATTAAAACAGGAATTGTTGACAAGACTACAGTGAGTGTTGAAATTAGATTTTATTTAATGATGCATTTTCATTGCCAAACAGATCTTTTCACGAATGACGTCAATGAGCTTTTATTCAGTAATATTATATATCTTTTTCAGCAAGATTCATGAGTAATTCAGGGTATATAATCTTCAGTCTAAAGTATTAAAACAATTTTCTTGCATTGTTTGATCAAGGTGGTAGGTTACAGTCAACACTCAGGGCTGAAATTTGATCTGCCCTTTTTTTGGGGGTATAAAGGTTGCAGTTCACGATCTGCTCAAGCCTATTCAAATTGATATGGACAGAATGTAATTATTGTCTGCAAGCCACGTGAGATCAGGCCAAACGACTCTGGCAACTCATTCACGCTGCCGGTTCGCCCTCCCTGCTGCTATTGGACTTTGCAAGCAGTGGTTTGGAGCAGGCCCCACAAAACTGCATGCTGATTAGTGGTCCAGACAGCTTCCTTCTTTTAGAGGTTATTAAAGAGAGATTGCACACCAAAATGCACTGCTGAAGAAAAATAATTTCAAAGTATTTGAAGGATGTGGCAGAAAGTGGGGGAGGGGATTACAGTTTCATTTGATTTGATTTGATTTATTTATTGTCACGTGTATCTTGTTACAAAATATAGTGGAAAGTGTGAAATAGTGTCGCCACTCTCTGGCACCATCTTAAAATACAGAAAAATAAAGCACAAGAATATAAAAGTAGAAAAATAAAGAAAAGAGAAAGTGTCCAACTTCACAGTCCTTCTAGTTAATTGCTCTGTCATGGGTTATAGGGTTGGTACTCAGGCTCAAGACCACTTGGCCACACCGCCACTGCTAGAACGAAAGTCATAGAGTCATAGAGCTGTACAGCATGGAAACAGACTCTTCGGTCCAACTCATCCATGCTGACCAGATATCTTAAATACATCTAGTCCCATTTGCCAGCATTTAGCTCACATCCCTCTAAACCCTTCCTATTCATATACCTATCCAGATACCTTTTAAATGTTATAACTGTACTAGCCTCCACCACTTCCTCTGGCAGTTCATTCCATACAAGTACCACCCTCTGCATGAAAAGGTTGCCCCTTAGATCCCTTTTAAAATGATCCCCTCTCACCTTAAACCTATGGCCTGTGGTGTTGGAGTCCCCTACCTTGGGAAAAAGACCTTGGCTATTCATTCTATCCATATCCCTCATGATTTTACAAACCTCCAAAAGGCCAGTCCTCAGCTTCTGACCCTCCTGTGGAAATAACATCAGCCTATTCAGCCTCTCCCAATAGCTCAAACCCTCCAACCCCTGGCAACATCCTTTTAAATCTTTTCTGAACCTTTTCAACTTTCACAACATCCTTCATATAGCAGGGAGACCAAAATTTTACGTAGTATTCCAAAAATGGCCTAACCATGTCCTGTACAGCCACAACATGACCTCCTAGTTCTTAGATTTAATGCATTGACCAATAAAGACAAGCATACCAAACACCTTCTTCACTCTCCTGTCAACCTGGGACTGTACTTTGAAAGAACAATGAACCTGCACTCCAATGTCTCTTTGTTCAGCCACACTCCCCAGGACTTTACCATTAAGTGTATAAGTCCTGCCTTGATTTGCCTTTCCAAATTGCAGCACCTAACATTTATCTAAATCAAACTCCAAAAGTCACTCCTTGGGCCACTGGCCCATCTGATCAAGATCCCATTGTACTCTGAAGGAACATACTTCGCTGTCCATTACGCCTCCAGTCTTGGTGTCATCTGCAAACTTACGAGCCATACCTCCTATATTCACATTCAAATCATTTATGTAAATGATGAAAAGCAGTGGATCCAGCACTGATCCTTGTGGCACACTGATGGCCACTGACCTCCAGTCTGAAAAGCGACCCTCCACCGCCACCCTCTGTCTTCTACCTTCGCGAGCCAGTTCTGTATGCAAATGGCTAATTCTCCTGTATTCCATGTGATCTAACATTACTAATCAGTCTACCACAAGGAACCTTGTCGAACACCATACTGAAGTCCATATAGGTCACGTCCAACATTCTGCCCTCATCAATCCTCTTTGTTACTTCCTCTAAAAACTCAGTCAAGTTACTGAGACATGATTTCCCATGCACAAAGCCATGTAGACTATTACTAATCAGTCCTTGTCTTTCCAAAAACATGTAAATCTGTCCCTCAGGTTTCCTTCTAACAACTTGCCCACCACCGATGTCAGGCTCACCAGTCTATAGTTCCCTGGCCTTTCCTTACCACCTTTCTTAAATATTAGCACCACATTAACCAACCTCCAATCTTCCAGCACCTCACCTGTGGCTATCAATGATACATATATCTCAACGAGAGGCCCAACAATCATTTCTCTAACTTCCCACAGAGTTCTTGGGTACACCTGATCAGTCCTGGGGATTCATCCACCTTTACGCATTTTAAGACATCCAGCACATCCTGCCCTGTAATATGGACATTTTTTTCAAGATATTGCTATTTATTTCCACACGGTCTCTATCTTTCATATCCTTCTCCACAGTAAACATGCAAAACACTCATTTAACGTGTCTCCCATCTCCTGCGGTTCTACACATAGGCGGACTTGCTGATCTTTAAGCAGCCCTATTCTCTCCCTAGTTACCGTTTTGTCCTTAATGTATTGTAGAATCCCTTTCACCACTCTTTGGCACCATCTCACCTCCACTGACACCATCGCCACTAGACCTCGCCAATGCAGATTCTGCCAATGTTGTCGGGTACCAAACCAGCCCAAACTTGACTTCGCTGCCACCATGAGTCCTCTTTGGGCCTACCTCACCTTTACAGCCATTGCTGATGCTGACAGCTCTCGTACTGAGCCCACACTCACCTGTGCTGACACCTCCATGTATCTGTGCTGTAAGTAGACACTGCCAGGGGCCCAAATTTGTCTACGCAGCATCAGCTATGAGTTGGCACCAGGATCGTCTCAACAATGAAGCAGCCACCGAGAACCCAAACTCACCTCCGACGCTGCTACCATGAGTGCACGCAATTGGGCCAGCTTGAGTCAGTGATGCTAGGTCCATTTGTCGCTGTTGATGATGTTGCCATGGTTGAGCTCTTCACCAAAGGGTAAGTAAAATAGAATAGATAAAAAGAAACAAGAGAATAGAGAAGAAAAAATTAAAGAAACAAAAAGAAAATTGGACGGAGCAGACAAGCCCAGACTACTCCATCGCCACCTCATGTCAATGTACTGATCATGGAGCTGGATTCCAAGAGAGATGCAATGTTTCTGAAGATGGAAAGGAGGAGGGAATGGGAGCACACTGTCAGGGAAGTGAATATCTTGGGCCTGATACTATGAAGGTGGCAACAATGCAAGGATGGACAGTATTCAGGATAAAGATTGTTGATGATATACATTGAACTACTTGAGGCATTGGCAGGCCAGCAGGAAATTCTCCTGTCATTATAGTGCAACATGGAGGTTTTCAACTCTGACATCACAGAGGATATTGCCTAAAGCCTTTCAATCGTATCAAAAAGTGAGAACTTACACTGACCTAGTCTCAAACCTTGGCTACCCAACACTTCATCGAATCATAGAACCCCTACAGTGTGGAATCGGGACATTCAGTCCATCAATTCCACACCAACCCTCTGAAGACCAGCAGTACTGCATGCAGTTCAGGTCATAATATCACAAATTCACAGATTTGTTACAGGTCTGAAGGAAGTAATTCTGCATATCATGTCTGCACTAGACCTAAAAATGATATAGAGGCACTCAACAGGGTATAAGCAAAATTAGCAAAGATGATACCAGAAATAGGTGGGTATGTATGTTAGGAATGGACTGACAGGCTGGGCCTCTTTTCTCTTGCAAAAGAATGCTCGGGGTGAACTTGTAGAGGTATTTGAAATTAGGAAAATGTTTGAGAGTGAGTGTATATAGAGAAAGTTTCCTCTTTTGAGGGACAGCATGGCAGGAGACTGTCCTTTTTAGAAAGTCACCAAAAAATCCAACAGGGAATTTAGAACAAACAGTGAGTGGTTGAAGTGGATAAAATAGGTATATTTAGGAGGAAGCTAGATATCCAGAGGAGGGAAAAGAGAATAGAGGATTACAGTGAAAGATTGAGGTGAATGTAGACGAGAGAATGCCTGCGTGGAATACAAATATTGGAAAGGACTGGTTGGGTCAAGTGACCTGATTCTGTACTTTGTGTCCTAGTATGTAAACCTTAATGTAAGCCTGCTGTCCATTCATTCCAGAGTGGAAGTCATGGCCAACTCCCTGACACCACTGCTGATCAGATCCATGATAGAACATTTTGTGCACTTAGTTAACATTTGGTGACTTGTCTCAGCTTCTACTGAGCACAGGAGCAATCCTCCGAACATCTCAGTACTTCATGGGAGACACGGAAGGAGATGAAGATATCCATGGTTTTTGCAGACTTAAACAGCTGGTTGAGGACATCAGTGCTCAAAAGGACTTTAGGATCTCAAAGTAATTCAGCAAACTGTGCTCTGGTAATTTATTATAATTACTGAGCTGCACTCCCAGTGCAGTGACAATGGTCCCATGGTGCACAAGCCCTCTGTCTTATGACAGCATTTGTGCTACTGCCATGGCACTCCAGAGAGTACATTAGCTTTTGCCTCTCTGTCAGCCAGCCCACACCTAACTTCAGACACCACTGTCGCTTATACTGAGCTGGTGCTGTCTGAAGTTAGGCCCTCACAGCTCAGAGCAGCTCCTGGAAGCCCCCCATTGAAAGCGAAGATCAATTACATTACACCCACGGAAGTGGAAGGGTTTAGGCGAACTAGACCAAGCAGAGGTGCCAACAAAAGAAGCACAAAAGGCCAACTCCTTCATTGCTATTTTTTAATGAGGAGTGTAGGTGCACTAAGATGTATGAAGGTTCCTGTTGGTCGCTTTCATTGCTGGATGTTGGGCAACAACAGCTTTGTGTTGGGAAATGTGAAATGGGTGGGAAAGTAATGATTCATAGAATCTTAGAATATCTAGAATGTGGAAACAGGCCGTTCAGCCCATCGAATCCACACCGATCCTGCAAAGAGGATCCCACCCAGACCCAGCTGCAGCCCCCTACCCTATCCCTGTATCCCTGAATTTCCCACGACTAATCCACCTAACTTACACATCCTTGGACACTATGGGCAATTTAGCATGGCCAATCCACCTAACCCACGCATCTTTGGACTGTAGAAGGAAACCAGAGCACCCGGAGGAAATCCAGGGAGAAACAGGGAAAGCAAGCAAACTCCACACAGATAATCATCTAAGGGTGGAATCAAATCCAGGTCCCTGGCACTGTGAGGCAGCAGAACCAACTGCTAAGCCAAGATTGTTAGGTCTGGTTTGGAGATGTTTAACTGAATAGAACTGGATCCACATAATCAACTGTTTCACATTCTGTCAAGTTAGTTGTGGTCCAGGATGACTTGTCTTAACCTTCTCTTGTCCTTCCTCTTCTTTCTACTCCTCCTTTTCCCTCATTCCTCACAAAGTTTGTCCTTTCCTCCTTCTTCATTTCAACTTCTGCTTGGCACCTGCCTCCCATATTGAAAAATATGCCCCAACGAACCCCGTAAAAACCAACTGTGCCTAATGAGAAGCACTGAGAATCATCTCATCTTCAAATGATGCGGTCATTCCTCTTAATTCTCATCTATGTGCTGCGCCTTGGCAAGAAAATCTGAAAACCCATTCCCAGTTTCCACAGGTACATTGATAACCACCACCCCGTACATTTCTCTAAGTCATCACACTGCATGTCTAACATCTCATACTAGATGAAATTCGCTCCAACTAAATAAATACGGGAAGACTGAAGCCATTGTTTTCAGATATACAATAACCTCTGTTCCCTGGCTATTGATTCTATCCTTCTTACTAAATGAATCAAACTGTCCTCAACTCAGGTGTCCTTTTGACTCACTGATGAGATTCTAAGCACAAATCCATGCCATCACTAAACTCCAATATATCCAATTCTGAAACATCACCAGACTCTTCTACTACCTCAGATTATGTATAGTTGATGAACTCATCCATGACTTTTTTAAATTCAGTGATCGGAAGTGTTCAGAAACTAGCCAGGCCAGCATTTATTGCCTGTCCCTAAATTCCCAGAGGGCAGTTAAGAGTCAGCCACATTGCGGTGGGTCTGGAGTCACATTTAGGCCAGACAAGGTAAGAATAGCAGTTTCCATCCATAAAGGGCATTCGTGGACCAGTTGAGTTTTTCCAACAATCAACAATGGATTCATGGTCATCAATAGACTCTTAATCCCAGATGTTTATTGAATTCAAACTGTACCATCTGCCATAGTGGGATTTGAACCCGGGTCCCCAGAATATCACCTGGGTCCCTGGATTAACCATGGCCATCAACACCATCCCCACCCTCCTCCCCCCTTGCCGTTGTTACCACTATACTTGATTTACTTCAATGTACTAAAAGCCAGCTTTCTATTTTTCACTCTTGTTAAATTTGAGGTAATCTAAAACACCTCAGCCAGTATTCTGACCTGCACCAACTCCAAGTCACTGATCACCCCTCATGTTCAGTAATCTACATGACTTCCTGTTCAAGCAGAACATCATTATTAACCATCTCATCGTTATTTTCGAATCACTCAAAAGTCTTGTCCATTCCAATCTGTCTAGGTTACTCCACCCCCTAGAAACCCCAGGATATATGCTCATTTCAAATCTTGCCTCTTAACATTTCTAATTTTAATCATTCCATAATTGGTGGTTATGTTTTAACCTGCCAAGACTCTAAGCTCTGGAATTCCATCTTTAAAGTTCTCCCTCTCTCTATCTCCCTTTCTACTTTGTAGGAATTCCTGAAATCTATAGCACTGACTAAATCTTTGGTCTAATAACTCCTACTATGGCTCATTGTCAATTTTTCTTTATAGTTTACCTGCAATGTAACTTGTAATAGTTTTCTCACATTGCAGATACTATATAAATACAAGTAGTTGTTGTAAAAATTCCACCTCAGGCAATACTTGAAAGTTGGACTTGAATTTTGAGAGGCATTTAAAATGACCTACTTCATTGTCCAATATTTTACTTATCCATCTTTTATTTCAAATGTAATGTGTCCCCTTCCTGGTGTTCGCCTTGAATAACAGCTATGGCAATATCCCTTTCCACATATAAATATTTAGTTTTATATGTCATGTATAGGGCCATTAGATTTCAGTTTACATGCGAAACAACTGAATTCCAGAATAAGACCTCTGTCAAATCCTGAAATTCAGTCTAATAAAAAGGAGTTTAAATTATTCAGTGGCTTTGAATTAGAAGCCTTGCTTATAGGCCTATTTTAGTACTCTTGTTTAGGTACATATTGGTTGTGGGTTTTTTAGGATCTGCTCTTTTTCTGTTATAATTTATCATAATTGCAGTAAAAATTTTATTAACAATCGTGAATAGACATTTCTTGTGAAGCTCTGAGGCCAGAGTGTAAGTCAATGTGTCAGAGAACATATCATTAACTTTTATGTCTTTCAACTGTGCGGCAAAGATTCACATTAATGTAGGAGGGTCTCTGGAGAAGAGTCACTCGAAATGTTAACTCTGCTTTCTCTCCACTGATGCTGTCAAATCTGCACAGTTTCTCCAGCAATTTCTGTTTTGTTTCTCATTTCCAGCACACGCAGTTTGTTGTTTTAATCATATTGATGTTTGTGAACTGATTGTGGTGAGGCCTTGAGTGCAGAGTTCCTTTCATGGTGGAGGGGCATAGGACATCAAGATGAAAGAAGTACTGGAGACCAAAGACACCAAAGAACTGTAAGCATGGAGAGGTCGTTAATTTGTTCAAGTCAGAATTAAACGAACATCAGAAGATTCTACAAAGCAAGTCAGCTGGTACAGAATTGCTTGTATCAAGAAAAATGATATCTACCTTTGCTCAGTAAAACTGATAGGTATGTCTTTCGGGAACAATTCTGAAAACTGATAATGGCCCTAAAAATTACAAATTGAGTTTGAAAGGTTGTTTAATTATGAGTCTCAAGTTTCCAATGCAAGGAGTCCTATTAAAGATGTCTGGAGGAGAATTGTAAGGCCATTATGATGTGCTGTAAGGAGAGTGGGGTAGTTCCAAACCAATTAAATGGACTTAGCATATACGCTCTAGGTCCATAGAGAAAAAGGTGTAAAAAAGGAGCCCATAGAGACATGAAAGCTGTAACTGCTTTTCAGATGTCTCTGCCCACACAGAAATGCTTATGTTTTTGATTCCCTCTTAGCACTTTTGACATTTTAACATCTTAAAAGATGCCTTTGACATCTCCCTTATTGCTTCAAATACTTACATATTTCCTTTGTGTTTCAGGACGCAAAGATAATCCAGCATTTTGAAAGGCTTGAGTCAATTTAGAATAGCCGACAGAGGTTTGCAAAAGACAGATCAGTCTTGATTAATTGAATGGATTTTTTGATGTTGTAATAGAAGGGTTCATGAAGGGAATGTAGTAGCTTTTTACAAATAGAAGTGTTCAATAAAGAACCACTTGAAAGATTAGTTAATTTTTTTAAAAAAATGTCTCATGGAACAGGAGAGTCACTGTCCAATTCAATAAGAAAATGTTTTGAAGATGGAAAACAATAAGTCATTATAGAATCTGTTTTTCAGACTGGAGGATGTTCCCTACGTGTCAGTGCTAACAATACTGCCATTCCGTTCTGTAGAGCAGAATTTTAAAATTTGCCGATGAAACAAAATTTGCAGGAGCAACAAGCAGCGAGGATTGCATGAATCATCTTCAAATGACACAGATAGACTTGTAAAATCAGCAACTGTGTGGCAGATTAAATTTAATACTGGGGAGTGCAATCAGTTTCTTTTTGATAGAGGGGATAGGGAGTGGCAACATACACTTAATAACAAAGTTCTAAAGTATGTAAGAACAGAGAGACGTGGGAGTACATGAATATCAATCCTTGAAAGTTGCAGAACATATTGAGAGAGTGTTTAAGAAAGCATTTGCCTTCATAAATAGAGGTATTGAGTATAAAGGCGAGGACGTTCTGCTGAATCTTCCAAAAACTCTTCCTAGGCTTCAGCTGTAATATTTGTATTGTTCTGGTCACCAACTTTCCAAAGGATGTGAACATCCTTATAAGTTGTAGTTTAGATTTATTAAAATGGCTCCAGAGATGGCAATTCTAACTACAAAATTAAGTTGGAGAATATAAGCTTGTTTTCCGTGGAGCAAAGGAAGTTGAGAAGTGTATAAAATTATGACAGATTTGAATCAGGTCGGTAAGGAAAGCCTGTTCCCTTTGGTACAGGGGCCAAGGGCACAGATTCAAGAGTTTGGACAAAAGATGCAGGAGGGATGAAAGACAAAACCTTCCAATGCAGCAGGGGCTAATGAGCTGGAATTTCCTGCGCATGAAGGTGGTTAAAGTAGGAAAAATCTGTGATTTCAGGAGGAAATTGGATGGCCATCTGCAGGAAAATTGCCTGCTGGGTCACAGAGATTAAGGTGGGTGGTGGGACTGGCTAGATTGTTTTGTGAACAATCATGAAATCAATGAGTTTGGCTCCTTCTTTGCCATAGATGATCTATGATTCTATAACAAGTCTGTTCTTACCATACACTCTTCATCTCTTACCATAACTGTTATCACTTCCATTCAATGACTTTAGATAAGTAGTTGACAAATATGTTACCCCTGTAACGTATTGTAATGTATTGCTTGGATATATTAATTGACAAGTCCATTTATACATCTAAGATGCGCTCCCAATTTATCCCAGTTATTTCAGTACTTGGAGCATATATTTTGCTTATGTTTCCATTCTGCATTTATCTATTCACCCATGCATGATGTTTCAAGTAATTCTTTCTTGTCTGCGTCAAATAGTTCATTCTGTTTATTTGGCTACGCAATAAACTTTGTCTTGCTAGCTCTACAATTTTAGATTTATTTAATTAGATTCAATTACCTATGCCCTTATCCTGCTCCATTTGGTATTATCAGAAAATCTGACCGCTTAACACTGGAGTTTCTGAGGTGAATACTATCTCTTTTCACTGTCCCATTTGCAACTACAATTGGAGTGGTGATGGAACCAAAATCTTGTCGACAACTGACCTTTCTACTTACCTTTCATTTACTACGCATTTTGATTTTTTGTATAGATTTCAAGTTAAAAGCTGTTGGAATTTGTGATGAAAGTAGCTAGATTAGTAATGAATATACTGGGGCAAATGATGTTGCTCATATTTCTAATGCTGCTTGTTCTCTGCTGCCTGCATTGCTGTTACCAATTTATAAGTACAGCAACATAATGGGTATGTTACTGAACCAGTAATCAAAAAACTCCAATTAATTATCTGAAGCAATAAGTTCAAATCACACCATAATATCTGGGGAATTTGGATTCAGTTACTTAAATGAGACTGAAATTAAAATAAGCTAATATTATTAACAGTGGCCATGAAACTACAAGATTGTTGTTAACAGAAACAAAGTTGCTGGAAAAGCTCAGCAGGTCTGGTAGCATCTGTGAAGGAGAAAACAGAGTTAATGTTTCGGGTCCGGTGACCCTTCCTCAGAACTGATGGTGGCTGGGAAAACGTCAGTTTATATGCAGAAAATAGGGAGGTGGGTGGGGTAGGGAGTAAACGATAAGATAGAGCCCAAAGAGAGAGAAAGATAGTTGGACAGACAAAGGAGTTGCTAACGAAATTGCTAACAAGATTGTTGTTAAACCTCATGTCTTTTCATTGAAGTCCTATAAGGAATGAAAACTGAGAAATTTATCTATGTGACTTCATATCCACTGCAATACGGTTAATTATTGGTTGCCCTTTGAAGTAGCCTAACATATGACTTGGTTGCTTGAAGCCCTTGTATTGCAACAGTTAGAAAGGTGATTTACTTTTACCATTCAAAGGACAGTTATTAACTGACAACAAACATGAACCTTGACAGTGGATATATTACCCCTGCAGCGTGCTGTTATGTATTGCTTGGATGTATAAATTGACAAGTCCATTTATACATCTGAGGTCTGCTCCCCCAAAAATTGTGGGTTTAGAAAGTGGTCATTTCTATGTAAAGGGACTATCATCTACTCTCAGGTAAAATACTGGAAAGACTGACATATTAACATAAAACATTCTGTTATATCTCCTACTGAAACTATTTCCAAGAGTTTGCAGGGGTAGGACAAAAGTCTGAACTCCTAAGACCCTTCTGCCAATGTACTTCTAATTTATATGAGGGTCCATCTCACAATTTCACTTTTTTAAGAGAGGAGGAAGGATAATCAGAAACAAAAACAGAAATCACTGGAAAATCCCAGCAGGACTGGCAACATCAGTGGAGAGAAATCAGAGTTAATGGTTTGGATCCAGCGACCCTTCTTCAGAACTCAAGTTCTGAGTTTTGAGATGTGCCACTGGACCCAAAGAGTTAATTCTGATTTCTCTCCACAGATGCTGCCAGACCTGCTGAGATTTTCCAGCAATTTCTGTTTTTGTTGCTGATTTCCAGCATCTGCAGTATTTTAACATTTTTATTTAGTGGGGATAATCAGCTGGATAGGAGGATCAGAGGTTTGCAGATTCAGTGAAAAAATCTCACAACAAATTGCATCCACAATATAAAAGTTTCAGCAAGGATCACTGACACCTTGAAGTTCTTTGCCTACAGCTCATTCCATGGTGGCAGATGAGGTTATTAGTCATATTCGTCATTCAGTAGTTCGTACTTGCTTTATGCAGGTGGTTGATGCCATGTTTGCTAGACCAAACGCTTTTGTCATTTTTTAAAAATTGTCTATGAATAGCTAGAAACAGAAGGACAGGACTTTACGGTTACTGCTGAGTCCAAAGTCTTACTGTCAGCACCCATAATGTTTTGTGTGCTCTGGGTGACCCCACTGTCGTTATTATTTATTAAGGTTCTCACACCATCTATATACAGATTGACAACAGCAGCTCACCATACTTTCTTGGCAGCAACCAGTCTCCATCCTCCTGCTCAAAGTGCAGGGCTGGATGAACACAGCAGGCCAAGCAGCATCATAGGAGCAGAGAGGCTGACGTTTCGGGCCTAGCGC
>NC_063337.1:74065225-74080327 GCF_021869965.1 Rhincodon typus
GCGCTAGGCCCGAAACGTCAGCCTCTCTGCTCCTATGATGCTGCTTGGCCTGCTGTGTTCATCCAGCCCTCTACCTTGTTGTCTCGGATTCTCCAGCATCTGCAGTTCCTACTATCTCCATCCTCCTGCTGTTACTTATTCATGGTATGCAGTTTAGCTGTTAGAGAACAAAGGCTATTCCTGCATAGGTGCCTCACAAATCCTTTCAAGAATATATGCTTAGCAGCCAAATTGTGCTACAATAATCTCAATGGGTCAATCCAGCCTTCAATTGAGTTCTTAATATTGGGATCTGATGAAATCCTGGTTGGTATCTCCATCAGCATTGATAATTGCCTCAACTCTGCCTATGACAGCAAGCATGTTTTCTTTAAGAGGGGAAAGACAGGGCTTATGTCAGCAGACTGTTTCATTTCAGGTGCCAGCATTATCTGCAAGAAAGATTATGATAGTGAGTGGCTTCTGATTATTTGCCAAATGTGCTTCTTATGGTAGAATAACTGCTGGTGTGTGAGATGTGAGTTGTGGATATATATTGTCACAGTAGTGAGAATGTGTTTCAGGGAAGAGCAATGTGTTGAAGTATGTTGCAGTGATTGTAAATCTGTGAAAGAAATCAAGAGACAGGAATTTAAAATATTGTACTTATTCTTCGGTTCTGGTTGTCATTTACAATGCAAGTATTTATAACGCACCCCGAGCTGCTCTTGAGAAAATAGTACTGGACCTTCTTCTTGAGCCACTGCAGTACTTCCTGTGAAATTCTCCACAATGTTTCTGTGCAGGATATTCCACAATCTCAATCGACACACGAAAAAGATGCTCTGTTCATTGTTTCATTCATGTTTTTTGGAAGCTTGTTGCATTGTAATTTACTGCTGTATTTTCTACGTCACAGAAGTGTCAAACTGCAAAACAGCTTCATCTGACTGTTTCATACTGGGATGTATGCCTTTATGAAAGTAATGTAAATGAATGTCTTTTTTCTTAATGATATGAAAGGTTAAAGTATTGGTCACAGCTCCTCTCATTTAAACTGTGACCTCGGTGACCTCATTAATGACCAAATTGATAAACTGAATGATTTTCTTCAGGAGAGGAGTTTAACTGCAAACCAAACAGAGTTATCTTGGCTATGAATTGCTATATGTTATTTGTAGTGCAGATCTAAAAAGGTTTCGGAGGGAAATAACAGAAGTGTTTCATAACTTTAGGCAAACCATAAAGAGAGTGTAAAGATGGAATTGAAAATGCTGCCTGATTTAACTTGAATGGCCAAAATATATTTTAACTATGACAGCTTAAGAGAATAAGAAATTATACTGCTCTTTTTATAAATAAACTATTGAGCAAAGATGCCCAGGAGAAAGTTTAGAGTTAAAAGAGAGGCATCCCATGGCAGTTACAATAAATGTGCCATAATCGTGCAGACAAACTAATGCAGTATGACTTACGTGTTGCCGAACACTTTGTGTAAATGCCAACTTGGATCATTTTCCAGGGAAGAAAAGACTGACTAACAATCTGATGGGGGCAAAGCTGCAACTGGAGAAGGTTCTCTGCAAAGAAAACCTTGAGGATGTTTCTTTGTCTTGGCGGTAAAAACATTAGGAAGCAGCCCTCATGATACAACTGGAATTTAAATCAGCTGGTACATATAAAATGTGTATGACCTTCATTTGTAGAGAGGTAATACATTTTGTTTTGAGCACTGAGTACAAATTTTATAACTGTGTGTTTTCAAATATATTAGTGGTTTGTGTGATTGTGTTCGTATGCTCCTAAAAATCTACCATTTTTCACAGATACGCTACATGGTGAAGATGGATGCAATCTTACCAGAGTGCACTTTGGATGATCATATATACTAATAATGAGTGACAAGCTATGTACAAGCATCTTGGAATTTTAAATTTCTCAAGGGTCCAATTTTTGGGACACATGTTGTGAGTGAGCCCAGAACATCCAATCACAGACCACTCGCTTCTCAAAATTCAGAAATTATGCAATTGCCATTGAAAAAAAGCATTCCATATCAATGCACAATAAACAGAAAGTTTGCATGAGACTTTTGGTATTTTCTTCAAGAGGACAAGTGCGACAATCAGATCGGTTGATCATGATGAAAAACCGTTCTCTCTACCTAAGGGGCAACTTTTTTATGCAAAAGGTAGTGCGTAACTGGAATGAGCTGCCAGATGAAGTGGTGGAGTCTGGTACAATTACACCATTTAAAAGGAATCTGGATGAATATATGAATAGGAAGGGTTGAGAGGGATATGGGCTAAATCCTGGTAAATGGGACTAGATTTAGTTTGGATATCTGGTCGGCATAGATGAGTTGGACTGAGGGTCTGTTTCCTTGCTGTAGATCCCTGACGCTCTATGATTCCCTTACTGATTAAAAATCTATCTCGGTCTTGAATATATTTGATGACCCAGTTTTGCATTCCACAGATTCATTACCCTCTGAGAGAAAAAATTCCTTTCCATCACGATCTTAAATATGTGATCCGTTATTCTGAGTAAATGCCTCTGGTCTTACACTTTACCACAACAGGAATCAACCCATCTGCATTTGCCCTGTCAAGTCCCCTAACAATCTTGTATGTTTCAATCAGGTATGTGGAGAATTTTTTTTGTTTCAATAGATTATCAGACTGTGAAATTCTCTTCCCCAGGCAATGTGGAGACTGAGTCTTTAAATTGATTCAAAGCTGAGACAGGTTATTGCATGACAAGGGAGAGAAGTGTTATGAGTGGTAGTCTGGAAAATGGAGCTGAGATCACAAACACTTTAGCCATAATCCTATTCATGCATATGCAAAAGGCCAAATAGCCTTATCCTGCTCCCGTGTTCTTTTGGTGGGGGAGGGAGAAGGGGAGGGGGGCTGTCCAGTCAGGTGGCAAGGTAGACAGGTTCTGCCTTCACTGCATTGCCATTCAGGCAGGATTGAAAATTTTCATGGCTTTGTTAGATTCATTGCCAAAAGCATAGTCAACTGGACATTGTGTCCCCACAGCAAAGCTTGCTGACAGTTGCAAAGTGCATCGGAGGACTAGATTCTTCTGTTTGTCTAACTTAGTTTAGCTTGGATACCCCAAACTAAACTTTCCACCACATGCTATGTAAGAGACATTTCCTCAATCCATTACTCATCTTGACATATGACAATCCATCTTTCCACTTGTTTCCAGCATGATTGTATCAGTAATTGTGTCCTGAGTGTAGATTAAATGAGTAATGCTTTGCTGCATGACTGTAGTTCCCACAAACAATGAAGTGCTATTTGAGTACATGATCTGTATTTATACTCTATTAATAAACTGGGGGTGAAAGGAAGGTTCAGAATAATGAAGGGAGCATGGAGCACCTCAACATCACTTGGGTCCTTGGAGGGTGGGATCCATTAGCCTTGCCTGGCAGCCTAACTAAGAAAAGGACATCTCACATTTTAAATTTGTAGCTACAATTGGTTGGCAGTCTGGAACAACACCAACATTGCCATGGACTGGATGGCAAAGTAGAAAAGGCAAATAATGCTTTCCAGCTTGTCTCACACCATATGCAGGAGAAGGACCACTCCAAAATTTTTAAAAAAAACTACAACCTTTTAGCTGCCACACTTGTGCCACACATTTCTCCAGTGCAGTACTAAATATCTCAGACAGGAGTGTTGGAGCAGCTCTGCACAAACCCAAAAAACAAAGAACTGTGGATGCTGGCAATCAGAAGCACAAACAGAAATTGCTGGAAAAACTCAGCAGGTCTGGCAGCATCTGGGAACTGACCTTATGAAGAAGGGTCACAGGACCCAAAATGTTAACTCTGTTTTCTCTCTACAGATGGTGCCCGACCTGCTGAGTTTAGTCACCAATTTCTGTTTGTGTTTCTGCACAAACCTACCTCCTTAAGAATACTGTGTAGATACAGTATAATGTACAGGTTATTCAACAACTGAATGAATATATCAAGCTACCATGTCCTGTCGCAGTGGACATAGCACAGGGACAGTTGGAGGATTCAACTGATCGTTTTCAGTCGTACATTACACATAAGAAAAAACATTCCACAATTTGGAGCAGATGTGGAATATATACCCTCCTAAAGCAGCACAGCAGAAGTTTTTTAGATACAGCGCTGCTCTAACCAATTTGAGGAAAGAAAGGAAGAAAAAGGACTCTTAACATAGCCTGCCTTTCTTGTACCTGCCTGGTAACCATTTCTTGTTAATACCCATTACCACTGTAGAAATATAACGACATTTCAAACTCAAAGGACAACTAGGTATTCAATAATACTTGGCTCATGGAAAGTGAAGATTCTCTTAGGAAAAAAAAGACAAGTATAGAGAATGGAACAGCTTTTGTTGCAACAAAGGTACTGCATAGGCTTTCTATCAATACTTAAGGAGGGCTACAGTTGTATTGGAAGTGGTTCAGAGAAGTTTAAATATGTTAGTTCCCAGGATGAAGAAGTTATCAGTTGAGAAAAGTTTGAACATGTCGTTCTGATATTCATTGGAGTTTAGACAAATTGGAGGTGATGTTATTGAAACATATAAGATGCTGAGGAAAACTTGACAAAGTAGGTTCTGAGAAGATGTTTCTCCTCAAGGGGCAATCCAGAACCAGATGGCTTATTTTCAGGATAGGAGGTCAGTCATAGAATCCCTACAGTGTGGAAACAGGCCCTTCAGCCCAACAAGTCCACACCAACCCTTGGAGCATCCCACCCAGATCCATCCCCCTATAACCCACCTAATCTACACCTCCCTGAACACTATGGGTAATTTAGCACAGCCAATCCACCTAGGAAACCCACACAGACACAGGGAGAATGTGCAAACTCCTCACAGAGGGTCACCTGAGGGTGGAATTGAACCTGGGTCCCTGGTGCTGTGAGGCAGCAATGCTAACCACTGTGCCACCATGCCACCCCGGTCTCCCAACTCATGAAGATGAGAATAGAAGTCTTCTCTCAAATATTTGTGAACCTTTTGAATTTCTTTATTTGAGAATCACCAAAACTGGTTATTGAATATATTCGCGGTTGAGGTAGATTCCTCGTCTACAAGGGAGCCAAGGATTATGGGGATTGACAAAGCGTGGGGCAGAGCAGGCAGGAAAGTAAGGTTAGATTCACAATTAGATCACCTGTGAAGTTATTGAGTGGCAGAATAAGTTTGAGAGGCCAAAGGCCTCCTTTGTCTCCTATTTCCTCTGACCTTCTCAACTTATTGACACAGCCTCCCTAAGTGCTGAAACTTTTGTGTAAGGTTTTGCTTTACCTGCACCAATTAGTGTGTCACTTCCAGTGTCTGCTAACTAATTTTTTTTCAAATGAGTTAAATCTCAGGGTTTATATGTTGGTTTAAAATATGTATATTCATTTAGAATCAAATCCAGCATTAAATTAATCATTCTTCATTTTTAAAAAATATAATCACTTGCTAATTTTGGCTTTAAAGCTCTGGAGAACTGTAAATATGAGTGTATGCATCAAATTGAAATGAGAGACATTTCAGCGTGGGGAATAAATATATTGGAGAATAAATGGAATATAGGTTAATTCCACTGATTTGTTACTTTTTTTCCATCTCATCCTGTCACTGATTTCTGTTATGAAACACTGAAGAGAAATACTAGACATTTGCTCACACTATTTTCTTTATAGGCAGTAACTTTGTAGGCAGTGACTTCTTACTCTTCAAATGTAAATATGGTGCCCAGTAACTGGACCTATAATACCCCGAGGCAACTGGTAGGATTCTAAACACCATTTGCCTAAGCATGAATCAGACAAAATCAGGAATGTTCATCCTGATCCCACAGTCATAGAATGCAAGCTGCTAACAGATTCCTCCTCCCCAGTCATTGTTGTTCCCAACACAGGATACCATCACCCTACCAACACACCAATGCATCCTCCTTAGACAACCACACCCCAAAATTACCACTGAAGTTAGCAGCTTCTCAATCTCCAATCTCCATATCATTGGTGACCTATTACCACATAGCACATTACCATATTACAACATGCATAGGAGTGCACTAAAGCTTGGATCATCTGCCATCAAGGTGCAGTGGGAATAAGGTCTAACTTCCCCTTCTGCAAAAATATAACGAGGGTCTGTTACATTTCAAAATACCCTCATGGCCTCAATAGAAATGTAAGTAGTTGCCCTTCATGTTTAGAAAATGCCTTTTTTTGTTGTAACTTGGTTGAAGCCCTAATGAGAAATATCAAAATTCAACCATATCTTTTTGCAGAGTCTGCATGGAACATGTATTTATTTATAAATAATTTATGAATTAAGGATATTTTTGAAACTAATTTAAAAAATTGGTGACCTACCTAAACTGTCTACAGATTGCTCAAAGGAAATTAAAGTCTTAAGGTCCAAAATTGGAAATTCTTTCAGAGTCATCATTTGGACCAAAAGTTTCTGGCCAGAACGATTGTCTCTTATAGCTGACACCAATTAAATGCTGCATTCATTGAAAGAATGGTGGAGAACCATATAGCAGAAGGATTATACGCTCTGCTTCTGTTGATAAGGCAACATGGATATGAAATGGTGTAGCAAAGTTACAGTACGTGATATGAAAAATCCTTATGAAAGTAGATTATATTTTAGAGCCCGATAAATAATGTTGTTTCTTTACCACTATTTAATGGACCATCTATCCATTAGGGACGAGGATTTTCATATAAACGTATAAGAGCCTTTGCTAAGAAATAAACAGCAAGTCCATTTATCCTATCTTGTACATTCAGAAGGTCTTATGCATCAGGCTACGGATGTGTGTAATGCACAAGGAGCAAGCGCAAACCAATTAAGAGGAAAGAACCTGGAAGATTCCTCTGCAAAATGTTAGGCGATTAAAACTAATCAAGATGTGGAGGTATCACTGTTGGACTGTGGTGGACAAGGTCAAAAACCACACGACACCAGGTTATGGTCCAACAGGTTTATTTGAAGACACAAGCTTTCAGAGTTTCGCTCCTTCTTCAGGTGTCAGTGAGAGAGGTGCCATCAGCCACAGAATTTATAAACAAAAGATCAAAGGGTCATAGAACTGATGCAAATGTGTTGAACGAACCCAAGATGGTTGTAAAATCTTTAATCAGTTAGAAAGGATTAATATGCAGAATAGTGACATCCCATGTCAGACTATGCATTTTAGGTGTGAGGCCTTGTTTAGAATCTGGCTGTGTACCAACTTGGAATCAGACTGGTTTTATTTCCAAAGTAGGAATTTATAAAATGCCACATTGACTGTCTACAAATTGTGTGCTTTATGAACAAAATAAAATGTATTTGCAATTACAAATTTGCGAATGAGGGACAGGGAAAATGTGTTTGAGTGCGAGAGTCTGTATGTGTGTGTGAAAAAGAAAGTGTGTGTGTATAGATGTGTGTATGTGTGGGAGTGTATAGTGTGGTGGGGTCACCTGCAGTGTGACATGAACCAAAGATCCCAGTTGAGAATTTCCTCATGGATACCGAACTTGGCTATCAGCCTCTGCTCGGCTATTCTGAGTTGTTGAGTTTCCTGAAGTCTGCTTTGGAGGATGTTTACGTGAAGACTTATCTTATCAGAGCATCCTTCAGCACCTTCAGGTTGCATTCCTCCTCATCCGAACAGATCCTGTGTATGCGTAGAGCTTGTTTCGTAGGGGGTGGCTTTTTTAATATGTTTAGGGGGGAAGCTGGATAAGTGCAGCATCGTGAGGATATCTGTAGGTTTGCGGTAGAGTGATGTACTGAGGTGTCCGTCTTTGATGGAGATGCGTGTGCCCAACAATGTGACTGATTCTAAAGAGATGAAACTTGTTGATATCGCTATGTAGTTGTTTCAGTGATTCCTCACCATGAGTCCAAAGGAAGAAAATGTCATCAATGTATCTGGTGTAGAGAGGTCAGAAGTCCTGTGCAGCAGAGAACTCCGGTTCAAACTTGTGCATGAAAAGGTTAGCATATGGGGGTGCAAATCTGGCTCCCATGGCTGTTCCATGTATTTGGATGAAGAACTGATTGTCGAAGGTGAAGACATTGTGGTCGAGGATGAAGCAGATGAGTTGTAGGATGGCATCTGGAAATTGGCAGTTGTTGGTAGTGAGTACTGAGGCTGTTGCAGCAATGCCATCATCATGGGGGATGCTGATGTAGAGTGCTAAAACGTTCATTGTGACAAGGAGTGTTTCTGGTTCGATTGGTCCATGGGTGCTAAGTTTCTGTAAGAAACCTGTGGTGTTGTGACAGAAGTTGTGGTTTCCCCATATAATGGGTTTCAAGATGCCCTCAACATAGCCAGAGAGGTTGTCACACAGGGTCCCATTGCCTGATATGATGGGATGTCCAGGTGAGTTGACTTTGTGTATCTTTGGAAGGCAGTAGAATTCCCGTACACGCGAAGTATGTGGGATGAGATTATGTAGCATACTCTGAAGATCAGGGATCAAAAGTCTTGATCATCTGTTGAGATCACTAGTATGGTCTTTGGTCAGATCGGCAGGTAGTTGTCTGCAGTTTTCCTGGTTGTTCAGCTGTCTATGTACTTCCTTGCAATAGTCCGTTCTATTCTGTATGATGATGGCTCCTCCTTTGTCTGCTGGTTTGGTGACAAGGCTGCGATTGGTCTTGAGAGCATGGCGTTGTGTTGTGCTTGGTTGATGTTTTGAATTACCTTGTGAATGCAGCTGATGAGTCTTGCGTTCACACATTCCCTGATGGCTTGTTCATACATGTCAATGGCCCTCCGGAGGGGTCCAATTCTACTCCTTCTTTGGCTGCTCCACCATGTTTCTGTCTGTCGACTGTTCTGGTTCGTTGGTTGTCTCATTGAGCTCGCTGCTGACATCTTGGAAGAATTCCTGGAGTTTCATTCGTATGATGAATTTTTCTGTGTTTGCAGAGAGACCACTGGTGTCAATTTTGGTGGTGGGACAGAAATGGAACTCTCAGCTGAGAAATTTGATCTCATCAGGTTGAAGGGTGTGGTCAGATAAGTTAACGATGGACTTCCCTGTGGTGTACTGTTTTCAACTGGGGTACCAGGGGAGGCTCAGTTATTGCTGGTGGTAATGCCATGTTTCTCTAGTTTGTTGTTCTTGGTGTGCATGTAGGTGGTGCAGTTTCGTTGCCTTGTCTGCTTGGCCGTGTCTCATAACTGTACTGCTGTATCTTGAGCACAAGCTGAGAATATGGGCTCCATCTAGGTTTCCAGGTTACAACACCTGCTGTAGAGTTTGTGTATGAGATGATTGAGGAGTTTGCAAGGGGTGCAACAGCAAAGTCTCCCAGTGTAATCTGTGTTGTAGATTGACTTGAGTGGGTTTGTGATCTGTAGTCCTTTTGGGGTATTTTCTGCTTTCTTGCATTTCAGTAGAAATTTGATGTCTGTATGTATGTGTGTGTGTGTGTGTGTGTGTGTGTGTGTGTGTGTGTGTGTGTGTGCGCGCTTGAGACAGAGAATGAGTGAATGTGTCTCAGGTTTTATTTCCAAAGTAGGAATTTATAGAATGCCACATTGACTGTCTAAAAATTGTGCTCTCTAGCTATTTCGAGGGCATCTCAATATCAACAACTGCCAATTTCCAGACGCCATCCTACAACTCATCAGCTTCATTCTCGACCACAATGTCTTTGCCGATCAGTTCTTCATCCAGACACATGGAACAGCCATGGGAACCAGATTTGCAGCCCAATATGCCAGCTGTTTCATGCACAAGTTTAAACAGGACTTCTGGGAACAGTGTTGCAAAGGACCTCCGGCTAACACTGTACACCAGATACATTGATGACATTTTCTTCCTTTGGACTCATGGCAAGGAATCACTGAATCAACTACACAGTGATATCAACAAGTTTCATCCTAACATCAGACTTACCATAGACTACTCTTTAGAATCAGCCTCATTCTTGGACATACGCATCTCCATTGAGGGCGGACACCTTAATACCTCACCCTACCGCAAGCCCACAGAGAACCCCACGATGATGCACTTCTCCAGCTTTCACCCTAAACGTATTAAAAATGCCATCTCCCACAGACAAGTCCTACACATACACAGGATCTGTTCAGATGAAGAGGAACGTGACGGGCACCTGAAGGTGCTGAAGGATGCCCTCATAAGAATGGGATATGATGCTCAATTCATTGATCGCCAGTTCCAATGTGCCACAGTGAAAAACCGTAATGACCTCCTCAGAAGACAGACATAGGATATGACTGATAGGGTACCCTTTGTCCTCCTGTACTTCCGGGGAGCGGAGAAACTAAGCCAGGTTCTTCACAACTTTCAACACATCATTGATGACAATGAGCACCTTGCCAAGATATTCTCTATGCCTCCACTTCTCACATTCAAACAACTGCCAAACCTTACACAGACCATTGTTTGCAGCAAACTACCAGCCTTCAGGACAACATCAACCACACCAAACAACTCTGTCATGGCAACCTGCGCAATACATGTCAGATCATCGACATGGACATTACCATCATACATGGAACAACACCCACCACGTGCATGGCAGAAACTCATGTGATTCGGCCAACATTGTCTGTCTCATACACTGCAGGCAAGGATGCCTCGAGGCCTGGTATATTGCCGAAACCATTCAGATGCTACGACAACAGATGAATGGACACCGCGCAATAATCGCCAGACAGGGATGTTCCCTCCAAGTGGGGGAACACTTCAGTGGTCAAGGGCATTCGGCCTTGGATCTTCAGGTAAACGTGCTCCAAGACAGACTTTGTGACACACAACATTGCAGAGTCACCAGCTGATACCAAGTTCAGTACCCATGAGGACAGCCTCATCCGAGATCTTGGGTTTATGTCGCAATACAGGTGACCCCATCGCGCTATACACTCCCACACACGCACACACACACACATACTCTCTCACACAAACACACTCATGCACACGTACTCACACAGACCCTCTCTCATACATACACGTTCCCTCTCTTTCACACTCACACACACACACACACACACACACACACACACACACACATAAGCACACATGCACACACACATGCATACATATGCGTGCTCCCACACAAACACACACACATACACACACACAGTCTCTCTCTGTCTCTCTCTCTCTGCCTCATATGCACACATACACACACACGCGCACATGTACACACATGCAAATCTATGGGGTGAATTTGCATTTTCAGATTTGTAATTGCAGATACATCCTATTTTGTTCAAAAAGCACACAATTTGTAGACAGTCAATGTGGCATTTTATAAGTTCCTACTTTGGAAATAAAACCAGTCTGATTCCAAGGTGGTACACAGCCAGATTCTAAACAAGGTCTCACACCTAAAATGCATAGTCTGATATGGGATGTCGCCTCTGGTGTACTGAGGGAATTGATAAAACCTTTAGTTATCTCGGGAAAGTGACTTGAAAGAAAATCTTGAATTGAGGTTGGTTGGCTTGCTGAGCTGGTTTGTTGTTTTGCAGAAGTTTCGTTACCATGCTGGGCAACATTCTCAGTGCAGCCTCCGATGAAGCTTCGTTGTGTTTTCCCACCTGGTTTTTAAACTCTGGGGTCCGTTGAGATGGATTGCCTCACTTCTGGTTTTCCTTCGTAGTGGAATGTATATGGGGTCGAGTTCAATGTGTTCACTAATAGCATGTTTCGTGGAGTGCCATGCTTTCAGGAATTCTCGTGCTTGTCTCTGCCTAGCCTGTCCCAGGATCTTGGTGTTGTCCCAGTCGAAGTCGTGATTCTCCTTGTCCATGTGGATTGAGATGAGTGAGTATTGGTCCTGCCTTTTTGTAGCCATTGGTGTTCATGTACTCTTGTTGTTAGTTTCCTTCCTGTTTGTCCGATGTAGTGTTTCTCGCCGTCTCGGCAGGGGATTTTGTAGATGACGTTGGTCCTGTCCATGGTGGGGAGTGGGTCTTTAGTTCGGGTGAGCAGTTGTGTAAGGTTGACATGGGCTTGTGTGCCACTCTGATGCCCTGGGACTCTGTCTTAAATGTGTGACCACTTAGTCTGAGATTATGCCATCTGAACCTAGACTTTCCCATGAGGGGAAACAATCTCTCTGCAACTATCGTATCAAGTGCCCAAGGAATCTTGTATATTACAATCATGTTACCTTTCATTGTTCTAAATTCCAATAAGTACAGGCCCAACCTACTCAACCTCTCCTCATAAAAGGTTATGTTTTGTTGTGAATTCTCTTCTAAATACAATCACACATCAATACTAAGTCAAGTCATTTCAAGACTCAGCAACATCGCCCATCTCCACTCAGCTCCTTCACTACTCATCCATGCCTTTGTAACCTCTAGACTTATGTATTTCAATTTAATACTGGCTGGGCTCCCCTATAGTCTCTGCAAAATTAAAACTTTTTTAAAACTCTGATGCCATATCCAAACCTGTCCCAAATCCTGCTAACCCTGTTTTATGTTAGCTCACAATTCAAGCAATGCTTTGATTTTTAAATTCTTATGCCTATTTTCAAATCTTTTCATAGCCTTACTTCTCCCTGCTTCTGCACTCTGTTCCAGCCCTGCAAATTTCGAGATGTTTGCATTCTGCTGATTCTACTGTCTTGAGCGTGATTTTAATCATTCTACCATTTTCAGTTATGCCTTTTACTGCCCAATCCCTAAGCTTCCCTATCACTTTTTCCTGAGTTAAAATATTCCTTCAAACCTATCTCTATGACTAAGCTTTTCATTATGTGTCATGAAATCTTCTTATTTTGTCACGATGTCATATTTTGTTCTATAAACTCCTATAAAATTCTTTGTGGCACTTTATCACATTAAAAGATCCAATTAAATGCACATTGTTGTTGTTCCATCCTGTTTACAGGCAGCTTTACAACATTGGTTGTGAATTTTTAGAAATTGACACATTATAAATACCCGAATCTTTTCCATTCACTGCTGGCTTCAATTCTGTTATCCATAAGGTAGTTGTATATTTAGAATCTTACTTTCCCACATGTATAATAGAGCATTTTTATCAGTAGACATTTGCTGACACATTGAGATCTGCCTGCAGTTGTTTAGCACCCTCTATAGTCCTAATACTCACACTTTGTATCATCCATGTACTCGCAGATCATTCTACGAATGCATCAAACTAAGTCATTATGAAGATATTTGAGAGCGAAGGTCCCAACATCATCTGGTAACTGGTATCAAGTTGATTCAAACCCATTGACAGTAACTTGCTGCCTGTGGGAATTCAACAAATTCTTAAACCTCTGCAGCAGGAAGCCACTAATTCCATGAGATCATAATAATAGTTCAGGATATATCTTATCAAAGGGCTTCTGAAAAACCAGGAAGATAATATTTGCCAGGTTGCCTGTGGCCACTTAAATTAGTGGTTTCTTCAAAAAAAATGAGTGAATGCTGTTAAAGGCACATTTGGCTTAATTGACAATAATACGTTTATTGAAAAGGAGGTTGGAGTTTTAGGCAGCTTTCAATCTTTTGAGACAGTAATTTATGCCTTGGTGTTTAACCATATATTAAAGACCAACTGATGTAACTCAGGAGCCCAATCTGATGTGAAAGTCGCTGCTGTATTTGCTGTAAGTGTAAGCTGGGAACTAAGAGGTGAAGTTTTGCTGGCCTCAGGCTCCCATAGGCCCTCTTCTCAGCTAGCTCAGCTTTACATTTCCTCTTACTGTGAACAGTCAGATTCCTAGTGGTTCTGGCCAAGAATGGCTGTATCCCAGTTATTTATGACAGTGTCCTCTTCAGAGTATTATGCAAGATCATGTCCATCCATCTTTCTATGTGATTTCTTACACAGCATGATGACTTCACCTGTCTGTTTTCAATGGAGGCATTTTCTTTACTGATGGAACTGTTGCCTTTTTAATTCCATAATACATTCCTGTAATGTTCCCTCATCGTGGGATAGCAGGATATTCTGATAAAGATACAATCTATAACTATTGTTGCCAGCAGTCTGTTGGGATTTACTTTTAGTAGCTCTTGGCATTTTCAGAGTCTTCTCACTGAGATCCCTCCTGTAATTAATGAGAGAAGATCACTTAGCTCCAGTATCATGGCCTGCCTTGTTTCTCATTTATAAAGAGTGCAGTGCTATAGATGATCTCTCAACATATATTCTATTTCACTTCAACATGCTGTATGGAAAAGCCATAAAGTGTCTATTCAATATTACTGCCAAATTGTCATGCTTTTCTGGTTAGGCAGTGTGGTTGATGTTCAAAAAAGTTCAGTCTTTCTAGTTTGAATGGAAAATGACCGTATTGCACAGCAGAGAGTGATCTCGCTTATAGTCAGCACAATAGTAGATACCTACGTTGAGTGTGCTATTGAGAGAGTTATATCAGGTCCAGCTGGTGCCAGTTTCATGTCAGTGTTGTCTACAAGGTACTTTCTGGAATGCTTTCTTCTGAAAGAAAGTCTTAGTTACACAAAGCTCACTGTCGCCACAAAATAAAATATAAGTCATCTCTGTCTGTTCTCATATATCTTTCTGATGATATCTGAGGCAGGAGAGCCTGTGTTCACAATTGTATTGAAAGCTTCTAGTAGGTAAAGAGGTTCTTTCTTAGATATTTTCCTGATAGCAGCGTCAAACTCCCCATCACCTGATATTTTGTCTCTGTAGTGGAGAACAGTGCTGGAATATAGTAGTCATGAAATTACACCGGCACAACTCCGCCCACAGCCGACGCCGACGCAGCTCCGCCCACAGCCGACGCCGACGCAGCTCCGCCCACCGCCTCCACAGTCAGCAGCTCCAGAGGAGACAGCAGCACTCAGCCCTGCGGAGTCTTCACCATCCCCCCAGACCTACCCCTTACTGAGGACGAACGGTCAGTCCTCAGTAAAGGGCTCACCTTTGTCCCCCTCCACCCACAGATCAACGAATACCGCTCACGCTTGGACATAGAGCAGTTTTTCTGCCGCCTCCGCCTCCACGCTTACTTCTTCAACCGTGAACCTAACCCTCCCTCTACTGACCCCTTCTCCCGCTTCCAACACACCCCCTCCTTCTGGACACCACCCCAAGGCCTCCTACCCTCCCTCGACCTCTTCATCTCCAACTGCCGT
>NC_063337.1:74080727-74126949 GCF_021869965.1 Rhincodon typus
TATCCCCTCCTCCCACCTCAAGCCGCACCCCCATCTCCTACCTACTAACCTCATCCCGCCCCCTTGACCTGTCCATCCTCCCTGGACTGACCTATCCCCTCCCTAACTCCCCACCTACACTCACCTTTACTTGCTCCATCCCCGCCTCTTTGACCTGTTTGTTTCCTCTCCATCTATCCTCTCCTCTATCCATCTTCTATCCGCCTCCCCCTCTCTCCCTATTTATTTTCAGAACCCCCTTCCTCTCCCCCATTTCTGATGAAGGGTCTAGGCCCGAAACGTCAGCCTTTCTGCTCCTATGATGCTGCTTAGCCTGCTGTGTTCATCCAGCTCTGCACCTTGTTTTCTTGACTTCTCATATGGTTCTTCCAAATTTATCACATTAGCCCATGTCACTTAGGCCTTTATAAGATTCTTTCCCAGGTTTCTTTCATCAAACACCCTTGCCAGCAGGATATGGTCTGAGTATTTCCCTCATCATTTGCCTCGATAACAAATGTCACAAAGACTGGGTTCTTGTTGAAGTAGGTGTCTTGAAGTACATTAATAACACCAACTGGTTACACTGTTATCAAATCTCAGAGTTATAGAGTCATAGAATCATATACCTCCTTTCGGTCTAACATGTCCGCGCTGACCAGAATCCCAATCTGACATAATCCCATTTGCCAGCATTTGGCCCATATCCCTCTAAACCCTTCTTATTCATATATCCATCCAGATGCATTTTAAATGTTGTAATTATACCCACCTCCACCATTTCCTTTGGCAGCTCATTCCATACACTTACCACCCTCTGGGTGAAAATGTTAGCCCTCGGTCCTTTCAAATTCTTTCCCATCTCACCTTAAACCTATGCCCTCTAGTTGTTGAGTGCCCTACTCTATAAAAAATATGCATGGTCTTCAGCACATGCTGACTTGTTTTACATCTGTATTACATGACCATAAAGCTTCAAATAGCTGACTGCAATGTATTTGTTTTCAATTCACTCTTGGGATATGGGCATAGCTAGCTAGTTAAGCATTTAATGCCTGTTCCTAATTGCCCCTTGAGCTACCTTCTTGAGCCGCTGCAGTCCACATGATGTAGGAAGATCCATAATGCTGGTAAGAAAGGGAGTTTCATAATTTTCACCAAATGACACTGAAGGAACAGTGATATACTTCCAAGTCAAGAAGATTCGTCGCTTGGAGGGGAATATGCAGGTGATTCTGTTCCTATGCATTTGCTGCCCTTGTCCTTCTCGGTGGAAGTAGTCATGGGTTCAGCAGGTGCTGCCGAAGGAACCTTGGAGATTTGGAATGGCTATCAAAAAAGCAAATGATTTATTCCAATATCTTTTGAGAGTTTATAGTTATTCTAATCACGTCTGGAAAACTAATAGGCAAGTTAAATCTTGAGCATTTAAGAAACTTATCCTGCACTTCAAAAGGATGTTGATGTATTGGCAAGAATTCAAACAACAGCAAGAATAAATATTCCAGATCTCTGAAGGGTCTATTCTTGAAAAAGAAGTTTCAATTTTTTATGACGCAGATTTGTAAAGTGATAAAAAGTATAGGTGTTTTGGAAACAATAGGTTAGTTTGTCGAGGCTATAGATGCAGTTCTGGGAGTAATGACATTAGCAACATTAATTAATATCAAAATATTTTGGAAATCTACTGTTCTGCTTCTTGAAGAATTTTCTACAATTCTCCTTGATTGAAACTTTCTCAATAGACTCTGGACAAAAGCAGATAATATTTTGGTAGATGCATCCTTTCAATAATCAAAATAAATTGAGGAATTAGACTGAAATTATAAATGATAAGTTTATATGTTACAGCTAAAGTGATATAGATGCCCTCTATAAGAAACAATGGTTTCCATGCTAATAAGAGGAAGAAAACTCCACAAAATTAAAGATATTGGAAAGTTAACTGTTGATCAAATCACCTTCATGTCAAATGAATGGCAATGTCTAGTGTTATTATTTGAAAAAAACTCCTATGGGCACAATCTCATTGGAATTAGAAATCTCTACTGTTTGCCTATTTATATTTGGTTTTTCATTTTCTTGTCTTTCAACATTCATATCAAAGTTCAGAAATTGTTTGCTGCAAAGCTTTCTGTCACCTACTGCTCAGGTCTAACTCCTGGGTCAAAGATTTGCAACAACTGGGTGACGATAATTTTTGGCTTTTCTGTCGTGCATGGACATTAAATTGTACAATATAAAAAGGTAATATATTTTATTCTTTACTTGTCAAACTGGTAAACTGTATTCAGAAGGTGATGCTGCAATAGACAAAACAATCTTTACCAAATATGAAAACAAACTGACAGAATTGGATATGTGATCATGATGCCTTATCTTAACTGTTTCACTTCTTCCCTTCTATCCTAAGCTGAGGTAGAAAATCGGAATAAATAAAAGAGTCAGCACTTTGAGCTGACACATGAATGGATCTGGCTGAACTGCGTCATAATGGGCTGTACTGATGGACTGTAAACTACTGGGAAAAATAGCTCTGAATGTAAGGTGTCAAGAAAATTTTTTTAACAAAATGCAGCTTGTTGCAAGTGTACTTGATAATACAATTCCATGCTGTGTTCTATTGCATGTTATAAAGACAGTGTTTTGTTTTTGCATTTTTGATTATGGACTAAAATGAGCAATTGACTGGTTTAAAAAAAAATGATTGTTGAAGGATCACTGCATGCTTTTAAAAGCTAGTATCCTGACACTCATTGGAAGTACTGTTCACACAGTTGCTTGGACAAGTTGTAGTTGAAATGTAGCTTGCAGACAAGCTGGAGCTGAGGTTTCTGTGCAAATGGCGATAGCACTACAGCAAATAACAAATTGATCTTTAGACTAGTGACCAGTTATCAATGACAAAGGCTCTCTCTACCTGTCAACAATTAAGTGATTGGTTATCAGGTAGCTGAACAATTTGAGCCTGTAAACAGACAGTAAGAAGCCATAGCGTCTCCATTAGCTCAGGGACTCTCAGTATTCTCTGCAGCAAAAGCCACTTTAAGTCTGAAGAAAACAGTTTATTTTTCCTTCATCAAATGCTGTAAGCTGTGATTTTTAACTAATATGTCAGAGAACTTTTATAAATATCAACCAGTTACCCTGTGCTTCCTGCAAACAAGTGAAAGTATCCAAAGAAGGAAAACTGATAGATAGCATTGTGATCAGTGCAAGAACTATCTCAGCAGATCCTGTGAATAAATACAACTAAACTGCTCTCCCAGTCTTTCCCTCCCCCCATAATACCCATATCTGTGTCAATTTGTGTGTGTGTAGGTGGAGGGGACAGAGTTTATAAGAGGTTAGAGTTTTATCTAGTAGTCTTCATAATAGTTCATAATGTTCATAAAAGTCTACTGCATGTTGAGTCTGTTTAGTTGTAACAAATAAAAATGCTTGTTATTTACAGAAACCTGGTCCATGGTTTCTGTCAACCTGAGTCTGAAAGTAAGATAAATTGAGAATTATGTGCACCTTTTAAAATCTTTAACTTTTGTGGTGACTCAGGGAATAGTAGAGCTTGACCTCCAGTGAAAATGTGATATTTGCATTCCTTTAGTTGTTTTAATACAATCTTATTCATCAATTTGAGTGTCAAAGATCGATACTGAACAATTGAATTTTTCGAGGTGAAATGGGACTGCAATTATGTTTCCCAATGCAAGGATCTATGTCAATACTACTTATAATATAACATCATTTGCTTTCAAAATCAAATTTGCTAATCACACTTTTATTAATAGCATTTCCCTCTTAACTATTGACCATTCCAGTTTTTCTTTTCCTTATTATTATTTCCAGTAAATTTTATTTTGCAGTTACCATGATATCATTCCAATCAATCAAATATGCAAGTACTTTAATGTTGTCAACTGAGCCAAGTAGTAAAACAGGCAGTCAATATCATTTTGTTTCCCAGTTTTTATCTTCTAGGCCTTTGGCTTTATTTCTGTGTGATGATGGCAAATCTGAACTGGAAGTCTCAGTCCCAATGGTATTAATGTGCCATTTTCAGATTGGCTAATTGTAACAAATGAAATGTCATGGTGATCAGTAATGGTGCCCTAACCACTTACAATATTTTTGATGAATTGGATGAAAGGACCAAGTGCACTGGAGCCGAACTTGCTGACAATGCAATGATAGGTAGGAAAGAGCCTCCAAAGAGATATAATTACACCTTTCATTCTGCCTCTACTACAGTTAACAGCATGGTAACACAAAATAGGCAGAAGACAAAACAGTTGAAGACAGAGCTATTGATTTCCCACCAGACAATTTTTTCTCTGAGGCTTGACTCAAAATAAAGATGTCATGAAAGTGCTCAAGCATACAGGCATGTGGTGACATGGCTTCCTAATAATTAAAACAGTTATATATTATTTGAGTGAGAAACTTCAGGTAGAGATTTACTTATACACTTTGGTCGTAATGTAAAACCTTTGATGCTATTTGTTCATTCAAAGATAAATGAAATTGTTCACCTGGGAGAACAAGGTATATATCGCCTCTTCAATAGGTTTGTACGCAATGGGCATCACATGAACTCCGATTGCCTAAGGGTGTAGGGGGTGGTGAAGTTGGACATACACATGCCTGCTTTTGTTACAAGACCACTTCATGTTCCCAAACAATGTCAGCAGCACATATAAATACAACTGAGGTGTAATGACCTACTTGCCATATTATTAAAGGTATATGTTTCATGCATGCTTACCTTTTGCCACAAGTAAACACAGCAAGGAGATCAAGATGTTCAACAAGTTTTTTTGGAATTCCAAATTGCAACTTTTTCTTAATTTCTCAAAGGTGTTCAATGGCATGACAAACCCACACCTACTTTCCAAATAGCATTATTTAAAGGGATCATCAACCACTTAAAGCTTAGCTGCTCAATTGTTCTTTCGGCTCTGGCTGCAATTCTAAAGATTTGCTGCTTTAATAGAAAGTGTCAATAGACTACAAGGAGTAGATCTGACTTATATTGAAGAACATTTTTGTACGAGTCATTGCTTCCAGACATGGATAGTCTTGTCGGCCCTTTTCCTGGAATTGAGCATAACTGGAATAATGAAGGAACTCCAAGCAGAACACAGCATGCTGTTAGGAAAAGGAGAGGCAGGAGGAGGGTAGAAGAACAGCTGTCAGTTAGGGGGCATTATCTATTGTGGATATTGAGGCCACAGTATTCTTAACAATGTTCAGTGACAACAAACGTTTGAGATGTCAACAATTTTAAAAAGGAGCTTTGCACTAAATTTCTGCTGCAGCCCCAACCTAAGAGCACAGCAGGGACTGCATTGCCAGGAATTGTGAAGGAAATTGTTTCTATGAGCCTTTATCCTTCTGATTCCTTGCAGTGTATTGCTGAAGATATTTGTAACATGAAACAGTTTGTCACGCATATTCTATAAATGAGGTCACTGAGGCCCTCAGTGCTAAAGGAGGTAATTTTATTTCATTCTCCTTTCTCAGAAAGAAATGAGTGGAGCAAACATGAGAGTTTGCAATGTTTGCAAGACTCCCTAGATATGGAGTGCCATTGACTACACGTGCATGCATGTACCTTATGTCAATCCTGCCATGTAACATGACACAACAGCAATTCCAAAAGCACATTAACAGACTGGTGCAAGACACAGCATGCAGGTCAATTCCTGGCAGCGATACGTTTGATCTGCAGCACCCTCTCCACCTATCATACTTCAATAGTTGTAACAAGTCAAGGGATGGTTATTGGATAACAAGGATTCTGGCTCATAAAATGGGCACACATATGCAGCAGGAATATGACAAGAGCCCTTCTGCAATGAGAAGTCTCATAGAATAAAATGCTTCCTTTCCAGAAGCAAAAATACTGCTTCCTTGACAGCTCTGGATGAACATTCATCTGATCATAGCTTGAGAATTTATCATGATGTGCTGCACACTCCATGACCCTGCCTTCATAAGGGAAAGCCCTTGTCATTAGAGGTGAGAAGTTGAGGAGCAGGAGGACCAGGAGAAAGAGAGGGATGCAGAGGGTTGGAACAGCAAGGGAGTCTGCAAACTAGGCAATCCCTATGCCTAATGTATATAGGATCATAGAAGATAGGTTATGGAGAAATAGGCCATTTGGCCAAACCAGTCCATGTCACGTTCTTGTTCCATTTCAGCCTTTTGCTACCGTTCAAAACCACCTTCTTCCTCATATGTTTTTCTTTTTCCCCTGAAATGCATCTATTCTATTCACTATGGCAGTACATTCTGCATTCCTACTATTGTGACTAACTAATTCAACAGCAATACTAATAATTTCAACCTGAATACCCCGTTCGCCCAAAGTCTGCTTTATTCCTGACTTTCTATGTGTTCTTGACTGTCACTTTGCCACAATGCAAACTGAAACAGCACAAAATACATATTCCAAGCAAAGTTTTAAATCAAATCATATCATTGACAAAGGAATCTAAACCTTTCATTCTTGTATATTTTCATATTGCCTGTCTTCTGTGTGCTTTTGTCTGTCCTAATGATTATAGAAGATGCTATGCCAATGGCTGCAGCACAGTTGGTGAAAAGCTGCTGACCTGCAGTGATGGAGGTTGTTCCTGGAGGTTGTCCTTGTCTATTTAGCCTTGGAGGACAACCTTGGAAGATTTTATGGTCAAATGGCCCAACTTCAGACTTGACTATTTTGAGATGAGCAGCAACAGATGAGGCAGACCGACAAGGAAAAGTAAGTGCATGAGTGAGGTGCAGGGATGAAAACATGAATGCTGTCAACCAAAGACACGACACCAGATTCCTGTGCTCAAGGAAACAACTACCACTTTTAGAACATTCTGTCAGTCATTCCAGTAATCATTTAGAGAATACATTCCTGTGATGCTCTGTAATTCTGTTTAAACACTGGTATCCAGAGCCATAATGGCAAAACTTCAAGTTTCCTCTGCAACACTCTGACATTGAATAGCTGCTGCTGCACTGCAAAGAAAGCTGAGACATAGATACAGAATCAGGGTCAGGATTCCATCCTTAGTGATCAAGTTGCCCCACCCATTCCATGCTAATATGGATGGACTCCAATCATTGCACAAATTTCTGTGTTAACTTGCTGTTGGAATCCATGCTCCTTGACATGTTAATGCAAGCTCTTTGGCAGGCTTTCCAATGCACCAAGCCCTTGGCCTTCTTATGCAGTCAGTCATTGAAGTTCCCGGAGTCTTCTACAGCAGAACTTGTGAACATCCACACCTTCTGGTGAGCTGGCACCTCCTTCTTCCTTTCCCAATAAACTAGCTGCAATTGCACTTGGTCCCAGTATCTGACCACATGCTGTGTGTGAGCCTATAACCCGTGTGATGTCAGTGACTAAGTTATTGTAGTGAGTGAAAAATGAATGAAGATTTTGCGCCTTGTCTGCCTTCTGTCTCGCCTACCACTCAGAGCAATTTCCATCTGTTAGTCACCTGACATGTAAAAAGGGAGAAAATTAGACTATTAAGGAGGCATGAGGAGCAAGTAAAGTGTTCATGTAAAATCATTGATAGCTTGTAATTTAGAAGAGATCAGGATGACAGGGAACTGGATAATAAGGAGGATGAGATGCTACAATATATCAGCCTCACAACTGGACCACAATAGCTAACACAGTCTCCATCATGGCGGGTTTGAGTATGCAGTTGCACTTTTCTCCCTCTGGATTGATGCTGCTGTCTTCGGTGTTACAACATCATCTTCTGCCAAAGCAAGGGAAGTGTGACAATGAATTTCATAGACACTATTCTTTGATGTAGATTGTTAGCAGTTGGCAGTGTGAATAAGTTTTTACATGTGACTTTGCATCTTTCAACAATGCTCAGTGTTTTTGAGGTTTTTTTTAATTCATTCACAGAATGTGGTCATTGCTGGCTAGGCCAGCATTCATTACCCATCCCTAATTTCCCAGTGCACATTTGAGAGTCAACCACATTTCTGTGGGTCTACAGTCACGTGTAGGCCAGGCCAGAAAAGGATAGTAGATCCCTTTCTTAAAGGGTATTAGTGAATCAGATTTTTTTTTTTCCCCTGAAAAATAATGGTCATCATTAGACTTTTAACCCCAGAGTTTTATTGAATTCACATTCCATCATCTGCCTTGGCAGGATTTGAATGCAGGTCCCCTGAACGTTACCTGGGTATCCAAATTAATAGTCTAGTGATAATAAGACTCGGCCATCACCTCACCAGAATGCATAATGTTAGATATGAATCCTGATTTATAGAGATTTTTGGTCAGTGAATAGGCATGTAATGGATTGGCCAGTGACTGAAGCTAGTGATGCAATTTTTAAGATATGGGATTTGAACATGTATTTGCTGATCTTGAGGAGAAGTATAAGGTCATTAAACCTCTCCGTAAAGTGCATGCAGGTTCTCGTAGCTTCAATTCTGGCAACAATTTCTGTGGTTATTTGTTCCCATTTTCTTTCCATGATAAGGGTGGCCTCTTGTTCCTTTTATTCACTCTCCCTTCTACCCCCTAACTCATAATCCCAATTTAGGAGATTCTCTTCCTTTCCAAATCCTCCATGAGGATTTCCAGCGCAGCATTGAGAAGCTTGGGAGCCTGATCTGTGTAATGGTCAGCCAATCTCCTTGCTATCCAAAGCCATATGTAATTGCATGACAACTCCCAGCAGACACTGTACCCATTACATTCTTCCTTTAAGTGGACAGACTAGTTTTGACTCGTGAAAGTCAGAAATAGTATTGCAACCCTGATTGTGTGTGCAGCCAGCGATCAGCACATAAAGCGTAGTTTACCTGCAGAAATTATTAGAATTAGCAGGCGGCACAAATATAGTTCCTTCTTCCTACACAGCATGCACAGATGACTTATGTATCACAATCACCAAGCTCGTTTTCAGGTGTTGCCAATTTATAGCCCATTAACCTTTATTACCAGGCCAGCGCTGTACAGATATTGGATTGGATATAAATCTCTTTATCCAGCAAGTGCTCCAGCTCAATCAGGGTCTTCCGGCTTAACTTCTTTCCTATGGGGAAACTACAGGACAGGGGAATTAGTTTTGGATTGCTCACACAATGAGCCAGCAGAGACATGATTTGACAAATGGTTTCCTGCTTAGTGTACACTCTTGTGATAACTAAGGCATTGCTCCTCAGACATCCTGAGGTAGCTCTAAGCAGCAGTGTGCACTTTATAGGCTAGTATTATCTTTGCTTCATTACCATAGAGACTCTTCTCTTGTGTTCTTCATGGTCCTCCTCAGCCAAGAATGGTACAGTGTTTATGAATGAAATCTTTTAACACACACTGCACCAATGGATCATGTGATGAACCATTGTGCAGCTGAAAATATTTAGTGCACATTTCATTTTTTTGTCTTCTCATTTTCAGACTACGTTGCTGGCTAGCAGTAATGTGAAAGGGAGAGCCAAATATTTAACATCCCTGAGTCAGTGTGCTGACTCTCTATCAGCAAGTTTTGATGGTGCCTCCCAATAGTGACTTGCATAAACTGGTTTCCTCAGGATCTCAGGCTAATGTTTCAGAGCAACTTGGAAGAGGTGTCACTCCAAGAATCCCTACATTGTGTAAGCAGGCCATTCAGCCTATTGAGTCAACACCCACCCTCCAAAGAGCATCCCACCCAGACCCACCCCCTACCTTAGACATTGTGGGCAATATAGTACAGCCAATCCACCTAAACTTCACATCTTTGGACTGTAGGAGGAAACCAGAGCACCCGAAGGAAACCCACGCAGACACGGGGAGAGTGTGCAAACTCCACACAGACAGTCACCCAAGCCTGGCATTGAACCCAGGTCCCTGGTGCTGTGAGGCAGCAGTGCTAACCAGTGAGCCACCAAGCTCAATGGGTTGTAGGCAGATAGTATTCATGAACCAAATTTATAGCTAGGAGCAAATAGCCCAACTTCGTTCTGGACACATCAGACAAGATGGAGGCTTAAACAATAGACTCTGACAGAAAATATGAAGTGGAACCTAAAGTGGACTAATGTCTTATTGTTATATTTCTGATAACTCCTGGAACCAAACTGGAGCTAAACATTGTGCATTGCATTAGTTTAGATCCAATCAGGGAGGTCAAAAGGGCCACCCTGATATATAGGCTGCCCAGGATCATTTTGCCCACGGTTGTATCCTGGAAAGGCCATTCCAGTTTTCCTGTTGAGCCTTAACACGATACAGGAGGCAGCAGCTACCTGAGTTCAGCATTGTCTCTTACATTGGGATGGACCATCATATCTCACTCAAACATATCAAGCTAGGCAACCCCTCCCAAATAACAAGGTACTAGGGCACTATAATCTACCTGTTTCAGTAGGCACTTGAAGCTTACTGTCCCATCACAGTAGGTGGACCAAATCCCTTGGAGCTGGCAAATAAATGATAAGAACAAGCAGAAGGAAAATACCAGCTCTTTTACTGGCAAGTTGGAACAATGGAACCATGGTTACATTGCTCACTGATGACTTGCAACTGGTCAACAATGTCTGCAATGTAGCTATGACTGACATGGAACTTGATAAGTTGAACATTCATATAGCTTCCTGCAAGAGACGCCTCTGCAACAATGAATTACAATTGTACCTTTATTAGAAAAGGAACAATTTCAAAGGAAAGGCACTGTCAGGATATAGGCTTTTATTGTAAAATCCTGCTGCGCTCAATCATAGAACCTCTTGTAAATGGTTTGAAATGTTCTCTCTCTATCTTCCGCTGAACACAAACAAGATCAGTGAATTTCATGAGACAACAAGGTGCAGGGCTGGATGAACAGAGCAGGCCAAGCAGCATCATAGGAGAAGAGAGGCTGACATTTCGGGCCTAGACCCTTCATCAGAAAAGGGGGAGGGGAAGGGGGTTTTGAAATAAACAGGGAGAGAGTGGGAGGCGGATAGAAGAGGGATAGAGGAGAGGATAGGTGGAGAGGAAACAAACAGGTCGAAGAGGCGGGGATGGAGCCAGGAAAGGTGAGTGTAGGTAGGGAGTTAGGAAGGGGATAGGTCAGTCCAGGGAGGACGGACAGGTCAAGGGGGCGGGATGAGGTTGGTCGGTAGGAGATGGAGGTGCGGCTTGAGGTGGGAGGAGGGGATAGGTGGGAGGAAGAACAGGTTAGGGAGGCAGGGACGAGTTGGACTGGTTTTGGGATGCGGTGGGGGGAGGGGAGATTTTGAAACTTGTGAAATCCACATTGATACCATTGGGCTGCAGGGTTCCCAAGCGGAATATGAGTTGCTGTTCCTGCAACCTTCGGGTGGCATCGTTGTGGCACTGCAGGAGGCCCAGGATGGACATGTCATCTGAGGAATGGGAGGGGGAGTTGAAATGGTTCGCGACTGGGAGGTGCAGTTGTTTGTTGCGAACCGAGCGTAGGTGTTCTGCAAAGCGGTCCCCGAGTCTCCGCTTGGTTTCCCCGATGTAGAGGAAGCCACACCGGGTACAGCGAATGCAGTATACCACATTGGCAGATGTGCAGGTGAACATCTGCTTGATGTGGAAAGTCTTCTTGGGGCCTGGGATGGGGGTGAGGGAGGAGGTATGGGGGCAGGTGTAGCACTTCCTGCGGTTGCAGGGAAAAGTGCCGGGTGTGGTGGAGCTGGAGGGGAGTGTGGAGCGGACAAGGGAGTCGCGGAGAGAGTTGTCCCTCCGGAAAGCAGATAAGGGTGGGGAGGGAAAGATGTCTTTGGTGGTGGGGTCGGATTGCAGATGGCGGAAGTGTCGGAGGATGATGCGTTGGATCCGGAGGTTGGTGGGGTGGTACGTGAGGACGAGGGGGATCCTTTTTTGGTTCTTATTGCGTGGACGAGGTGTGAGGGATGAGTTGCGGGAGATGTGGGAGACACGGTCGAGGGCGTTCTCGACCACTGAGGGGGGGAAGTTACGGTCCTTGAAAAACGAGGACAACTGAGATGTACGGGAGTGGAATGCCTCATCCTGGGAGCAGATGCGGCGGAGGCGAAGGAATTGGGAATAGGGGATAGCATTTTTGCAGGAAGGTGGGTGGGAGGAGGAGTATTCTAGGTAGCTGTGGGAGTCGGTGGGCTTGAAATGAATATCGGTTTCGGAAATAAGGTGATTGCCTCTCAATGGTGAGATTCTGAAGTCACCAATTAAAGCTTGAGATTAGAATCAGAAAGACAATTTTGTTGTCAGTATTCTGAATACTTTCATTGTCTGTATTTTCATGTCTTTCTTGCCATTGATCTCTCCACACCTGGAAGGGCAAAATTCTGCTCACGATTCTGAATCCATCATAATTAAGGCAATGTTGAATTCTCTTTCTTGGAATGAAAGCAGCTGAAGCAAACATCTTCCTATAGATCTACAACTGCCACAGTTTGCTCAGTCATTTCATTTGTCCACAAACATCTTACTCCTGGACACCCCAGTGCTCACTTGCAGGACCGTCACTAGTTTTACAAGGTGTAACTGTCCACTTGAGGTAATGAATAATATGACAAATATTGGAAAGGCAGGAGGCAGCCAAGTGACCTATACCTATCACCTGACAGTAACAGCTGGGGAAATTGTGCTAATTATACTATGCTCAAATTCACGTGACAGTGCTTCTGAGTTTAGTGTAAAAACAAAATGGAATTTTAATAAGACAGTTCAACACCTGTGTTTTTTTTCACTTGCATGCCATATCTTAAATTAAAATTTTCAAAATGTGTCTCTGAATGGGAGGAGTTATAAATGCAAGCACTTCTGCATCTTTGCCACCTTAAATTTTCCTGCTCCTGACTTCACTCATGCAACTGGATGACCTGTGAGAGCAAGGTACTATTGAAGATGACTTTAATGGATCTGATACGTGGCATATAAGTATATGGACATAATCCAACTGGTAGGGAAAGGACTGAAATGACAAAGCAAAAATGGAAACTGATACAACAAATTCTGACCAAAATAGTGGAGTTATTATTTAAAGTGTCCTAAAACTGAGTATTTGCAATTACATTCAATGGAATGTCAAATCATTAAGTGCCATTTACCTAAAGTGGTGGCTGACGATGATAAAGTGAATAGAGCCAGACCTGGGACAACAGTTAAAACCATCTCACAGTTGTCATTCTATTAATGTGTAAAACCAGCTTTAAAAGTCAAAGGTTTGAGGCATGACAGATACATCAACAATTTCTGAAAAAAAAAGTTCTGAAAGCACTGCTAACTCAAACAGAAAAAAAAACATTAAGAATTAATTTAATGAATTTCTACTGAATTTAACTGCCAGCACAGTATACTATCATAAGGCAATTTGAACACTGTAAGAAGTAAGGATCATTACTGCTATGAACTTATCTGGGCACCACTGTAGTGTTACAGAGAGAGAGAGAAAGAGGTGGGATATATTTTCCGCTTTTCCCTTCTCTTGGCTGACCATATTGAGATGCATTTTTATAAAGAGAGAGTTTAAACCTCTTGAGTGCTTAAACCTCTTGAGTGTTTAAAGAATGGATATGAACAAGCTTTCATGTAAGTTTAAATCTAAAGGAAGGATAAATGTTTTTTTTAAATCACCCACTTTGTACGTAGAATGCATTAAAAATGCATTCAAAGATATAGTATCAACCTGATTACTTGAAGGGTAGTGCAGAAACAGGTCTTTACAAAGTCTTTGAATTGGTTTATGGGTCTGAGGGATTCTCTCTTGACTCTTTGGAGACAAATGAAGGTTGTTACTTTCTGGCTTTTGGAATTAGACATTTGAGATTTATTATTAGTTATTTGAAGGATTGTGGATAAAGGAATTTATTTCAAGATTTGTGGACATGCCTGGAGTGATTTCATGAGAGAGGACATTGGAAGTTCACTATGAACATTGGAGATTCTCTTTATTTAATAAGGCTTCCTAGAACTTACATAACTGTTGATAAGATTGTTTCAGAGATAGTAGGAACTGCAGATGCTGGAGAATCTGAGATAACAAGGTGTGGAGCTGGATGAACACAGTAGGCCAAGCAGCATCACAGGAGCAGGAAAGCTGATGTTTCGGGCCTAGACCCTTCTTCAGAAGGGCCTACGCCCGAAACGTCAGCTTTCCTGCTCGTCTGATGCTGCTTGGCCTGCTGTGTTCATCAAGCTCCACACCTTGTTATCTATTGTTGATAAGGATTGGCAATTTAATGTTCCACGGTATAGATGCTACAGGAAGGATAAAAAAGGTGGCAAGAGAGGAGGAAGAGTGGTGTATTTGATTAGGGATAACAGTTCGGCTGTACTTAGGAAGGATATTCCTGGGAGTACATCCAGGGAAGCTGTTTGGGTGGAAAGGAGAAATAAGAAATGGATGATCACCTTTTTGGGGTAGTACTATGGACACCCCAGTAGTCAATGGGAAATTATGAAGCAAATTTGTAAGGAGATGTCACTTATCTATAATAACGTGGTAAGTATAGGAGATTTTAACTTTCCAATCATAGACTGGGACTGCTACAGTATTAAGGGCTTGGATGGAGAGGAGTTTGTTAAGTGTGTCCAAGAAAATCTTCTGATTTGGTATGTGGATGTATCTATTACAGAAGGAGCAAATCTCGACCTACCCTTGGGGAGTAAGGCAGGGCAGGTGACTGAGGTGTCAATGGGGAGCACTTTGGAGCCAATTATCATAATTCTATTGGTTTCAAAAAGTGATAGAAAAAGATAGAACAGACCTAAAAGTTAAAGTTCTAAATTGGAGGAAGGCCAATTTTGATGGTATTAAGCAAGAACTTTCTAGAGTTGATTGGGGTTAAATATTTTCAGGTAAAGACATTATGGAAAATGGGAAGTCTAGAAAAATGAGGTAACAAGAGTTAGGATGTTTCCATTAAGGTGAAGGGCAAGGCTGGTAGGTGTAGGGAATGCTGGATGACTAGAGAGTTTGAGTTTTTGGTCAAGAAAAAGAAGGAAGCATATGCCAGTTATAGACAGTAGGGATCGAGTGAATCCCTAGATGAGTATAAAGGCAATACAAGTATGCTTAAGAGGGAAATCAGGATGGCAAGAGGGGGACATGAGATAGCTTTGGCAAATAGTGTTGAGGACAATCCAAAGGGATTCTACAAATACATTAAGGACAAAGGAGTAACGAAGGAGAGAATAGGGCCCTTAAAGATCAGCCAGGTTGCCTATATGTGGAACTGCAGGAGATGGGGAGATACTAAATGAGTATTTTGCATCAGTGTTTACTGTGGAGAATGATATGAAAGCTAGACAACTTGGGGAAATTAATAGGGACTTCTTGAAAAAAATGTCCATATTACAGAAGAAGAGGTGCTGGATGTCTTAAAATGCATAAAGGTGGATAAATACCCGAGACCTGATCAAGTATACCCCAGAATTATGTGCGAGGCTAGGGAGGTGACTGCTAGGCCTCTTGCTGAGATATTTGTATCATTGCTGGCCACAGATGAGGTGCTGGAGGACTGGAGTTTGGCTAACATGGTGCCCCTATTTAGGAAAGGTGGTAGGGAAAAGCAAGGCAACTATAGTCTGGTAAGCCTGACATCAGTGGTAGGCAAGTTTTTGGAGGGATCCTAAAGGACAGGATTTACATGTATTTGGAAAGATGAGGACTGATTAAGGATAGTCAACATGGCTTTGTGCATGGGAAATTGTGTCTGATATTGTTGATAGAGTTTATTGAAAACGTAACAAAGAGGATTGATGAAGGCAGAATGGTGCACATGATCCATATGGACTTCAGCATGGCATTCAACAAGATTCCTGGTTAGCAAGGTTAGATCTAGCCACTTGGATACAGAGCTGGCTTGAAGGTAGGAGACTGATGGTGGTGGTGAAGGGTTGCTTTTCAGACAGGAGGCCTGTGACCAGCGGTGTGCCACGAGAATCAATGCTGGGTCCACTGTTTTTTGTCATTTATATAAATAACTTGGATGTGAACATGGGATGTATGGTTAGTAAGTTTGCAGATGACATCAAAATTGGTGGTGTAGTAGGCAGTGAAAAAGGCTACTTCAGCATACAATGGGATCTTGATCAGATGGGCTGATGGGCCATTGAGGGGCCGACGGAGTTTAGATAAATGTGAGGTGCTGCACTTAGGAAAGGCAAATCAGGATAGGACTTATATATTTAATGATAAGGTCCTTGGGAGATTTGTTGATAAAGAGATCTTGGAGTGCAGGTACATTGTTCCTTGAAAGTGGAGTCACTGGTAGACAAGGTAGTGAAGAAGGCGTTTGGTATGTTTGCCTTTATTGGTCAATGCATTGTGTGTAGGAGTTGGGAGTTCATGTTGTGGTTGTACTGGACATTGGTTAGGCCACGTTTGGAATACTGTGTGCAATTCTGGTCTCCTTGCTATAGGAAAAATGTTGTTAAACTTCAAAGGATTCAGAAAAGATTTACAAGGATATTGCCAGGGTTAGAGGGTTTGAGCTATGGGGAGAGGCTGAATAGGCTGGGGTTATTTTTCCTGGAGTGTTGGAGGCTGAGGGGTGACCTTATAGAAGTTTATAAAATCATGAGGGGCATGGGTAGTGTGAATACCAAGGATTTTTCCCCAGGGTAGTGGAGTACAAAACTAGAGGGCATTTCAGGAAAGAGGGGTAAGATTTCAAAGGGATCTAAGGTTCACCTTTTTCATGCAGAGGATGGTGTATGTTTGGAATGAACTGCCAGAGGAAGTGGTGGATGTTGGTACATTTAAAAGGATACAGCATTTAAAAGGCACCTGGGTGGGTAAGGGTTTAGGGAGATATTGGCCAAATATGTGCAAATGGGACTAAGTTAGTTTTGGATATCTGGTTGGCATGCACAAGTTGGACTGAAGGGTCTCCTTCTGTGCTGTACAGCTCTATGACTCTATGATGCTATAACTGCTTACTTTGAGTAGCTCCTGCTGATCTTCCTATGAACAGTGACTGACTTGGTGAAGGTTATCATTTTATGTGCTGAGGAGGATAAAAACCTACTAAGAGCCAACTGAGTTGGGAGGAGACCTCTTAAGAACAAACTGAATTGGAGGAAAGCTTGCTGTGAACAAGCTGCCAAGCTGATCTCTCCCATTTCTGAAAATAAAATCATCTACACTACATCAGTTCAGGGTGAACACTATTATTTCTAATGAATTAATGAGTGAATGAACAACTTGAGATTGAATTTCCTGAGCAGGCTTTTGCTGAAGGAGTTCAGAGACAAACATGCAAAATAAGTAACTTGACAACATTACCCAGGATATTACAGTAACAGACTGTGGAACAGTCTATAATTTATTCTTTTGGCTTTATAAATAACCTATTGAACAAAGCAATTTCATTTCAAAAAGCTAATTTCTACAGAGTGTTCCCCCCAACTCTTTTCCTGAAGACAGAGGGAGAATGTAAACGTATGCATGCGCTATAATGTAAGGCATGCGATTTTCATATTTTTTTACCATAATCTATTTTTTGAGTATGGATTTGTGAATTTGAGCTAGTGGCAAATGCAATTTCTGTGTGTCTGAAAGTGTTTAATGATTATTGTTTACGCATTTCTGAAGCCATATTGATTCCTTTTAAAGCAAAGTGAGAAAGATTTTTATTGCTTACAACTAGGAGAATTTTACAAATGAACAAGATAAACAGTTATGTGTTAGTTTGTAGTTTAGAAGATCTGTTTTTTCAATTGGGGAAAACAAGATAGCATGGGAAAAATTAGGATTCTTTTTGATTCAGTTTTAGAGTTCTGCAAGGCTCTAAGCTGAAGTTATATGTATTAAAATCAGTTATTTTGAAAATGGGAGAAGATAGTTTAGAGTTGTTAAAAAATAGTTTATCACAGTGTGAGGAGTTTGTTAGAAGTTCCAGACTGGAAGTTTTGATTCAACCCCTGAACCAGCCTTTGTCGTGTAAAAAAAAACTTTGCAGATCAAACACATTTGCTTCATTGCTTGAGATGGCTTTCTTTTTGAGGAAAGATTCTTTCCTTTATCTGGATGAGGCCGCTTCCTCTATTGCTGTAAATCCCAATATGGTCTGCTGGAATGCCCATGTGGATTAATGAGATATTAGCTAATTCAGACAATTTCAGTCACAAAGCAACAATGCTGATGGGATAGTAGGAACTGCTGATAACAAGTCTGAGATAACAAGGTGTAGAGCTGGATGAACACAGCAGGCCAGGCATCAGATGCTGCCTGGTCAACAGTGTGATGGATTTTATTATTTGCACAATCTATTGATGGCAGATGTAATTGACAAACAATGGAGACTGGGCATTATCCCAATCAACATTCCAGCAATCATCAGCCTCTGAAATGTCTTTATTTGAAATTGCACTTGTGTGGGGACACAAATCTAATGGACATTGTCAATTTAAACCTCTTCCCTTTAATGGTCAGGACCAGTCTATCAGGATCTAGAAGGCTTACCTGCTTTTTGACTAACTTCCAAGAAATATGTTCAGACAGATCTGTCTCTACTAATCCATTCGACTCTGGGATTGTACTTTGTGTTGCATTTTTAAAAGCAGTGTCAATCTCCTAACTGATCTCATGTGCCTATAAAATAATAATAATAATAGTCAGAATGTGAGAACTCTGCTAGATGTTATCAATTATTAATATATGCTATATGCCGAATGTGATCAGGTGACCCATGAGCTCCAGAATTATTACAGAAATATTGACTTTTTTTGAGCATGGATAAAATGAGGAAGCCAAGCTTAAACTTAGCTGGACTTCGTAATTTGCAAATGACAGAACTGGAAAACAGTACTCATGTAGCCAGACGGTGGACAATCAATTCCCCATTAAAACTAGACAGGTCTGGAACTGCGTGGCAAGGTGTTAATTGTCCTATTGTTTCAGAATGAACCATTCTTTACACCTCCAGTGAACCTGCTTTGTATAGAAGGATGTTACACAGACTTGGTGGCACTCAGTTCAGTAAGAGGCCAGAGGAATTGTATGACAAGAGCAGCACTTGACAGCTAAAGGTTCAAACCATGTTCTGCAACCTCTACATATGGAAAATAGTCACCTGATTGGATCTTCCTAACCCGCCAGGTGCTAGGCACAGAATTATTGAGAAATGTGTGAAGAGGATAATAAAGAGGGCAATCTGGAGCCCCAACGCTCTGCTTTTTGTACTTTCTTCAATGATGTGTAACGAAACCACTTTGATGAGATGACCGTAAGACCAGAACCAGCCCTGGACAACAGAGGGAACCCAAATCAACAACTGCAAATCCTGAAAAATCAACCAACCTTCAATGACTGAGGAACAGCCTGTCCTAGTATTATTCAACAGTTATTACCAGTCCTCTCAGACAAACAATTCAAATACAGTGGTAGAGACCTGTAGATAGGGTACAGGAAATCCTTGGAAGCATGTGTTAGAGGTATAGATAGCTAATGTAGATTTCAGACTGCTTATTTAGAAATTTAAGACAGTTTACAGAAGAGTCCTGCAAAGATATTAAAAGAGTTTGATGGAATTTAACTAAAGTACAATAATAGAGTCTGATAAATATTGTTTTTGCTTGATAAATTGTTCAATAAAGTCATGTTGTTCCTTCCCCTTACTCTTGTTCCCTTTGTTTATGTTAACAGGTAATATACCTGAGTTATAAAAATGGTTACTGCAAATTGGACAAGCTTTGTCTGGGTACATTCAACCACCATTTCACATTACAGCGCTAAACTGACCTGTGAACATGTTCTATCAACATTTACTTTACCAGCCATCCTGTTTGTTTCCATTTTTGACATTGCCACCCACAAATTATGAAGAAAGTTCCACAGACCTGAGTAAATGAGTGGGCAAAAAGCTGGCATTGATGTGGGAAAATGTGAGTTTACTCACCTTTAGGGAAGAAAGAAAGGGTTAAATAATCTGGATGGAGGGAAATTGCAAATCTCTGAGTCACAAAAGAATCTGATACACATATCATAAAAAACAAGTTTAGATGACGGTACAGCACATGATCAGGTGGCTAAATAGAACCTTGATGGTTATTACAAAAGGAATGGAATATAAAATTAGAAAAGATTTTCTGGTGCTGTAAACAACAAATGCTGGAGATTACAGCTGGTCAGACAGCGTTATTGGAAGCAGAGCAAGCTAACCATCTGAATATAGGTGACTCTCTCTCTCCATGATGCTGTCTGATCCGCTGTGATCTCCAGCATTTGTTGTTTTCAAGTCAGATTCCAGCATCTGCTAGTAACTTGCTCCTATAAAGTTTTTTCTAGTGTTGTACAGGGAAATGGAAAGACTGTGTCTGGAGTACTGTGAATGATTTTGATCACCTCATTTCAGAAAGGACACGATTGCATGAGAAGAAGTGAAGGGAAGGTTCACTTGACTGATTCCTGGGATGAGGGGAATTATCATGTGAGGAAATGTTGAATAGGTTTAGCCTGTAACCATTACAATTTAGAAGAATGAGAGGTGATCTTAATGAAATGTGTGTAAGATCCTAATGAATTTGATACGCTGAATGCAAGATGAATGTTCCCCCTGTGGAAAGGACTAGACCTCAGAACATAGTTTAAAAATAATGAGTCTCCATTTTAGGCAAAGGTGAAGAGTTTTTTTTCCTCTATCGGAGTTGAATCTGTGTAATTCTCTTTTCCAGAGTATAGTGGAGGCAGGATCATTACATGAGAACATAAGAATATAAGAAATAGGAGCAAGAATAGGCCATCTGGCCCATTGACGCTGCTCCACCATTTAATAAGATCATGGCTGATTTTTTTTGTGGACCTGCTTTCCATTACTCTCAATTCTTTTACTGTTCAAAAATCTATCTATCTTTGCCTTAAAAACATTCAACGAGGTAGCCTCAACTGCTTCAATGGGCAGGAAATTCCACAGATTCACAAACCCTTGGGCGAAGATGTTCCTCCTCAGCTCAGTTGTAAATCTGCTCCCCCTTATTCTGAGGCTACGCCGCCTCACTCTCGATTCACCAGCCTGTGGAAGCAACCTCCTTGCTTCGATCATATCTATTTGCTTCATAATTTTATATGTTTCTGTAAGATCCCCTTTCATTATTCTAAATTCCAATGAGTGTATTCCCAGTCTACTCAATCTTTCCTCATAAGACAAACATAGAATCTTAGCTAACAATAGAGTTAGAGGCTATTGGGTGTGAACAGGAAAAAGGAATTAAGGCCACAAATTGATCAATCTCAACTTTATTGAATGGTAGAGCAGGTTCGAGGAACTGAATTCTCTATTCATACTGCTGATCCTTATGTTTATTTGCTTGTTATGCTTACATGTCATTAAAAGTGTATTTAGAGAGAAATGATCAAAACTTAACTTTCAGTGGAGGATTTTGACCATATATACCTACTGTACGAAGGTAATAACTCTTGTGACATTCAAAGCATTTCAATGGTGAGCCAGAGGTCAAGATGTTATTTGTTCAACCAATGGTGGCAAAGCACAATTCAGACTACAAGTTTTGTATATGAAATTTACCCATCCATCTGTTCTGTTCCTGAATTTGCTATGCCATTCTCAAATAAACAATGGCCCATGTAATTAATCTCAACATTGTATTGACAGCAAGCTATGACTCAATGCTATTCAGCGAATACAAAGGAAGATTAATTATGACATAATTTAATCATCATAGTAACCCTGTTGTTATATTTCCTCTTATTTTATTCAATGCATTGGATTTTCAAGTGCCCCTTTCATTTCCCGCACTGGCTGAAGTTACCATGAAGGAGTCTCCTTCTCACCCTCTCTCCTCACCTGAGGTGTGTTGCCCCTCATGTTAAACAGCCACCAGTCGTTTCTTTCTAAGATAACAGCCCCATGGTCTCGCAAGATTATAGTGACATTTTCATCTTATGTGCAATAGGCTGGAATATGATCGCAATTTACCTTTCTTCACAGCCCTTGAAGTAACCATTTTAAGGGATTAAAAGCATACGACTTTCTCATATTTTTAATCATCGTGTTTAAAAGGCTGCTTCTTTACTCTGATAAATAGTTATTTTCCACCAACAAAGAGATTTGACAAAAAGTGCAGCAGGTCTTTTGAAGGATAAATATCATTTGATTTGGGACTGCCGCCAAGACGATAATTAAATATCTGATGCAGTTTATTTTTTACATGATAAGAATCCGATAAGCTGAAAAGTATTTCCTGGGCCAATACATTCAGTGAGTTTTGTGTTTAAATTGCACAATCCATTCTTTGAACTCATCAGAAGCACAGTAACCAAATCTTGACTTGGTCAGCAGTATAATTGCGAAATAAATTGCATGTGTCAAAATTTTCCTCTAAGCATGAATTTATCATGTTCCCACCTCAGCATATACTAATTGAATGTTGTGTAAAACTGTCATATTATCCAATTCCATGTGCTGAAGACTATTAAATCCATTCGCCTGCAGTTATCCAAAGAGTTGTCAAAGGTTTAAGACCTCTTTCTTCAGGCCTGTAGTTGAATGAAATCTTCAAAGTTCAGGATCCTCTTTTCGGAGGTTATACATTTTTCCCTTTAATCACATTTTTTTGCTTGAAATAACAAAGCTTCAGAGGATCCCTACAGTGTGGAAACAGGCCATTTGGCCCAACAAGTCCGCACCAACTCACCAAAGAGCATCCCACCCAGACTCACTCTCATACCCTATCACTGCAGTTCCCATGGCTAATCCACTTAACCTACACATCCCTGGATACTATGGGCAATTTAGCATGGCCAATCCACTTAACTGCACACCTTTGGACTGTGAGAGGAAATGGGAGCACACAGAGGAACCCACACAGTCACAAGGAGAACGTGCAAATTCCACACGGACAGTTGCCCAAGGCTGGATTTAAACCTGGGTCCAATGTGCTGTGAGGCAATAGTGCTAACCACTGAGCCATCATGCCACCCCTTTCCTTCATTTTTTTTCCCAAAGATTCAGTTAGAATTATTTTTGTTTTGGTAATGTATGTGAAGCAATTAGCTCACAGTGACTCACACAATGAGCAAGTAACTCATTGCATTGAAGCCCATGCCATGTAACTTCATTCCGGCACTTTAGTAAACATCCCTAATACAAGAGAAACAGCTAGTGCAGAAATATTCTGAATTTGAAAGCAAAATGCTCCAGGCTTATCATCTTTTCAATTTCTTGGACTGCTTAATTTTGCTTTGTTATTATATCAATTCTTTGGATTACATTTATCTAAAGTACAGATTTGTTCACAGCCAGACGATAATGAGTTTTAAACAGATGCTTGCAACAAGCATCATTAAACTGGAAGTTCAATGGGACCATTGCTATCCATAGTCACTGATGAACACTTTTTGCTCAGAGCAGGCTTGGAAATACAAGAGAACAATAAGATCAAACACAACAATTTTCAGAGATCTTTTGCTCCTATGTGTTCTGGTTTACTTCCACTTTGAATCAAGTCAACATTATTATTAACTATGAGATAAAATTTTATGTAATATTTGTAGCAATCTTCAGCCAAAAGTGCCAAGTCACTTATTATTCTTAGTTTGCTTCAGTGGTCACCAGCATCATAGATACCAGTCTTTAGCAAATTTGATTTATTCCAGGTGATATGAAAGTATGTTTGAAGACACTGGATACCGAAAAGGCAATAGACCCTGTTAACATTACGGCAACAGTAGTGAAGAGTTTTGCTTCAGAACTTGCCAATCCCCTAGCCAAGCTATTCCACTACAGGTACAACACTGGCATCTACTCGACAATGTGGAAAATTGCACAGGAATATCCTGTACATGAAAATCAGGACAAATTATAGATCCATCAGTCTAATCTTGATCAACATAAAGTGATAGAAAGTATCATAAATAGTGCTATCAAGTAGCACCTGCTCAGCAATAACCTGCTCAGCGACATCCAGTGTGGGTTCAGCCAGGGCCACTCATCTCCTGACTTCATTACAGCCTTGGTTCAAACATGGACAAAAGACCTGAATTCCAGGTGTGAGGTGAGAGTGACAGCCCTTGACATCAAGGCTGCATTTGAACAAGTGTGGTATCCAAGAGTCCTAGGAAAACTAAAATTAATGGATATCAGGGACAAACTCTCTGCTGGTTGGAATCTATACCTCACGCATAGGAAGATGGCTGTGTTTGTTGGCAGTCAGTCACCTCAGTTCCAGGGCAGGTTTGCAGGAGTTCCTTAGAGTAGTGCCCTAGGCTCAACCATCGTCAGCTGTTTCATCAATGACCTTCCTTCCATCATAAGTTCAGAATTGTGAATGTTTGCTGATGATTGTGCCATCTTCAGCATCATTTGCACCTTCTCAAATAAGAAGTAGGCCATACTCAAGTGCAATATGATTTGGACAATATCCAGACTTGGGCTGACAAGTGGCAGTAACATTCATGTCACACAAATTCCAAGCAATGATCATCTCCAATGAGAGACAATCTAACCACCACCCCTTGACATTTAGTGATGTTACCATCACTGAATTCCCCACTATCAACATTCTGGGGGTTACTATTGAATAGAAACTCACTTGGACTCATCACACAAACACAATGGCTACAAGAGCAGGTCAGCGGCTAGGAATATTGCGGCAAGTAACTCACCTCCTGACACGCAAAGCCTGTCAACATCTACAAGGCACAAATCAGGAGTGTGATGGAATACTCCCCACTTGCCTGGATGGGCACAGCTCCAACAATACTTAAGAAGCTTGACACCGTCCAGGACAAAGCAGTCGGCTTGATTGGTGTAACATCCACAAGCATCCATTCCCTCCACCACTGATGGCCAGTAGCAGCGGTGTTTACTATCTACAAGATGTACCACAGAAATACACCAAAGATCCCCAGGCAGTACCTTCCAAATCCACAATAACTTTCATCGAGAAGACAAGGTCAGCAGATACATGGGAACATCACAACTTGCAAGTTCTCCTCCAAACCATTCACCATCCTGGCCTGGAAATATATCACTGTTCCTTCACTGTACTGAGTCAAAATCCTGTAATTCCCTCCCTAAGGGCATTGTGGGTCAACCAGCACAAGAACTGCAGCAGTTTAAGAAGGCAGCTCACTACCTTCTTCTCAAGGGCAACTAGGGACGGGCAATAAATACTGGCCAGCCAGCGATGCCCAAATCCCACAAGTGAATTAAAAAGAAACAACAATATGAAAATCATGCTCTAAGACTGGATTGCACTGTGATAACAGTGTTAATGATAAGATGGTATTTCATGAAAGTAAGTCAAGTGAATATCCCAGTTATGTCCTGGTTCATCTAAGCTGAAAATATGCAGGCAAGACTTCACACATCGAGCAATCATTAACATGCACATAGCCTGAGCTAAGCAGCTTCACCCGTCATTTCCTAACAATTCTCCCAATTGGCCAATATAACATCACTGAGTAACGAGCAGAAACACTAATGCACATATATATGGAGTGTTCATCAATCTCTGTCAAAGTTGTAATGTAGACTGGGAGAGTGGCAGGAAAACCAACATTTTAAACTATTTAAACCATCTCTCCATTAGTCTGTCAAGTTCCTTCTGGAGAATACTCTTGATTATTCCCAGCATTATTTTTACCACTGCTACAAAGCTGCCAACTGGACAAGCAAATTGTTCCCTTGACTAAGGCTAAAACGTTGGAGCAGAGAGAATGTATTTTACAAAGAGAGGGTGCATTGCTTGCCTCTGTTAAAAATATCAGTCATGTGCTCCACAACGATGTGATGCAAGTAGTCTGAACAAGCTCAGTGCAGGACTTCAACCTCTCGGTGGGAGGATTGTCCTGCTCTCACCAGCAAATTTTGCATATTGCCCGCAGTGCCCAACTGAGTCCAGGGCACTGCTGAGACTGCAAGAAATCAATGTTGAAATCAGAATGGATTCCAGATTCAGGTATATCTGGGATTTTTGAATAGGCAGCAGAGGGAAACAGAAAAAGAGGAACTATCCTGGGTCGGATGAAGGGGAAATGTCTCCCACCCCTATTGTACACAAAAGGAACCATTTCCCTAACTCCATCCAAATTTTTCAGCATCATTATGGGTGGTGAGCAAGAGTGGACCAGGAAGAAATGAGAGACATGTGACAAATCAGAGGTAAGAAGAGGGTGGACAAATAATATTGCAGGGCAGGGCGAACAATGACAGGTGTGAGGGAGACAGGTGAAGAATTTTGAACATTATCAGAGTCTAAAGTTGGGGATGAGACTGTGTTGGAGGTGACGGAGGGAGTGGAACATTGTTGCTGTGAGCACTGTCAAGAGGCTGAGGAAGGATTGGTACATTGTGAGAAGGTGATACTACATCATTAAGCTGAAGTCAACAATCTGAAGACAGACCATAAGAATCTTCAGTTCATCACAAAAAGATGGGGTGTGGCTCATTGGAATTATGCTTGCCCTTTATCCTCCCATTCTGGGTTCAAACTGGAGCTGGGACAGAAATTGCAAAGGCTCCAGTGTAAAATGGTAAGCGCACAGTTTAAATCATGGAAGTTCTGGGCCAAAGGACACATTATTTGCCATTCGGTCTTGCCAGTTTCACAATGAATTCTGTGTTATTGTAAGGACAACTTAAGGTACAGGAAAATTAATCACATTAATATTAATTTTAGCCAACATTCACCATCTATTTTTTCTAATTAACTACACTTACCTAATTAAGCCTCATCACATCCAAATTCTCCAGTTGTAGTGGTTGCATTTCATCTTAACTTTCAGATATTACAACTCAAAGGGGATCAAATGTAGTCTGTGAACTTAACTTGTCCATTTTCTATTTAAAAAGAAAACTTCTGTTAACTTTTGAAGTTAAAGATTGTTGAAAAGAGGAGATTGCTTTCCCCCAAGGAGATTCAAAGATCTCAAGTGCTTTCACCAGCTTAGTGATTTTCTTGCCTTATTCAGTGGCTCAGTAGTTCATAGGAATCAATTGCCTTGTTTCTCTTATTCTTCAAGTGTAATAACACCTCCAGCATCAGATGGTGATGTTGAGGGAGGACACCGGGCAGGGAAGTTTGAGCAGTTGAGTGGTTGTTCTCAGGAGGAAAAGAGGGTCTTTGTCTGAATGGGACCCCACAGAGAGAGGGAGAAACAGGCAAAGGATTACCTCAGCCAGATTTCAACTACAGACTTGATTTCCATGTTACTACGACATTTTCCTAGTTCAACCTTCATTTCTTTTAATGTTTGTAAAGACCTGATGCAAGTTGAATAAAGAAACCCACTTCATGCCCTTTGTCCATCTGTGTGCTTAAATGTCACATTGCACATAAGGTATTTATTTATTTATTAGTAGCAAGCTACAAGTATACCTCAGACTATAAAGTCTATCAAGAGTAATCTTAAACTGGAAAATGAGACTGCATTCTTCCTTTTATCGTTTTGGGAACTATAATGTTATAGTTTTTGCATTGTAATTTGTTTTCATTGTGCCTGGATTGCAATAACTGTAATTTTAAAATAAATGGGCAATTGTAGATCCTTTGTCACAGATTCAGCAGGATTGTCAGGGCGAACCAGATGCTTGGATTTTTCCAGTAATCGTAGAAAAATGGCCTCTGTTCTTCACCTGTGAGTAATTAAATTGCTGGTGCAGATCCTGGTAATTTCTATTACCTTTTTTCATAAAGACAAACCCAGCTCTATCTTTTTATTCAGATCAGTGACACCAAGAAGATAGAATTTCAAGGATCCAAAGGGCATATATATCCAGGATATGAATAATTTTTGTGTTCTAAGTTTGTATGCTGGTGAATAGGTTTGTATCACATTCCTGTAATTGCTGTTTTATTGAAGTTGTTCAATCACACTGACAGAAATTCAATATGTAGGTGTTAATGAGGCTGTTTAACATAATATACAGAGGAATACATACAAACAGGAAAAGTTGGTGTAGTGGAAGTGTTACTGGACTTGTAGCACAGACATTCTGGGAAATGTTTTAGGAAAATGGTTGGACTGCCACCAGAGCAGCTAGTGAAATTTAAATTGAATAGATGAATCTGGAATATAAATCAAGCCTCAATATTGGTGATCTTGACAACATCTTTTGATTATTGTGAAAAACCATCTGTCCTTTCAGAAATAAATCTGTTATCGTTATCTGACCTGGCCAAATTATGACTCCACAATACATGGCTGATTTTCAACTGTCCTCTGAAATGGTTTAGCAAAACACTCAGTTCTGGGGCAGTAAGGGAAAGGAAACAAATTATTGTCAATGATACCCACATATCATGAAGAGTAAATGAAAAATTAACCTATGATTGTTGAGTTAGATCAGGACTATCCTCAAACATTAAGGCTGGCCACAGATGGTTCCACCTATCCCTCAGAGTGGACAGATTTAGATTTCCCTTGAGTTAGCCAGTGTTCAAGTTTTATATTTGAGGCTAACTTCTTTCTAGAATGCTTCACCTCCCAGCATTGGTGCACAAATTCAGATCTGTACAGTCATTAGATAGCCTGATTGCAAGGTTGTATTTAAGAGGTACAACTGGGAATGTTTTTACCCCTTTGAATGCTTCTGCCAATGACCATGAGCTTGTGTTTGTGTGTGCGCATAGCACTGCAACAACACCGAACAGTCACCCTGTCCTTTGGCTCTTTCAGTGTGTTTGAAAGCCACTCAGCCTCAGTTGCAAGAGTATTGTACGTCATAAGAAGCAAACACAGAGCAGTTTCAATGCCAACAGGCTACTCAACGCCAACTAACCGTGCAAACTAATTTGCAAACATTGCAACTGCTTCAGAATCTGCACTTTTTCAGTGCATGTATAGTTTGGATAATACCATATCTGTGATTTATCTTCTGCGGTATCCTTGCAAATATTCACATTCAGGCTGCAACTTTTCTTTTTCGAATATTTTTGCTTGCACTATTAACATCTCATCACTCATCATTCTAATGGACACTGAACCAAAGCATGAGTACACTAATGCACTAACTGTATCCTTCTTTTAATGTTTTACTTGAGGACCTTATCATTTTGCTTTGGTAAGTCATATACTGTGGATGAACAAATCTTGTAAGCTTCATGTAGGGGCCTATATCGAAGTGCTGATGTCTAATTATTTTCGATATTTCAGCCTTTCATTGCATAAATAATGATCCATGCTTTTCCTTTGCTAGTTTATTAATGCAAATTCAAACTGTTAAATGTGACTAGAGTGAAATGCTAGGAATTCTTGGTTCTTCTCCTTCAAGTTCCCTTTCAGTTCTTAAATGCTGGGAGCTGCCTTTACAGCAATTAAATGACAGGAACTCTGCTTCCTGCATTTCAAACTGCCTTTACATCAGCTAAGTGCCTGGAATTCTCCCTTGCTGCGCTGTCAAAAGCATCCTCTTTGGAAAACTAGAGCACTGCAGGTTCTTTAGAAAACAGAAAGTACTGCCATTGCTGGACAACAGAGATTGCCTGAACAGAGAATGCCTGATTATAGAGGTACAGCCTGTTTTCAGCTGCACAGGTTAATATACAACCAAAATAATGATTTTTTAAAAAATTGACATTTTAAAGATAGCTTCCTACTTAATAGGAGAATGTAGGCAACAAGAAGGAATGAGTTTAAGGAGCACAGGCCCCCTTATTTTCCATTCTTATGGTTTCATTGCTCTCGACCTTAAATCATTGAAAAAAAGAATCTTAACCTCGGCACTTCTGCCACAAAATATAACCTGTCACGGCTGGACATGCTTTATTCATTCGACACTTTGTCTCATTGTCGTATTCTGCAGATCCCAGATTCAACTCCATCCTTCTTGTAATTTATGTTGTTTATTTTCAGCCCATCAACACCTGAGCTTTCATATATGAATTTAAATGCCAAATTGGATAACTGGTAAGTGACAGATCTAGAGATACAAATGCAAGCATGCATTAATTTATATTGTGAATCAAATATGCAACAACAGAAGAAAAAAAAAACTTAAAAAATATTACGCAAGTACAGCCAATGGCAATGATAATATAATTCACCTTACCTTCTAATATAAATTCAACATTACAAGAACTAATTTGGAAGTAGTTAATACTAAATTTGGGAGAGATGGAGCACAGTAGTAATGTCACTAGACTAGTAATCCAGAGCCACAGGCTATGATCTTAGTGCAAATCTGATGACAAAATTTATTGGAATTTATATTTGAATTGATGAATGAATCTTGAGCTAAAAGCTAGACTGGGTGATGGTAACTGTGACATCTATCGCTGATTGTTGTAAACACCCACCTGGTTACAAATGTCCTTTAGGGAAGGAAGTCTGCCATTCTTTGCTGGCCTGGTCTACATGTGACTGTAGACCCATTACTGCCCTCTGAAGTGATGTGGCAAGCCAATCAGTTCGAGGGCAATTAAGTATAGATGATAAATGCCGGGCTTGCCACATTCCTTGAAACCATAAAGTAAAAGAAAAGCCCTTTGAAATAAATTGTTATGTGTTTGATATTCCTGCTAATTGTAACTAACTGTCAGAGATCTCCACTCTTGAGAAAACATCTTGGCACTTTAGTTTTCCACCACCATCCATTATATCTCATTGGAGTTAAATTGGAGTATCTTTTCCACTTGAGAAAACTCTGATTTGCTCACTAACCTGATATATGTGGTGATCCATAATGTTTTCTTTTTATTTTGCATAGTTACTCATAAATCAAAGAAGAAAATATAAGGTATGGGGAGTTTCCTTTATAGCAATGGGATATGCCTGAATTGCTTAGGTTGTTCCTTAATAAGTGCACAGGGACTGATTTGATGCAACTGTGAAGACATCAATTCCTACTGAATACCACAGCTACAATAACCTTTACTGAGAGTTAGAAATACTCATTTGCAATGCTAGGATGAACCCTGTAATAGAATAACTATGTTCAGAAAAGAAATGCAAGTGCTGCATAGCACAAATTTAAATTCACAGTGAATATTGTAGAATGTAGAATTGTACAATTGGTGGCCTATTTTGTTTCCTCTTCCTGCCCCCAGAGGTCTCAAGCCAGGAAACAGAAGATGAGAATGATGAGGTCCAAGGGATTTAAATCCCCTGTCACAGGCAATACTGCTAGTTACTTGCTTGTTATTCACATTCTTCTTTGCAGTCAGCAACTCAGAAACAATTACTTGGTAGATGTGGGGACAATCATAGAGAGTGCAAATGAAAAATTATTGTGTGCTGAAATATAAGGAAGCCAGAAGGTGCAGCTATGGAAGTGGAACTTGATACACCTCAGCAGATGGTATTTGGTGTGAACTTCTGTTTCCAGAATATGCAAATCATAACCTTAGGCAATGTGCTCTGAAATAAAACAGAATTAAAACTGGAAGTTCTGGATACAGGTTTCAAAGCATTTGTAGGGAAAGAAACATTGGGCTCAAAATTTAATTTATTTCTCTCTCCAAGGACGCTGCTAGCCCTGCTGAGTTTCCCTGACAAATTCTTGTTTTATCACAGATCTCCAGCATCCACAGTGTTTTGCTTTTTGTTATGAAAACAATGGATGCTGAGAGAACATCAATGTACAGATGTTCCAGCAGACCTCAGCAAAATTTTAGCCAAATATCTGAAGCATAGGACCATAGAAGCAGGAGTAGGTATCTGCATAGCTTCCCTTGTTCCATGACCTGTCCAAGCAAATCAGTCAATTCAATGTAGAGGCATTGGACGATGGACTAGTTGGTTGAGGTATTGTTAAGTGATGTTAATGTCTTTCATTTATAAATTATATGGGGCTGTCTCCTGGAGTGACTATAGGATATTCACTTCGTTATCTTTCAGACATTGAGGATCTTTCTTTTTCTCTAACATAATACCCAACACTACTTCAGTGTTAATCAGAATCTGACACCATTCCAATCCTAGCAGAGCAGCTGGTATATGTGTTCTCAAATTTTGCCTTCCCTCCTAGCAGTAACTAAAGCAATCCATCAACTTCACAGCAGATGCCTTCAACATTGCAAGATCAGGCTGACTTAAGCCTGAAAACAAGGGGGCCATTTTGTTTGTAGGTTGACTCACCTTGGAACACCATAGTGAGAAAGTCCAAGCCATTTATAAATTTTGGCATCAGTTAATTTAGGTGAGCAAACTACAGGGAATCAAACATTTGCCAATACAACCTACCAGGTGAGAACTTGAAATTTTAATCTCTTAAAATATTATTTGCTATCGGCAAGGAAGGACTTTGCAGGAGGATAAATTAAAGATACAGACAAGATCTGGTGAGTATTTGAGGACCAGCTCACATCATGTATCAACTTCTGGATTAGTCAACTCCAACTCATGGGTTACAGGCAGAAGTCCCAAGAGTCTATTGCTGAGATTGTCACCAAATGTTGCAGTGAAGGACATGAGTGTGCTTTCTCTGGAAACTAGCTCACAGAGAGGCTTATCGTGTTGGCAATCATTTTCATTCTGATCACAGCCTTCTGGAAAGAACTTCTGGGCAAGAAAAAAGGCCTTACCATTGATTTCTTGTTGGAATATGGATGCAGCATGAAGCCACAGTAACAGGCCAACATCAATTATATGTTGTAAGTGTGGGGATGACATGATTGCTAAAGTCAGCAAAGTGCACTAAACCAGCGAGATTTGTCATAGATATGAATTGTCACACCTACCCAAAAACTGGCCTGCATCTGGGAAAGCGTAGGGTCATAGGGACACAAGAACAGAGGTGTGTCATTCAGCCCCTCAAGACTGTTCCATCATTCAATGAGATCACGGGTGATCTGTGGCCTCACATTTGGCCTCTATCCTTTAACAGCTTCGCTAAACAAAAATAATTCTTTCTCAGATTTAAAATTAACAACTGATCCTGCATCCTTTTCTGTTTGTAGAAGAAAGTTCCAAACATCTACCATCCTAAGTGTGTAGAAGTATTACGTAACATCTCTCCTGAATGATCCGGCTGTAATTCTCAGACTATGCCCACGGTACTAGAATACCCAAAGCATGTGGCACCTAAGGAGATTGGACACATTTGTGCAGAAAATCTGGTTTCAAAAGCCAAACAAGACCCCAAAACAAAACTCAATTGGCCAAAAAAGGATCCTACACCACAACACTGACAGCATGGAAACCTGTCTAAGTGTCTACAGCGACATCAATGAAGTGATCAGCCAACAAACCAAAAAGTAACTTTTGGAAGGTGGCCAAGCATTTCATTATGTCAACCTCAGCTAACACATCAATGTTATAATTTGAGCAGAAACTCTGTTGACCATCAGCATTGCATGTCCTCAAGAAACTTGTGGAAGAACCTTGAAAGCCAAATTTGATACAGGAGCTAGTGCCAGTCACAATCACATTATACTGCCAATGTGCATGTTTAGCTTTAGTTCACTAAATCTTCTGTCTGGTAGAAACCAATGGTCCAGCAGTGGCAAGATGTCAGAATCATAACCATTCATGAGATTCAGGCTACACCCACAGTAATGAGAGCGAACAAGTCACAGGACTTTCTCTTTCAAAGACGAAAAAGAATGGAAGACATACATCACCAGCAAGCAGGTAGAGAACAATCACAATTATGCACCAACAGAGAGTGCAAGTCATAAGTATGGTCACAAGTATCTGGATACCAGTAAAGTTTACGAAGATACTCAACAGCCCAGGATGTATGAAATCATTACTGATTATGTTGCTACATTGTGAAGGAATAGAACCAGCTCAGACCAATGTATGATGTGTCAAACACACACAGGTGAGGAAGAAAGCTATGATGATGATGACTGTACAATGATACTGACTGACACCATCTATCAGCTAAACTACCAAGTGGTTAAACATGAACAGCTGAGAATAACATGTACCTCTCTAGATGGGTACACAATAATCACATCAGGACAAGTCATCAATCAAGCCTCCAAAACTCCAAAGTTTGAATTATTAATTGTGTCACCTCTGTTTTTACACTTCTTTATAATTGTTAACTTTGAACACTTATCTAGGTGCAATGGTATATATTCGAGATTCCTTTTCTTTGGGGAATGGGGGATTTTGTGTAATGTCTCACAGCAGATATGGAATATATTTTTATGGGGACGTGCTCAAGTCAACACCATATCAAGATATGTGATCTTATGATATCATGCTCTCAGTCTCCATTTTACTGATATCTGTCCTCATGCAGCAAGACATGCTGAAGAAAATGTTCTACAGGAGATCTGAAATTATAGCTCAAGTCTAAACTAGCAAGTGTGTGTGAGATTCTAGTTAACATACATAAATACCATATACTGTACTAAAAGTTCATTAAATTCTTCAAAACTTTGTGACTCATGTCGAATTTTTATGTTAACAGAACTAAAAAAGGTATTACAGTATGATAATTACAGATCATCAGAATAACATGTTAGATCATGTCAGCTTTCATGTGTAGCTGTAATGCACACAACTGCCACAGAGGCCTATGTCAGAGGAGAAAATGTTGAATGCGGAAGAATAGTGCCACTCATGTGGTTGCTTTGCCTCGGATGGTTTTGAGCTTAATGAGTGTGATTAGAGATTTATTTATCTTGAGAAGTGAAGAGTATTTCCTCACACTTCTGAATGTACCTTATAGATGGAAAATCTTGGGGAAGTCAATAGGTGAGTTACTCATTGCAGAATTTCTACATCTGAGCTGTTCTTGTGCTTAAGGTATTTATATGGTTGGCGCAGTTAAATTTATGGTCAATGGTAACTCCTAAGATGCTGACTGTGAGTGATTCAGCCATTGAATGCCACAATAAGTGGTTGTACACACTACTATTTGAATGACTATTATCTGGCATGTCTATAATGTATATATCACTTGCTACTTATCAGCAAAGCCTAAATGTTGAACTAGTCTTGCTGCAGGATAGCCTGATGAACAGAGAATGGTACTAAACATCTTTCAATCATTAACGAACGTCCCCACGTCGACCCTCATGATAGGGGGAAGCCAATTTAGTGATAAAATCACTAAAGGTGCTTTTAGGCCTCGGAGCTTACTCTGAGGAACACCTGCAGGAACCACTGGGGCAGCCAGCAACCACTGTACTGGTTTGTAGTAAATCACTGGAAGTTTGCTTAAATTGTGTTCAATGGGATACAAGAATTCAGCTGATGTTGAGATTTATCAGAAGCTATAGTTAGATATAAAGAAAAATACCAACAGCTACACCTGATTCATGCCCAATATTCAGTACTGTCAGTTTCATCAGCCTTCCAGGAATTCTTCAAGCTATCAGTCTCACTGCTCTGGAGTTATGAAGCACACAGTGTTTATCATTGAAGCAAAAATTTGGCAGATACATGGCATGGCACAACAACATTTAGGCCCTCCTGGCACTACAGCCCATCTTTAAACATCCTGAAGGCTTCATCAAATCCAAGTCTTTAACATAGCATTTCTTGGCCAATTAAGTGACATTATGAAACAAGTGAGTACCTGTTATCTCCTGTTATTTACCAGCCGACCAACCTTTTTTTACTGAAATATAGTCGAGACACTGGACCGACAGCATGATGACATTTTCTATCACAGTGTGTATTCTAAACAATATGCACGATGCTATGTCTATGTGACTGACACAATAATAGATAAAATGATCTGGTATTGATATAAATATAGGGATGCATATTTAGAGCAGGCAGTGCCAGGTGGGTGTTCTTAATGAAGTTCGCAAGACTGGTGGAGCCAGTGATTCTGTAAAAATAAATATTATCTTGTCATCTGCCAAGGACTGACGTTGAATTATATGAACTGGTCTTCTTCTGCTGGAAGAAATAAGAAAATTAACATGCTTTCTTAGATGACCCTGCAGTAGAGAGTTTCGTGACTGATCCCTCACTTGACTCCCAGTGCAGTCCATGCTACTGAAATTGTTTTCCTATGTGGCTGCTGCAATTGATAGAGTTTTCCAAAACTTTGTAGCTGATATGTATCCTCCTGGAATTAACCTAATGAAAAAGATCTTGAAACATTCATGAAGTGTGTTGGTACGTTCTGCGAGAAAGGTAACCACCAAACATATGAAATTTCTCTGATGCTTCATGATTTTTCTCATTCATTTCAATGCCTATCTTTTTACTCCTGTAAAAAGTGCCTCACATAAAGTGTGAGTTTTATTGGAAAGCCCATTTTTCAGCTATTGAATACAGTTCCCCTAATTGTTCAACAGCATAGACCTCTTCACATGTCCAGTGCATGTTTCTTGAATAAAATAGTCAAAAGAAAACATTTAAGATACATTTAAGAAATCCCACAAAAATCCAAATTGTCTGGAAAGCCAGTCTGTGTTGAAACTTGACTGGAATGTTACCTTTATACCTGTCGGTTCTGTGAGTACAAGCTTTTCTTTAGTTCAAATTTGGTCAAGGTGGAAAACTAATCAACAAAGAAGAATCAATGAGAAGGAGCTTTAGTGCTGGTACAGCTTTGTCTTATTACAACCTATCAGGTTAGAAAGCTGGAAATCTAGCCTTTTTATTTCTTGATTCATCGCAAAAGCTGAATTTTTTTAAAAGCAGTATTCCCAAATATACCTGACTTTCAGATCCAAGTTGACAGACAGTGTTGTAGGTGGTAACCGTAAATTTACTGGGTCAGCCAAAATGCGAGAAAAAAAAATCATATGAAGCCTGCTCTGTTGAAAGGTTAGTTGATTTGATGGTGGTTTGTGTTTTCTGGAGAGAGATATAGACACACTAATTTGTTTGTTGTGTGATAGACCATTTGTCAGCACAGCAACGTGTCTTTGACCAGTTGTGGTTGACCAGTTGTGCTAAGTAAATAACGGATGGTTGATTGGAAAACACAAAGGTTATAGCATCCCTAAGCAAGCTAGTCTGAGGTTAAGGTTTGTTAAAACTGAAAGATAAGTCTCCTTCCTTATAAACTAGCAAATGTTCTCATGAATGGAGGATCACTTGACTGTGGTAGTTGACAGATTTCTGATGTTTGCTAGTGGTCAAACTGATCAATTGAAAATTGGACAGTGTCAAGATTTCCTTGCACAGGGTGTATACGAAAGTATGCCTTATGGCAATAATTAGCTAGCTTGGGAATTCTGATCAATAACTGGAGTTTGAGCAGACTGATCATCTTGTTTAGTCTGATTCTCAGACGTGTCCACATAAACCAATTCAATTGCAATTATAAGCATTGTATGTGTAGAGTTGGGCTTAAAAATGAGATCTTCAAACCAGACCATTAGGGTTAATCGTTAAGGATTAATGGGACATGACAATGAGCAATTGAAGTAAAGTGGAAAAATATGTGAAATTATGCCTGGTGTAAAAAAGACAGCCTGTTTTGGATGAGAATTAACTGCACATCCTGATTGTCTACGGGGAACTTTTTTTTATGCAGTTAACACAGAGTCACCTGGAGATGTTTTCACCTTATTTCCTGCAGATGGAATATCTGGAAAATTACTGAAAGTACTATAAAATGGTGATACAGCACATAACCAGTATAGTGTTAATATCAGGAAACTTTGTCCCACTCATTGGACCTTCCCATTCGAACTACAATGTGTGAGACGATGGCCAGGGACCTTGCCCATCCGACCGGATTTGTGAGAATGGGGGCCTTGGACCTTCACCATCGGATGGCTTCTTGAGACCAGGGCCATCGACTTTCATTATCAGGCTAGGGTTTGTGAGAGCAGTAACATGAACCTGAGATAGAGCTTTAAGTGCCAGTTGTCACCCAGGAGCCTCCGATGTGCATTTGTTGACTATATCTAAAGTAGTTTAAGCTAATAGATTCACTCATTAGTTTGCACATATCTAAATTAGATTAAGCAAATAAATTTGCTTTATATGAAAATGCCCCTGTCTTCTTGTATCTGTTTTGATCAAACCTTAAGGAACCTGTTAGGCACTTTCAACCTCATGATACATTGAATAGTAATGTGATGCATTACTATTACTGCAGCATTTTATGGTGTATCTTGCTTCAATATAGAAAATTGGGTCTATCCGGTTGTTGTGACTGGGGTATAGATATCCAGAGTAAACCCCGGCAGATTTGGCAAGGTGGTTTTTGGCAGGCAGAAGGCCTTTGTCTTTAATAACAGGCCATTAGTTCACAGTCTAATCAGCTATTTGTTTCCAACCAAAACTCCATTTGTACACAACCCTTCAGCTCCAGGCCATTTGTAAACTATATTTCTACTGTTGTTGGAACTAGCAACTATATAAACAGTGAAGTTACTTGCTTTCAACAACATTCAGTACTCCTCCAGCAATCTTTGATTTTTGAAACAGTTCATTTCCCATTTCTGTCCCCATTTAGAAATACAAAGAAAGTAAAATGATTTTACTCGCTCATGGCATGGATGCAAATCACAATTTATGGCTCTGTCTGACTTCAGCATATAATTTAAATTAGCAGACTATTTCCATGGTTCATACACCATGGACAATTGATAATTTAATGAGAAAATACACTTCTTTATTCCCTTTGTATTTTTTTTTGTACATCAAAGTAGGCTGGGGTATAGTTCACCCTAGCTTTCAGATCCTCTCTTCATGTTTCTCTAGACTATAGCAAGTAGAGAGATGTGCATCTGCAGACATAAAGGAGTGTACAAAGTCACAAGCATAAATTTTGTTACAAAAGTTAATCTAGATTTTCTTTTTATTGAACAAGCTAGCAAATTGTTTTTGCCATTTATTATTTTTATAAACGAGGAGGTATCAATTTAATGTTGTACAATCAAGGGACCTTTGCTTCATTACTATTCCTCCTAACTTTAATCCTTACCTCCAATAAGTCAGATAATGGTTTATATCCTAGACTGGTCGCAAAAGATTGTTCGTTTCTCCTACTATCTGAATGCATGGAAAAATGATGAGGGGTTGTGTAAATCCTAGCAAACATTTCCCAGTAAAAGTTATGACACTTGAGTAACTATGCCAAAAGTATCACATTGGTTTGAAACATATGAAAACCTCGCGTACAAAATGATACTTGATGCTGACTCAAAAGAAACCCAACATCATAGCACCAATGTCACTCCATTCAAATTTGATCATTGCAAAACATTTTTTTGCCATTTTCACAATAAATTAGAAAACCGTAAACACCAACTTCACATTGAACCAGACAAAGATCCAGCTGACAATTTTACAGTAGCAGGACAACATTTTGTGAAAAATTTCGAGAAACTTGTCAATGCAATACATAGCCCTGGATATCATTAAAATTAATGCATCTTTCATGGCAGGAGTTCAACATGTCTTTTCTTTTGTTTCAAAATTATGATGATCATAGTACACCACAAATAATTCACATTTACATAAAGTCATTAACATGAAAAAAAAATCCTTGGCGCTTCTCGAAACTATAGTTTGATAAGCTTTGATACTGTGCTAAGGATGATGATTTTAGGAGGAATGACTGAGATGTGATTCAAAGCTTTGAATTGTGAGGTGGACCATAAGAGCAGATAAAGGTGACACATTGAAGGTAATCAGGAAGGAATTTCACAACATGATATTTAATGTTATACATTTTCTCTTAATGACGAGAGTGGGACCAAGAGAAGACAATCACCTTAAGCAACAGAACCCTGTTGGAGAACTATATTGTACTCAAAACTCACTAAATGCAGGGTTGTTGAGAACTAGCTAGGCCAGTTGTGCACCATGGTCACAGTCATTGAGGATATCATTTTGAGACATTAATTACGGTCTTCACAGGGTCAAGTAAAAATCAAAATAGAAAGATTCAAATATAGAGTGATAAATTAGATGGGAGACAACAACATTTTTAAAGGAAGGAAGGGGAAGTTAAAGATGTGAAGTGAATGGTAGGAAAAGCATTTTTAAAGATTGGTATTGATGGCTTTGAAATGACATGGAACAGTAGCTGTTGAGAAGAAATAATTCCAAAAGGTCAAAATGTGAGCAAGAAATGAACATTAGGAGGTTGCACTTCTTGTTTTGTGGGTGAATGGGGACTGTACCTTTTGGGTCCAGCAGTAGAGATCTTCAAGGGATATTGTGTTAAATAGTAAACCATTTATTACATTATAATGAACAATGTACAGATTACAAGTGTGCTTCTCCTTCAGTCTCCAGCTCTGGAATGTACTTTTCTCCAATTCCTTGTGACATCATCAAGGATGGTACTAAGTACATATTCCCAGATACTAATCCTTTAAGACATGTATACAACATCGCACACACCCCCAAGTCTTTATCCCAATATTACTATCATCATTATTATCATTAATCATATTTTACAATTGTCTATTACCTCATCTTTAACTGCATAGAATCAGTTAATTGGATGCTTCACAACCCTCCCAGATGTGTACTCTACAGCTTCAAAAGCATGATTCTCTCTCTTGTATGACTTAGTTCTTGACTGGGAGGATCTTCGCAAAGTTCTGCAGATGCCTATTTTTCTCAGATTTCAGTTTCAACAGCTGGTTCATCCAAAAGTATAACTGGTTGATATCTCTAATGGAGTAAGTTTCCTTCGATTTCACAGCATAATACCTTATTCAACATGAATTACATAGAATCTATGATAAGTTTCATTGTTGTCGACATCTCTTTTCTCTGCCTTGGCTATGTATTCATACATGTTGACCAGCCCACAACTTTGGTAGGTACCATGATATTTCCTCTTACAATTCTTCATTTGTTGCTTTCTGGAAGACTGCACTTTGGCTTCAACTTTCTCATCATGTTTGAGTTGTAGCCTTGGAAATGATTTCATAGGAAAAATAGAAATTTGAATTTTGATTTTTCTTCCATTCAATAATTTATATTTTCAAGAATTGCTCTAGAAAATGCATCTTTTCTCAGAGGTACTGATGATGATTTCATTTGTATGTGTCATGTGGTAAGCATAATTGGGTTTAAACATCAATAAACTGCCTCTAACCCTTTGTGTCAGTGACAGGCAAAGTATAGCATTGACTGCCTACATTCTCATAAGTATTAATGACTCATAGAATTCTTACAGTGCAGGTAGAGACCATTTAGCCTATTGAATCTGCACTGACCCTCCAAAAATCATGCCATCCATACCCCTTCCACCCCCCACCAGCATCCCAACAGCATTTAACATGGTTAATCCACCTAGCATGCATATCTCTGGACACTAGGGGCTAATTTAGCATGGCCAATCCACCTACCCTGCACATCTTTCAACTATGGGAGAAAACTGGAGCACCCAATGGAAACCCACACAGACAGGAGGAAAATGTGTAAGCTCCAGACAGACAGTCACCCAAAGCTGGAATCACATCCAGCTCCCTGGTGCTATGAGGCAGCAGTGCTAACTGCTGAACTGCATGCCACTCTAATGGTAAAATACCCATGATGTAGCCAATACACTTGCCTTGGAAACCTTCTGGTTCTTGTTTCAGTGCTTCTGTTCCAAGTCTGGCACTCTTTGTGCTTTTTTCTCATAATTTTAATGGTACTAAAGCAGCTGCTACTACACAGAAGCAATATGAGTGATGTTTAATATTAACAAGATTTTGTTGTTAAGTCAAAAAAGACATTCTGTTTACCACACAAATGGATAATGAGGTACATTAAATTCAGTGTCACTGCGATCTAAGGTATGTAGGCTATACGTCCCAAAATACTGGTGGATTCTATCAAGCAGCATATCCCTTTGGACGTTAAAACAATTAACATAATATTCCCAACCAGCCTGCTCTTGCAAATCCCACAACACAATGAGATATGAGATATGATTCTGAAATCTACTCTCCTAGTTTTCTGGGAAGTATTTCAGTATCTCTGTTTACTACCTAATGGTTCACATGCATAAATAATGGTGGCAATGTTGAGGGTGAAGTTTTAAAATTTTCTGAAATATTATGCTGTTCTTTGGATTTACTACATTTAACCAACTCAAGGGTTTTCCTCACCTGATCTGTGATCCCTGTTTAACTCATTGCCTCGAAGCAGACTGGACTGATTTGCAGACTATTGCTGTCCCAATGCAGCCAGTACACATACCCTGAAACCCTTTCTGAATTCAGCTTTATTGTTTCTGTTCCAAGTCTGAGACTCTTCATGCTTTTTTGTGGTGATTTTTGAAAAAATTCTGCTTTCTTGTTGAGTTTGATGATCAGCACGTTTTCAGCATGCTGCACTGACCACCCTGTTATGCACAATGTTATGTTTTGTGGGATAATGTGGGCGACCACCTTTGTGGGTCCAACTTTAGAGGTTTCAAAAAGCTTTTGTGTTAAACAATTGAATATTTATTGCATTATTAATTAGCTATGTAAAGATTACAAGAATGTTTCTGTCTCAGTCTCCATCTCCAGATTGTGCCTCTCTCATTCCTTATGCCACATCATCATTGTAAGCAGTATAAATCATGCACTCACAGATATAATTGTTTCAGATCTATATAAAACAGAGGTCAACAGTTTTGAGAGTGAGGTCAAGGAGTCAGGAGTCAGTCTCAAGATTTGTGAAGTATCTTGAAATGTTTTACTGCACTGAAGGTATTGTAGCAAAGTAAGTTGTTGTTGGTGTTGGTAATGCTGTCTAGAACGCTCAATGATGAATTGTGCATATTCTGTGTATTCTGTGACAGTTTTGCAAATTCTGCCCAGCTGAGAAACTGGGTAGTGGATAAGCAGTTTGTGATTGTGCATGCTTTCTAAATACATGCACTTGTTTATGAAATCATGCGCCTCAGATATGACCAATATCTCAACATAGAGACACCAATTGTAGTAAATCAGCCATGCACTAAACTGTGTCAATTTCATGAACCTTTCATGGCACTAATGCTACATTTCTTGTACAATTGTGGTCACGTTGATAGTTAACCTCTTGCCAAGTTTTCCTTCTGTAAATTCTTAACCTTCCTTTCTGACAATAAGAATGGAATATTCCTTCTATCAACGTCTTGCAGAAGCAAATCAAAAATGAGAGATAGCAAGAACTGCAGATGTTGGAGTCAGAGACAACACAGTGTGGAGCTGGAGGAACACAGCAGGCCAGGCAGCATCAGAGGAGCAGGAAAGTTGACGTTTCTTCAAAAATGGGGAGGGGGAAGGGAGCTGGGAAATAAATAGAGAGAGGAGGGGTAGGGCTGGGGAAGGTAGGTGGGATAGTGATAGGTGAGTGTAGGTAAAGAGTGGTGGGGATTGGTCTGTGGGATGGTTGGAGTGGATAGATGGGAGAGAAGATGCAGAGATAGTGGGAACTGCTGATGCTGGAGAATCTGAGACAACAAGGTGTAGAACTGGATGAACACAGCAGGCCAATCAGCATCAGAGGAGCAGGAAAGCTGACGTTTCGGGTCTAGGCCCTTCTTCAGAAAAAGGGATGTGATGCAGGGATGTGATGGAGGGTTGGACGTGGGATGAGGCCAGGGGTGGGGAGATTTTAAAACTGGTGAATTCCATGTTTAGGCAATTGGGCTGTAGGCTCCCAAGGCAGAATATGAGATGCTGCTCCTCCAGTTTGTGGGTGGTATCATTGCGACACTAGAGGAGGCCCAGGATGACATGTCACCCAGGGAGTGGGAGAGGGCGTTGAAATGGTTCGCGAGCAGAAAGTGTTGTTGTTTGTCGTGAACAGAATGCAGATGTTGTACAAAGTGGTCTCTGAGTCTCTGCTTGGTCTCACCGATGTAGAGGAGGACACATCGGGGGCAACGGATTCAGTAGACCAAGTTGACAATTTGCAGGTGAACCCCTGTCTGATATGAAAGGTTTGTTTTATGCCTTGAATGGAGGTGAGGGGTGAGGTGTATGGGCAGGTGTAGCACTTCCTGCGGTTGCAGGGAAAGGTGCCGGGCTGGTGGTGTTAGTGGGGAGTGTGGAGCAGACGAGGGAGTCACGGACAGAGTGGTCCCTATGAAAGGCAGATAGGGGTGGGAAGGGAACTATCTCTTTGGTTGTAGGGTCAGGTTGTAGGTAGCGGAAATGGCGGAGAATGATACGCTGGATGCGGAGGTTGGTGGGTGATATGTGAGGACAAGGGGGATACTGTCTGTTCATCTATCAGTTCATGGATGAGCCATTATTTCAATCTGTATTTGAAGCAAGAATAGATTAAGCTGTACAAATCTTCACAGGAGCCAATTGAGTTTATTTTTTGAAGCAAGAGTAGCTGGCAACTTAAACTTTCCTCAGTGTTTGAGAACAAAGAAGATAAAGAAAGCAGAAAAAAAGTAAATTTCAATCCATCATCTTTCTGCAGTGATTAAGAAATAGAATCTCCGTCTGCTGATATCAGCACCATCTGTGGATAATTAATCCGATCACATGTAGCTGAAGCCTGAGAAGGAAGGTTTGTTATGAAACCTGCAATAGGCACCTTGTAAATAGTGTAAACAGGTGGTAATGTTTAGCAGTTCATAACTGCATTGTTTCCAGCTTTATACTAGCAAAGAAAGTCAGATCCCAGGCATAGTGTTAAGGCATGTTCCCTGTGCATTGCATCAGTAAAGTTTTCCCCCAGCAATGCTACACAATAGGAAAACCCTTCCTGAACAATACAAATACAAGACCACAGAAATAATATTAAAAGCATAGAACATAGAACGTAGAACATTACAGCACAGTATGGGCCCTTCAGCCCATGATGTTGTGCTGACCCATTATCCTACTAAGATCAAACCACCCTGCATACCCTACATTTTACTATCCTCCATGTGCCTATCCAATAGTCGCTTAAAACTCTCTAAAGTATCTAACTCCACTGCCACTGCCAGCAGCTCATTCCACACGCCCACCACTATGTGTTTAAAGAACCTACCTCTGACATCTCCCCTATACTTTCCTCCAATCACCTTAAAATTATGCCCCCTTGTAATAGTCATTTCCGCCCTGTGAAAAAGTCTCTGACTATCCACTCTGTCTATGCCTCATCATCTTGTACACCTCTATCAAAGCACCTCTCATCGTTCTTCGCTCCAATGAAAAAAGCCCTAGCTCCCTTAACCTTTCCTCATAAGACCTGATCTCCAGTTCAGGTAGCATCCTGGTAAATCTCCTCTGCACCCTCTTTAAAGCTTCCACATCTTTCCTATAATGAGGTGGCCAGAACTGAACACAATATTCCAAGTGCGTATTCGAAGTATTATATGTGTCAAATGGCTATCTTCTTTACTGAATGTATATCTCTTTCAATCCAATTTATGACCATCATATTCACATTTTCTATTTATGTAGCAGACTCTGAAGGTTGATTGTCCACTGAAAAATTATTCAATTTCTGTTGTTATTAGATTCTAATGAAGAGGCATTATAAACAATAGGATGTTTTGAGATCCACTGTTTCTGAAATCATTTACCCTGATCTCCATTTTTGTTATTTTTCAGAAGTGTTTGTGGGTTCCATTTCTAAATTTTACTGAAACAGAATTTCACAAACATGAGTTAGGTCAATGCAATTTATTTAAAAACAAAAAAAAGTTGAAGAAACCATTTGGAATTCAAAAACATACAAAACTTCAAACAGATGGTGTGCTTGGTATATTTTTGAATGGTAATTTAAATAATGTATTGGGAAGAAAACAGCAGAGATTACCATAGGGAGCAGATGAGCAAATATAAAACTCAACATAAATCCCTATTAAGTTAATTTTACTGTAAAATTTGTCAATTAGTTCCCATTAGATTAATTATATTTGACATAGGAATAATCATGAGGCTATTGGCACAATCATCTCATTAGTTTGTAGTATTAGTATTAATCCGTCTGGTTTTTGAAGTGGACACTCGTGATCTTTCTGTAACTGCGGTCATCGTGCTTGAATGGTCTGTCAGTACATTGCATACTCAGTTGTTTCTCAATTAAATTATTTTTCATTGACTAACTTTTGGGATACAGCATCTGTGTTCAGCTGAGCGGAGCTTGCACCCTCCAGCACTAACTGTCAGCTCTCGTCTTTGCCACCATCACAGTTGGCTCTTATTCACTTGTGAAATGTAAGGCTCTTGGTGAAAATGAAGTCTAACTGTTGTTGTGTCAATGCTTTGGACACTTTCGATCAGTTTATGTGTTAAAAATACTTTACCTAAGCACTCTCGTTGGTGAGGCAGACAAAGGGACACTGAGACAACAAGGTGCAGAGCTGGATGAACACAGCAGGCCAAGCAGCATCATAGGAGCAGAAAGGCTGACGTTCCGGGCCTAGACCCTTCATCAGAAAAGGGGGAGGGGAAGGAGGTTCTGAAATAAATAGGGAGAGAGGGGGAGGCGGATAGAATATGGATAGAGGAGAGGATAGGTGGAGAGGAAACAAACAGGTCGAAGAGGCGGGGATGGAGCCAGTAAAGGTGAGTGTAGGT
>NC_063337.1:74127349-74169738 GCF_021869965.1 Rhincodon typus
GAGTCGGTGGGCTTGAAATGAATATCGGTTTCTAGGTGGTTGCCCGAGATGGAGACAGAGAGGTCCAGGAAGGAGAGAGAGGTATTAGAGATGGTCCAGGTAAACTTAAGGTTGGGGTGGAAGGTGTTGGTGAAGTGGATGAACTGTTCGAGCTCTTCGTGGGAGCATGAGGCGGCGCCGATACAATCATCAATGTAACGGAGGAAGAGGTGGGGTTTAGGGCCAGTGTAGGTACGGAAGAGGGATTGTTCCACGTAACCTACAAAGAGGCAGGCATAGCTTGGGCCCATGCGGGTACCCATGGCTACCCCCTTTGTCTGTAGGACACTGAATTCGGTTTGCGGTTCAACTTGATTTTATTAACAAAATATTATTTATTAAAAACATCATGTGAGCATTTATCAAATTCCAACAATATTTACTCTCTACGTGGCTCAATCTATCTGAGAAAGGATTTACCCTCAACAATCAAGATGTTTGACATGAGTTGTTGGAAACTTCTTCCTCTCCAGCTCAGGGCTGACTCTTTTCCACACAAATGTTTCTCACAGATCAGGACAAATCTTCTCCTGGCTCTTCTTGGGTTGCCACATAGCCTTCTGCAATGAGTTTTGCTGTGAGTCGTCACAGAGGGGGCAGCTTCCAAGTGTGTGTTTTATCATCCCTCAGTCTAGAACTTCCCGAATGTTCTGTGGCCTTTGGCCAATGGAGTTATGAGGGATATTCAAAGCATCCAGTGAGGTTGCCTGTTGCCATGCCAGCAAAGTGTAAAATGCATGCCCTCAGGCACTGGCAGGAAGTTAACACGTCAAAAAATCTGATTGATATTCCTCCAATACACAACCCTGCCACTGTTTGTAACTGTTTCCCCCAAGCCTTTGTGATCTCTTTGACCCTTGGTTTCCATGGTTCTCTGTATCTGAGAGCTGCTGACTGCTATTTAATTTTCTTACAGGCAATTGTGGGTCAATTTGGAATGTCCAACTTTGGGTTTGTGTCTCATGACCGCATTGTTTTCCGTCAGTTCATGATTATCTGAGCAAGTTCGTGTCAAACATGAGTTCTGCAATTCCTCTCAAAAGGAAGCTACTGCTCTACTGAATTGTTGTTCATGGTCCAAACTACTACTTCTGCACATTTGAAGTCCATGTCAAAGGTAAAAGATTTGAGTTAGTACTAACAAAGAAAGGTACAATTATTGAAAAGATTTCATTTGTTGTTTCATTTGTTGAAAATTACACTGCCTACCATGTGAAACGAACAAGAGAAACCAGAGTATTCACAGCTGTAACTACATATATTCAAATACTAAATGAATCTTGTTTATTTCATTGTCAGTCTAACAGTAAAATCTTGTGTGCTGGTTATTTATTGTCAGTACAAACTGGAATATTTGTAGATATTTACCTATTTTTCTTTCATATATTGGGTATTATAATAAATGTGTTGTTGATAAATTAAAGTGCTACATAATTCAATCCTGAAATGTGAGCTTGTTATCTGGAGATATTCCAGTTGGACTGTACTTGCTTCATTCTTTCCATTTATGATTCCTAATTTTCAACATTTTTGTGCAACAGAGTTAGCACTGCTGCCTCACAGCGCCAGGGACCTGGGTTCAATTCCAGCCTCAGGCAACTGTCTGTGTGGAATATGCACATTCTCCCCGTGCCTGCTTGGGTTTCATTCGGGTATTCCAGTTTCCACCCTGAGTACAAAGATGTGCAGGTTAGGTGGGTTGACCATGCTAAATTGCCCATAGTGTCCAAGAATGTGTAGGCTAGGTGAATTAGCATTGAGAAATGCCGGGTTACAGGGATAGCATAAATATCTGCAAATATTCCAGTCTGGGTGGGATGCTCTTCAGAGCGTCGCTGTGGACTTGTGGGTTGAATGGCATGTTTCCACACTGTAGCGGTCCTATGAATCTATGAACATGAAAGAGTGATGAGAGATCTGGGTGGTTGATATTTGCTGATTCCAACTCCTCCAAGTTAGACTTTCAGTTGGTCCTTTACATATCAGATTTAAGTTTCCATCATATAGGTCTTCATCCCATTCACTGCCTTGCTTTGCACACCAAAGTCTTGAAATAAAATGTATATGTCAAGGAGGATTTGTTTGGTTAAAGAAATGCTAAGCTAATTCCCCCGTTCATACATTTCTCAGATCGTGTATAGAAAATACCAGCCGATATCACATTCCTGATGACCACAAATTGTCTTATACAAGCCCAACAAAATGGGCAGCTATAAATGTAATGAACAGTGAGCACTGATTATTCATTACTGACCACAACACTTGGCCACCATAAGTGGAAAGGGTCAGCTGAGAACAATACAATTGGAATATTTCAAACTAGCAAATTCATACTTTTGGGAAAATAAGTAGATACCTGAACACCAGTCAAGGTTAAATTTTAAAGGTTGTACAGCAATAATAAATATGCATCTTTTTACTGTTACTTGAAAAATAAAAAAAATTAGTTTAGCAGTTGGATGCATTCATTCTACATGTGAGCCCAACATGTGAATAGAGCTGTGAGTACTCTCAGATAACAAGGTGTAGAACTGGATGAACACAGCAGGCCAAGCAGCATCAGAGGAGCAGGAAAGCTGACGTTTCAGGCCTAGACCCTTCTTCAGAAATGGAGGAGGGGAAGGGGGCTCTGAAATAGATAGGGAGAGAGAGGGAGGCAGATAGAAGATGGATAAAGGAGAAGATAGGTGGAGAGGAGACAGACAGGTCAAAGAGGCGGGGGTGGAGCCAGTGAAGGTGAGTGTAGGTGGGGAGTTAGGGAGGGGATAGGTCGATCCAGGGAGGACGGACATGACAAGGAGGCGGGATGAGGCTAGTAGGTAGGAGATGGGGGTGCGGCTTGAGGTGGGAGGAGGGGATAGGTGGGAGGAAGGACAAGTTAGGGAGGCGGGGACAAGCTGGGCTGGTTTTGGGATGCGGTTGGGGGAGGGGAGATTTTGAAGCTTGTGAAGTCCACATTGATAACATTGGGCTGCAGTGTTCCCAAGCGAAATATGAGGTGCTGTTCCTGCAACCTTCGGGTGGCATCGTTGTGGCACTGCAGGAGGGCCAGGATGGACATGTCGTCCAAGGAGTAGGAAGGGGAGTTGAAATGGTTCGCGACTGGGAGGTGCAGTTGTTTAGTGCGAACCAAGCGTAGGTGTTCCGCAAAGTGGTCCCCAAGCTTCCGCTTGGTTTCTCTGATGCAACTCTGCCCACCGCCGACGTCGCTCCACCCACTGCCGACATCGCTCCGCCCATCACCTCCACAGCCAGCAGCTCCAGAGGAGACAGTAGCACCCAGCCCTGCCGAGTCTTCACCATCCCCCCAGACCACCCCCTTACTGAGGACGAACGGTCAGTCCTCAGTAAAGGGCTCACCTTTGTCCCCCTCCACTCACACATCAACGAATACCGCTCACACTTGGACATTGAACAGTTTTTCTGCCGCCTCGGCCTCTGCGCTTACTTCTTTAATTGTGAGCCTCCCTTTACTGACCCCTTCTCCCACCTCCAACACACCCCCTCCTCCTGGACACCACCCCAAGACCTCCTACCCTCCCTCAACCTTTTCATCTCCAACTGCCGTCGAGACATCAATCACCTCAACCTCTCCACCCCTCTCACCCGCTCCAACCTCTCTCCCACAGAACGTGCAGCCCTCCGCTCCAATCCCAACCTCACCATAAAACCCGCGGACAAGGGAGGCGCAGTTGTAGTATGGCGCACTGACCTCTACATCGCCGAGGCCAGACGCCAACTCTCCGACACCTCCTCCTACCGCCTCCTTGATCATGACCCCACCCCCGACCACCAAAACGTCATCTCCCAAACCATCCACAACCTCATCACTTCAGGTGACCTCCCACCCACAGCCTCCAACCTCATCGTTCCCCAACCCCGCACCGCCCACTTCTATCTCCTTCCCAAAATCCACAAACCTGACTGCCCTGGTTGACCCATTGTCTCCGCCTGCTCCTGCCCCACCGAACATATCTCTACTTATCAGGACCCCATTTTCTCTCCCTTGGTCCAGCAACTCCCCACTTACATCTGTGACACCACCCACGCCCTCCACCTCCTCCAAAACTTCCAATTCCCTGGTACCCAACACCTCATCTTTACCATGGACGTCCAGTCCCTATACACCTGCAGTCCCCCTCCACTGACACCCTCATCCGCTTAGCCGAACTCATCCTCAACCTTAACAACTTCTCTTTCAATTCCTCCCACTTCCTACAGACAAAGGGGATGGCCATGGGTACCGGCATGGGCCCAAGCTATGCCTGCCTCTTTGTAGGTTACGTGGAACAATCCCTCTTCCATAGCTACACTGGCCCTAAACCCCAACTCTTCCTCCGTTACATCAATGACTGTATTGGCGCCGCCTCGTGCTCACATGAGGAGCTTGAACAGTTCACCCACTTCACCAACACCTTCCACCCCAACCTTAAGTTCACCTGGACTATCTCTGATACCTCTCTCTCCTTCCTGGACCCCTCTGTTTCCATCTCTGGTAACTACCTGGAAACCGATATCCATTTCAAGCCCACCGACTCCCACAGCTACCTAGAATACACCTCCTCTCACCCACCTTCCTGCAAAAATGCCATCCCCTATTCCCAATTCCTTCACCTCCACCGCATCTGCTCCCAGGATGAGGCATTCCACTCTCGAATTTCTCAGATGTCCTCGTTTTTCAAGGACCACAACCTCCCCCCCTCAGTGGTCAAGAACGCCCTCAACCGTGTCTCCCGCATTTCCCGCAACTCATCCCTCACACCCTATCCCCGCAATAACAACTAAAACAGAGCCCCCCTCGTCCTCACGTACCACCCCAACAACCTCCGGATCCAACGCATCATCCTCCGACACTTCCGCCATCTGCAATCCGACCCCACCACTAAAGACACTTTTCCCTCCCCACCCTTATCTGCTTTCCAGAGGTACCATTCTCTCCGCGACTCCCTTGTCTGCTCCACACTCCCCTCCAGCCCCACCACACCCGACACTTTTCCCTGCAACCGCATTAAGTGCTACACCTGCCCCTACACCTCCCCCCTCACCCCTATCCCAGGTCCCAAGAAGACCTTCCACATCAAGCAGATGTTCACCTGTACATCTGCTAATGTGGTATACTGCATCCGCTGTTCCCGTTGTGGCCTCCTCTACATCAGGGAAACCAAGCAGAGGCTTGGGGACCGCTTTGCGGAACACCTGCGCTCAGTTTGCACGAAACAACTGCATCTCCCAGTCATGAACCATTTCAACTCCCAAAACCAGCCCAGCTTGTCCCCGCCCCTGTCCTTCCTCCCACCTATCCCCTCCTCCCACCTCAAGCCCCACCCCCATCTCCTACCTACTCGCCTCATCCCGCACCCTTGACCTGCCCGTCCTCCCTGGACTGACCTATCCCCTCCCTAACTCCCCACCTACACTCACCTTTACTGGCTCCACCCCCGCCTCTTTGACCTGTCTGTCTCCTCTCCACCTTTCTTCTCCTTTATCCATCTTCTATCCGCCTCCCTCTCTCTCCCTATTTATTTCAGAGCCCCCTTCCCCTCCTCCATTTCTGAAGAAGGGTCTAGGCCCAAAACGTCAGCTCTGATGCTGCTTGGCCTGCTGTGTTCATCCAGCTCTACACCTTGTTATCTCAGATTCTCCAGCATCTGCATTTCCTACTATCTCTGTGAGTACTGTCAATGGTTTTTGGGTTTCACGCAACAGGGAGCAGATACAGCACTCATTCACCTGGATGAGGTGTTACAAATGTGGCAGGGAACTTGAAAAAAATGTGGTGCAGTTGTCAATAGAACGGAAGCGATTGAAAAAAAAAGACTTCCATTTCTATAACCCCTTGCAAAAATCTCTGGGCATCTCTTCACAGACAATGTATCTTGAAATGCAGTCACTGTTGTAATTTCTAGGAAACAGAGAAGCCAATTTCCACACAGGAATCTCCGTTCAACATCAGCATTTGATCAATGATCGGATTATTTGTTTATGTGATGTTTTTTGAGGGGTAAATATTGGTCAGAACAACTCAGATAACTTCCATGTTTTTCTTCAAGATACTGCCATACAACATTTAACATCTGTTTGAGAAAAAACAAGCACATGTAATGATGCAGTATTCCCACATACCAGAACACCAGCAGCCAAATCTTTTGTGATGAGTGCTTGAGGAGTAAAAGGGGGAATGAACGCACAATTTTGGACGGCCTGGTGGCTCAGTGGTTAGCACTGCTGCCTCACAGCACTGGGGAGCTAGGTGCAATTCCAGCTTCAGGCAACTGTCTGTGTGGAGTTTGTACATTCTCCCCGTGTCTGCATGGGTTTCCTCCCGGTGCTCCGGTTTCCTCCCACAGTCTAAAGATGTGCAGGCTAGGTGAATTGGCCATGCTAAATTGCCTGTAGTGTTCAGGGATGTGTATTAGGTGGGTTATAGGAGGGATTGGCCTGTTTCCACACTGTAGGGATTCTATGATTCTATGATGATATGAAAGTTAGATGGATTGGCCATGGTAAATATCGGCTGCGGGGATATGGTGTAGGGCTGGGGCTAGGTGGAGTACCATTCAGAGAGTTGGTGTGGACTTGATGGGCCAAATGGCCTCTTTCTGCACTGGAAGGATTCTGTGATTCTGTGACTAAGAGGTGAGAATGATACCAACTGAACTACAGAAAATGTTGAACATAGAATATAGAATCCCTCCAGTGTAGAAAGAGATTATTAAGCCCATTGAGTTTGCACTGACCCTCTGAGGAGCATCCCACACAGACCTACACCCCCACCCTCTGCCTATAACCTCACATTTACCATGATTGACTCACTCTAGTCTTGACACATCCCTGGACACTACGGGACAATTTAGCATTGCCAATTTACTTAACCTGAGTGTGTCTGGACTTGGAGGTGTGATCTCAAGGTGCTGATGAGGCCTTCTGCCTGCCTCATCAGTGCTGACCTCGCTCAAGGGAGTTGCTGGTCGGACATTTGGGTGGGCCCTCATATTAGGCCACAAGTTTTCCTGGTCCACTTAGCCATCTGGTGGTGGCTTCTCAATTGAGATCATAGCTGACCTTCCTCCACAGCCACTTTTGTGCTGCTGGCCTCCTGACCTTTGTCAAGTTCAAGGAGAAGTGATTCTTCCACTTTCTTAACTGTTCTTCTGTGATAAAAAATTAAATGAAGTAACATCAATACTCAAATAGGAAAACTCACTCTATGATGCCATGGCAGAATTCTCCCTCCCATCCTGTTCCCTTTTGCTTTTTTTAAACATTCCCCAAAGTGGGAGTCGTTAAATATATAGTGTGTTCTCTTAATGATCAGTATAAATTAATGGTGGTGGAACAGACGGAAGGCTCCACCAAGACAGAGAAACAGCATTTTTTTTTAATGTATTCAAGAGGAAAATTTTATTGAAGCGAGACCTTTCTTGACTCGAGAAAGTGTTCAGTATTAGGTCACAATACATTAAGGTTGCCAATTGCAGACTTTCTGTCACTACTACCTCTGTCCTTGCTGAGACTGAATTTTAAATTTAAGGAAGGAGTCAGGGCAGTAAAACAAAAAACTGTGGATGCTGGAGATTTGAACCAACAACAGAAATTGTTGAAGTGACCCAGCAGGTCTGGCAGCAACTGTGGGAAGAAAGCAGAGTTAATTTTTCAAGTCCAGTGACCCTTCATCAGAACTCTGTAGTAGGGTAATAGTTTGGTTTGTTAAGCTCTGATCTTCACTATCATTTGATTGTGGCATGGTGCTTAAAAAATAGGCATTCAAATTCCCGGCTTGGGAAATGAGGGAGAGGTTTTTTGATGCATGGTGGTGCACTGAGTAGTGGAGAGACCCCCCCCCACCACACGCCCACCCCACCCCCCCCAACCCCGCCACCCGCATTTCCCTTCATACTGCACTGCTATGTCACCGAACTGAAGTCGGAATCAGAAAAAAAAAATGACCCACTCCAAAACAATGATTGCTAAGATCGTGGTGAAGTGATTCCTCTGTTTTTTTTTAACTGCTTCTTCTGAACAGTGAAACAACATTAAATAAAGTAAAAGCCAAATTGGATCCATCTATAACATCAAAATAAATCTTTGCATTTGTTTTATTTTCTAATGGCATGACCATCCTGAGCTAATTTTGGAAGACAGCCAAGTATTTCCTGGTATAGGTTAACGGACTCCTTCTCTTACCTGTTGCAGTCTTACTTTTCTTTAACAAATTGAGTTCTAATTGAGATACATAAGATCTTTTCCCCCTTGCTCTTTTTTTGATGTTCTCTGGTCCAATGGGAAATGTAATTCAACTACAAAAATCAACTGGATTAGACAATAATTCTCAGGCTTTGCAGTACTGCAATAATAAAAGCAGACCATATGTTAAAATCATTGCTCTTTGATTTTCAGTCACATTACCATTGTTGAATCCCTCACTGTTAACATCTTGGACTTACCATTGACAAGAAATTGAACTGGACAAGCCATAAAAATACTGTGGCTACAACAGCAGTCACACACTAGGAATCCTACAGTGGGTAAATCACCTCCTCTCCACCATCTACGAGACACAAGTCAAGAATGTGATGGAATATTCTCCACTTGCTTGGATAAGTGCAGCTACAAAAACAAGAAGCTTTAAGAAGCTTTATATTATCCAGAACAAAGTAACTCGCTTGACTGGTGCCACATCCACAAGCTTCTCTTCCCTCCACTACCGACACTCAACAGCAGCAGTGTGTATCATCCACTGGATAAACTGCTGAAATTCACCGAGGCTCCTTTGACAGTACTTTCCCAACCCAGTGCCACTACCATCTGAAAGATAAAGGTGGGAACTAGACAGAAATATCACCACCTGCAAGTTCCCTTCCAAAATGCGCACAATCCTGCCATGGAAATAAAATGGTATTCCTACATTGGCTCTGGGTCAAATTCCTAGAACTTTCTCTCCAATGGCAATATGTGTGTACCAACACCAAGTGAATTGCAAAGATTCAAAGAGACAGCTCACCACGACCTTCTCAAGGACAACTCGTAATGTGCAATAAATGTTCACTCTGCCAGTGAAGTCCACATCCCCTCAGTGAATAAAACAAAAAGATATCATTTTAGTATCAAATTTAGATGTCTATTGACTTAATATTATTGCACATTGGAGCATTGTGTTAAACAAAAAGAATTGTTGACATGCACATCATGGCCATATATAACTCCCATGGATGTTACACTGTTCAATCACAGTGCATAGAATATTTGATAGCACTATGCAAGATTGTGCTAATTCATAAACCTCATTGCCATTTCCAATGAAGACAAGCACAACTGCATAAAATATATTTCTCGAGCAAGGTAACCCAGTAAAGGTTATTTTGGAAACATCGTTTTTAAGAACTGGTTGCACATTTGCACATGAAGAAGGGTTCTGAAGAAGGGACATTGGACACAAAACACTAACTCTGCTTCCTCTCCAAAGACGCTGCCAGATCTGCTGAGTTTCTCCAGCAATTTCAGTTTTCTTTGGCATACTTACATAGTTAGTTTGTGTCTAAAAACCATTGCTGCAGACAATTGACATATTTGACCACTGTGTTGTTGATTCCATGCCCATGGCAATCTCAGGTACTCATAGGCAAAACTTGGAAGTAAAATGCTTGCTCGGAAGTCCAGTAACACATTTTCCAGAATAATTTTAAGTTTTACTTTGGAATTAAAGACACATTTCACAATAAGGTAAGATAGACATTGTCCTATGGGTCAAGAGTCATAAAAATAAGTTAGTGAAATACATTTCCCTCATTTACATTGTTATTTCAAGGGTATTAGTCTGGTCACAAATGTATAGTTTGTCAAATAGTTAGTGGGCTGAAGACCTGAGGATTCAAATTCAGTTCCAAGTTTACCTCCTCGCCTCTGCCAATGAATCGTGAAATCACCCAATGTGAGCTTATAAACATTAGACAATAACTTGAAAAGGAGGAGAGAAAAGCTTTAACCGCTTTAACATTATTTCAGAGTGATTTAATGCTAGGGTCAGTGTCAGTTGATGTCATGATTATCCTTGTAAAATTAGCAACATCAGTCACAATGCAACATATGTTTATAAGCCTCAGTAATCCAAATACCTATATGGGAAATTTTTGGTATTGAGATGAAGCAGATGTGCAGAGGTTGCAGCATGCATGTCATTCATTCACAGTTGCAGTTAGGAAACATAAGCCATTTTCCAACTTGAGTCTTTTTAAATTCAGTGGAAAGATTTTTTGCCATAACAGGAGCAACATAAAGCCTGACATCCTGCTTCTCAATGCCTATTTGCCAGGTGCTGTTGAAAATTACTGCCCTTCCCAGATGTCCCCTAGAAATGTTTTGTCAACTTCCCAATCTAATTCAGTTACCAATACAACTAATGGACTGAAATTATCTTGTCTCCTCTCGCAACTAAATTCTCAGTTTTATTAGCTTTTATGTCTTTTCTAATGGATATCCCAGTTGTGATAATTATTCAAAATTACTTTGAATGTTCTGTGTATTTCTTGGCAGAATTCCTCTCTTGAGTACGCTGGACAAAATTGGAACTTCCCCAGTACAAATGCAGACCTCAGCAATGACATCATTGTAATATATCTAAATGCAGCAAGGACACATAACCTTTCTTTATCTTCCAGCATTTATAGTACAATTAAAAGTCAACTGGGGCTTGGTCTGTGATGCAGAGTGACATCAACCACGTGTATTGCATTCCTGCACTGCTAAGGTTACCATGAAGGGTTGTTCTTCTCAACCTCTTTTCTTGCCTGTGGTGTGGTGATCCATAGGTTATACCTCCACCAGTCATCTCTCAGGAATGAGAGAGCAGCCCTATGGTCTGATAAGACTATGACAACTTTATTTTTCATTGTAATTTGTGGAACTTTTGAAGTCAGATGCAGAGTTGAAACTAAGTGTGCAAATGCCTAGAATTTCAAAATAAAAAAAACCAAATGCTTTTAAACTGCTAATTTCAAATCCTTCACCCATAGCACACTTTGTAAATATTGATACTGTTGTAGTTGGGAAGATATTGGAGAATATGGGGAAACCTATTGGCACTACACATACAGAATTTCTGACAAAATTTGTAAATAATAAATATTTTACTCTGCTTCCAAATTGACAGGCGAAGTCAGCTGCTGGCAAGAAGATTAGTGAGATCATTGGGGATGGACCTCAGTAATCTTTGCTCTGGTCCAAAATCAGGAGCTGGTGGATGAGCTTGACTGTGAATGCAGGCTATATCAGAGATCAGAAGTTAAGGAAGATAGAAGGGATGTTGTTTACAAACAAGATGCATTGTGTAATTTTTTGTGCTGCGAGGATGAGGTAGTCACTGATCCTGATAGTGGATAGGGAAAACCACAGCTGACAAAAGTAAGGATGAAAGACTGATGAGGGACTAATTTGGCACCATCACTTCTGATCCTCTTGAACAACTATGGGTATTATAAAGAGCACTTACCTCTTAGAAATGGCTGGTCCCATATCTGTATCATTGCCAAACTTTCCAAAGAGCATGGTGTCATGTGTTTGATTTAAATGAGCATCCCAATTATGTTGTAGACCACTGAGATAATAAAGTGTTAAGTTCCATCTTTCCAAAACAGGGAATTCACGCAACATCTCTACACAACATTGTCAAAACAACAACAGGTGTGTATCTGACAGGAAGGGAGTATTTTCCTCATTGTTTTAAGTATGACTCTCCAATGGCACCCATCATGAGGAAGTTAACATCAAGAACTTTGTGTATTTCCATGAACATATGGGACGACAATATCTTAGCTCTTCAGTTTCTTTTAATGAGCTGAGGTGACCGTATAGCACACAGTTAAGCTGTCCCGTTTCAAAGTGATGAATCTTCCTTTGCTTGTCACAAACACTAATTCCCAGTGCTGCTGATTTCTACTAGGCAAGAGGACATTGCCAGAACTGTATTAAGCAAGCTACCTTTTCACTAAGATCTGTTCAATATCCTATTCGGTTAACATCCTTATGTTTCTATTGCAAAGAAAGTGGGAACATAGCATTAAGATACAAGATGAACCATGATCATTTTGAATGGTGGAGCAGGCTTGAAGGGCTGTCAGGTCTACTCCTGCTCATAGTTTCTATTGTTAGCAGTTTCATTTTATATTATGATCCCATCTTCCTTCATCTCATGAAGTGCAGCAGCAAGGTGATTCATTAAATACAGTAGTATGCACACAGTTAATCAATAAGGGCAGTTGAGAAATAATTTGTGCGGTGGTAGCTGCACCAAAAAGATGCAGGAAGTGAGGTCATCCATTTCATAGTTTAAAAAGCAACATATGCTGCAAATTTGAAACAAAAACTAAACATACTGAGAAAATCCAGCAAGTTGAAAACCATATTTTTCAGAGAACTGATGAGTTGAGAGTTGGATTTTAACCTTTCATCATGTTTTCTCTTCTAATGTTTCAAATATCACCTGGGCTACAGTCCAGGCAATTAGAATTTGAATCATCAGAACAAAACATGAATTAGAGACACCAGTAATTGATATAGTAATGAAAACAATGTAGAGAAGGTTTCTGAATGTTGTCCCTCATCCATTGTCAGCATACATAGCTAAGGCTGACCATGATTTTCTGTAACATGCTTGTGAATTACAAAAATCTACCATCATTACTGTTTGAGATCAAGACAATGGGACAAATTTAGAATGATAAAGATTGACCAAAACTAAACCCATGGCGATTTTCTCAGATCTTGTGGGTAAAAGCAGTTTTGTTATGCTGTTACCATTAACCCTCCATATTTCTTCGGAGATAGAGACAGAGACACAGCTCTGGAGAAACAGCTTACAATGTATTTCTGAGGATTCTGCAGGTCCTCCAACAAAACTATAACAGAGGATAAAGATTACTACTGTGAATATTATACCTCCTCCTTCCCCAGTTGTAATTTCTATGTCACATGTGCTGTTTTACCCTAGCAGCCAGCATTGATAAAGAGCAAATAATAATGAATACCATTCATTCTTATTGAATGACAATACACATGTTGACTTCTATATGGGCATACTGATGCAGCATTCGGTGTCTCAGAGCAGATGATGTAGGTCTTTACTTATTTATCCTGCCTTCTCTGCCCATTTTCACAATGTTAATAAAGAGGAAATACAACTCCCTCATGTATGAACTGAAGCATGGAGAATAACATCTTGACTGAAGTGCTGCTAAAGAATTTGTCAAGGCATAAGGTTGCAAAAATCTATGGAGTAAATTTTTATCATTCACAGTACAGGTAATTTGATGTTAACAAACAGGTTGTCATCTACAAGAGAAACTGCCCAATTTTTGTTTCTTTTTGATTGGAATAAAACCAGGTGGCTTCTAAAAACAGCGGGTGATCTGTCCATCAGATTACTGTATGAAGAAGTCGAACATTTATCTCAAATGTCTTCAGGATTGGTGGAGAAAACAGGATATGGGTTCTCATTTCATTTATTCTCATAATTTGATTGTCATTTTCACAGGGATCGACTGCTGCTTTAGGTGATGACCCCTTTTAAGTATGCAAACTAGTCTCATACAACACACTTAATGCCCGTTTACCATTTGAAGGAAGAATTGGTTTGCACAAATTAACCAGTTCCTCCAACAGTACAGATGAAGAGATCCCAGAAAGTTCAGTGTGATACTAATTTTATGGACTTAGGATGTTGCAAACCTCAAAATTTCTCTGCCTTCTCAGCTACTGTAACATACACCTGCCTAATAGTTAAAATTTGCCCTTAAAATTTAAACTGTTTGACATGTATTACATATCATATGCATAATCAAGTCTAGGTTACTATATTTGCAATACCAGAACATTGATTTAGCGATTAACATTATTCCATCGTATTGTACTTTGTCGATAATTTTGAATATGAAAAAATGAGAAGGAAATACAGAAATAGAAGGAATGAAAAAACAATGAAAATATTGTTTAAAGATACATATATATATCTTTTTGTACTATTTACAGTGAGTCTGTATATTATTCGTTTTTTGGAAATTTTTAAAAATTCTTATCGAATAATTATGAGAATTGAGTAAATTGTTGATTTTGCAAAAAAGAAGATAGGAGAGTATTTCTTTCCAGCTATCTTTCTCCATGCTTAAATAATTTTAGTTCAGTTCCTTGTTCTTGTGTGTTTTTCTTCTTAGTGCATTGTACCGATTGTCTTTTGTTTATGCAGGCAGCATTTTAATTACAAACTTATTTTGCAAACCTTGAAAGTGTTGAAATTAATTTGCTCTTGTCTTAATCAGTTGAGTATGGAATCATCTGACAGAATTTATTTTCAGGTTTCAATGATTTTCACTCAATGTAAATGTAAATTAATTTTACCCCCATAAGAAATAGAAATTATCAGAGGTAGTCAGCGCAAACTTTCAACAAGATTGTTAAACAATGATAATATCCAGAAATCATCCAAGTTAATCAACTCAATATAAATGTTAAATTTAGGATACAGATGCATTCACAGCATTACCACCACCGCATTCCACCTCCCAATAAATATTCACACTGACACCTGAAGATATTGCCACTTTGCACTATTGTAGATTCACTCTGTTCCCTCCTGAGCCTAACTTCAACTACCGTTACTCACAGTTTCTCAAGGAGATAAATGACTATTTGACCACAGAAAGCATTGCCCAGAACACAAGACTCCTCTGTCCTTGCTTATACCTAATGCTTATACTGGGTAACAATCAGAAGCAATGTAGTGCTGCTAATACTAGCCCATTTGAGATTGAATTTCTGTCTGATTTGCATGACTTTCATAGCATTTGCAGCATAAAAAAAGCGTGCAGAGCAAGAAGCCCAAGTTTATGTTTATGTACCACACTCCATCTTGCTTCTAAAGGAACTAACATATTATATCCTCATCTCCTTTAAGTGCTTAACTTTCCTTTAACCTCCTGCATCATAGCAATTATTACACTTCAGAAATACTTCATTGGCTTTACAGTATTTTGAAATTTCCATGGGGTTATGATAAGTCACATCTCTTTTTTATAACTTAATCAATGCTAGTGACTTCAATTATTCTTTATTGTAGCATTTCTGCATGCCAAAAACTCTTTGGGAAAAGACATTTCACCTGAAAACTTGTGAATAATCAAGATTTTTTATGGTCTTACGTTTTGCTTGCTCCGCTCATCATTTCACCTGAATCTCATATGAATGATAATGATTTTTTTTATTGTATTACATTCTATTTGTTTCCCCCACTCAACCACTACAACAGGAATCTTCTTTTATATTTCTATTTATTCAGTCCTTTTCATACTCTTAACAACTGCTATCAGATCAGCCTGTGTCCTTTCCAGGAGAAAGATCCTTATTTAATAATAGAGTTGACCAAACATAGGAACATGCCAAGAATCTGAACAACCAATCCATTAATTGATATGCATAATTTGCTTCTAAATCCTAAATAAATAAATTAAGATAAATGTAATAGTTAATTATCAGTTAATTAACTTACTATATTCCCCTTAATTTAAGATTATTTTGTTGTTGTTACAAGATGTCCTATGTGGTTGATGTATCTATTTTCTGACATCAGATGTGTAAATGTAAGCTTAAATGCAAAGCATTGTTATAACTAGAAAACATTCAACAGCATTTCTTAAGTTTGAACAATAGAGGGATTAAAATTACTCAGCTTTTCTGCTACTCTTTGGGCTCTTACTGTGTTTCCAGATAAACCAGGAAAATCTGCTTACCTGATTACAAGGCCACTCACTCCATGAAGGTCGATATGATATGAGATCAGTTCAGGCTAGATATGTCCGGATCTTAAGGAGGCCAGACAGGAAATTAGCATGCCAAAAATATACCAAAAACCGAAGGATACACCAGCAATTTCAGATCTGAACCATCATAGGAGGGGGAAAGACTTCCTATCAGTTCCATTGATTGCCTCCAGGTTCTAGATTGGTTCTTGGTAATGAAGACTATGTCTCATTTCCTGAGTACCAGGTGGCTTTGTTTACGACATCCTGTGAAATCAACTGAATGCAGATATAACAAAGTGTATACATCTACCTCCACTCATTTGCCAAAGCAGTGCTCTAAGTGACTGCATGTGCCTCACAATACACGCCCACTAAGATTTTAAAAATAATTGTTGTTTAGTACATGCTGCACAATTTCACCTGCAAAGATGCATCATCATAGAAACGACAAAGCAGGGATTTCACCAGTCACATCAAGACTGTGGAACTGAACTCTGTTCTGAGAACCATGTGACAAGGTCTAATAGAATGTTTCCTTTAAATTTTGCAACATGTCAGCCAGATCAATGCAGCCACATACAATTGTCTGTATGCTAGATCAATATATTGTATTTTATACTGTTGCAAATATTATTGGGCAGCTCATTTGTGACTATCCTACGGAACATGCTATTACACGTTTAGAAGGAGAGAGGCTAACCATACAACTTTAGTATAAGAAAAGCAAATTTTTCAGGCACTTGTATTTCTTACAAGTCACTCCCCATGCTGACAGTGTGATGTACATCATCTGATCTGATACTTGGTCAGCTGTCGTCAATGTGGCAGGTGTATGTGAGACTGCTGGCTGCTGTGTCTCTATCACATTCTCTTAAGATCTGGCCCTTGCTGGGAAATTATTGACTCCTGAAAAGAGCAAGCTGCAAACTTCACCAGCAATTTTCATATGTGGTCTTGCTTTTCATGCTTCCTGGCACATAGCAGTATTTGCTGAAGATGGCTGGATATGTTGTCAGAATTAGTTTATTTTCTGGCCATATCTCTGTGACCGACTGATTCTACAATACAGATAGCAATCGATGTAAAATCAGAGAGGCAATGGTCAGATCAGTGAATCCCTCCTGTTTGTTCTCTCTTGCTTATGCACAATCTCATGAAATAGTGAAGATACAGCCTGTTAGCTTAAAAATTCATAAAACTGGAGCAGTAAATGCAATCATAGGATGATTACAAACTGCCTTTAGATATTCTGGACAGTGATATCACCTCTGATACTTCTGATAATTCAAAGAAACATAGAATATAGGAATAGAAGTAGGCCATTTGGCCCTTTAAGCCTGTTCCACCATTCAATGTGGCCATGGATGGCCATTCAACTCACTTCCCACTTTGTCCCCGTACCAACTAATTTTTTTTTTAGCCTTAAGAAATATATTTATCTCCTGGAAAACATTTAATGTTTTGGCCTCAACTGATTTGTCTGATAGAGAATTCTACAGGCTCACCACTTTCTGTGTAAAGACACTTATCATAGAATCATAGAGATGTACAGCACAGAAACAGACCCTTTGGTCCAATTCATCCATGCTGACCAGAAATCCTGAATTAATCTAGTCCCATTTGGGAGAATTTGGCCCATATCCCTCTAAACCCTTCTTATTCATATATCCATCCAGATGCCCTTTAAATGTGGCAATTGTACCAGCCTCCACCACTTCCTTTGGCAGTTCATTCCATACACACACCACCCTTTGTGTGAAAATGTTACCCCTTAGGTCACTTTTAAATCTTTCCACTCTCACCTTAAACCTATGCCCTCTAATTTTAGACTCCCCTATCCTGGGGAAAGTACCTTGACTATTCACCTTATCCATGTCCCTCATGATTTAATAAACCCTATAAGGTCACCCCTCGGCCTCATGTCAATTCTAAATGGCTTACCCCAAATCCTTAAGCTGTGACTCTGGTTCTGGACTCCCTAGTTATCAGGAACATCATTCCTATGTTTTCCCTGTTTAGTCCTTTGAGAATTTTACAGATTTCTATGAGAACTCCCCTCATTCTCCGAGAGTCCATTTCATATAGTTCTTGTCTTCCTTCATTCCTCACATTTCACAATAGATTGGAATGATACAATGTGCAACACACAGTTGTTGTGTTCCATCAGGAAAACTTCAACTTCAGCGCATTGCTTGGCACACTCCTGAATGCTTGCACAAGTAAATAATTTTCACAAAACAGCCTTTCATTAAAAGGACCAGAAAGAATCCCTGGGCTAATCATTAGGGAGTTTACCATCTGGACAGCATATTCTCCTCTTGCACTCCTTTTGAGTCATGTACTGGTTCTACCTCCTCCACTGCACTTCCTCCTACATCACTGTGTAGGTGAAATTATTTGAGCTGGTAGGTGATTGGAATAAGAGAATGAAGTGGGGCTTTCAAGCTCATCAGCAGTTGTGGGATTGAAATGATTCTTGGCACTAAGTTCACAAATTACAGAAACAGTAAAGCAACTTAAAGTCACACAGTTCAATCCAGTAAACATTAAGACAAACAGCTCTCCTAACAGTATCCTATTGGATGATTAATGCTTAGTCTGAACAGACTTTCAGTGATGATTTTATTTCTATAACTGAAAACAATATATTCCATCAAGGTGATGTGGAGGTACCGTGTTGGACTGGAATGAACAAGGCCAGAAGTCACACAACACCAGGTTATAGTCCAACCAATTTATTCAAAATCACAAGCTTTTGGAGTGCTGCTCCTTCATCATGAAAAGTGAAGAAAAGCACACAGGCATAGAATTTATCGGCAGAGAGATCAATAGGCAGAGAGATCATCAAGGTGAGATATCATTAGCTCTCAAGATGAACTTTACATTAAAAAAATTTTAGTTCTGGGGTGAATGGATGTTGACTGAAGCCATTTCATTGTGACCATGGCCTCCTCCATTTCTGAATTAAGGTATCTGATTGTGGTTATCCTGTGTCACTGTTATGATATCCTAAATTCCAGTCCTTTTTTATAGTATCAGTCTCATTATAGGTGGCACTGTGATTGTTGAATAATATGCAAGTCACTTAAAACTCTATAATGTTGAGGAGGTCTCCTGGATTACTAGTTGAGATTAGTTCTTTCCACTTATGTGAAATTAAGGCTCCTTGATATTTGAATGAAACACCTGGGGTTCTGTGGAGTGTTGGTTTAAAATATTACATGGCAAGAAAATAAGGCAGGGCCCCTTCTGTTAGGTGTGTATAAATTTTGCAGTCAAATTCAGTTCAGCTTGGACTGGGTGCATGCATTTGCTGGGTTAGAAAATATCTAAATATTTAGTTTGTGCAAATGTGCAGTTTTGCTATTCTGTGAGCTTTGAGCAGATTTATTTTCAAGTATGAATTTAAAAAGCAGATAAGTTAAGAATCAACTGAAACTGGATCCTCATCAACAGAACTCATATAAGTTATTTCTGTTGGGTGCATTTATAGGCAGCCATCTGAGTGTGACTTATACTCGAGGACAGAAACTGAGCATCTCAAGGTATTCAGCAGAAGAAGGAAAGAGGCATTTGGTTGGTTTTGGCTAAACAAAGCAGCTGATTTGTGAGTGGGACTGCAGAATAATTTTAGTCTTTAATGCAAAGTGAAGGTCTTTAGTTTGTGTTTAGGGCTCCAGTCTCTTTTTTACTTTCCCTGCAAGTAGCTCCTTAGATATGATTGATACTAATGCGTTAAAAAAGGAAACCAAAATATAATAGTGTTCATAATAAAGATTTTTCAAGTATAAAGAACAGGAATATTAGAGTTACTTAACTCATAATTTAAATAAAATATGGCAGAGATGTCAGGTCTGGTGATGTGTTGTAGCTTTAGCATGTGGGAGTTGCTCGACATCAAGGTCATCCGCAGCAAACACATTGTAGCAAAAGTTTGCAGCTCGAGGAAATTTGGATCTGAGTTGAGATAACTGGACACTTTGCTGCAGCAGACATGCCCGTTCGACTAGGCAAAGCACATTTGGCCTGTGTTCAAGGACAGGAGGGTGTGATTATAGGTGAGGTTGATATGGAGACACAAGGGTAGTAATGATAGAAGACTGTATAATTAAAGGTATTTATATTGTTCTCTGCATCCGTCAGCATGTATCCTAAAGGTTAAACAGTCCGCCTGGCGCCATTGCACACATTCTCCTCAGGGTTGAAGATGAATTTGGAATGGGAAAGGAATAAGAGAGATCTAGTTGTCAACATCCGCATGAGTACCAACGATATTGGTAGGACTGGAAAGAGGGTTCTGCTAAAAAAACTATTGAAATGTAGGAGCTACACTAAAAAGTAAAACTTCCAAGGCAATAGTCTCAAAGTTATTACTGGATCAGGATAAATAGAGATAAGGAGTTAAATACAGGGCTTAAATACTGGTGTGGATGGAAAGGATTTCAGTTCATGAGTCACTAGCACCAGTCTAAGGATAGAAAGGTACAATTTCAGTCAGATGAACTTCACTTGAACCATGCTGATACCAGTGTACTGGCAAATTAAATGATAAAGACCACAGAGAGGTCTTTAAACTGATTAAAGTAGGGACTGGTGGGTGAACTCAGGAAGGAGAACATGTAGACTTACAAAACAAAAGTATATGGCTGAATTTCAGGCCAGCTATTTTGATAATGGTACCCAGCATGGGACAACAAGGAACAGAGTATACAAGCAGAAGAAAATAGCAACAGATAGAGCCAAAGGGATAAAAACGGTTAAAAGGTAAAATTAATTACTTTTTTTTGCTAAAATCCATGTGGTATTTAGACAAAATAAATGAATTAACAGCACAAAGAGAGATTAATTGGCATGATGGTTGGATAGCTTTGAAAGCATGAGATAGAACAAGTTTGATAGCAAGAAATGGCCTAGAGTTGGAAAATATAAAAGCCTTGTTGCGGTAGAGGGAAGAAGTAACAAAAGGAAGAAGACACTTGCAGGAGTAGTCTATAGACCATCTAACAGCAACAACACTATAGGACAGAGAATAAATCATAAAATAATGAGGGCATGGGGGGGGGGAAAGGCAGTACATTAATCATGAGTAACTTTAATCTTCTTGTATATTGGGAAAATCAGTTTGGCAATGGTAACCAGAAGGAAGAATGCACATAACTTTTCTCGGACAGTTTCCTTGAACAATATTTTATGGATCCAATCAGTGGTCAGGTTATTTTAGATCTGGTGATGTGTAATTCTTAATAAAGGTTTTCAAAATAGAGATCCCTCTAGAAAACAGTACCTGTAACATCATAAAATTTAGCATTGAGTCTGAGAGTAAGAAAGTTGGATCAGAAGCATTTGGGCTAAACTTAGAATAATTACTTAGGGATGAGGGCTGAGTTGGTTGGAATAGACTGGGAAAGGGATTTAACAGAAAGATTGTTGAGGAACAATGCCAGACTTTTAAGAAAATAATTAATGACTACCAGCAAAATCATATCCCAATGAGGAAAAAGAACTCCAGGAAGTGGGTAAACAGACCATGGTTAAGAAAATAGGTTAAGCATAGTGTCAAATTGAAAAAGAACATAATAAATCAATGGGGTTAAGGAAGATTTTTTTCAATCGATGGATGTTTTTAACCACAGAGAGCTGTTGAGGCTGAGCTATTAAGTATATTCAAGGCTGAGATAGACAGATTTTTAATCAGTTAGGGCATCAAGTATCATGGGGAAAAGGCAGAAAAGTCGAGTTGCAGACTCAGTGAGCTAAATTGCCTATTTCTGCTCCTTCATCTGACTGTTATATGGTCTTACCTGATAAGAAAAACATTGTTATGCCAGCAAAGCACACATTCTGAAGATGAGGGTCAAAATATATCTGTTAAGGTACTATAAGAACCAAAGGAAAGAACTGATTTTGGTATAAACTGGTTGAGGTTTTTGAAGGTATTGTTAGAGTTCTGTTGTGCTAAGCTGTACTTGGGCATTAAGAATATGAAGGGGGTATGCAGGAGACAATAAAGACTGCAGAACCTGGAAGCTAGAGTCTAAAGGTGTGAGGCTGGAAAAGCACAGCAGGTCAGACTGCATCTGAGGAGCAGGTAAGTCAATGTTTTCGGCTGAAACCGTTTGTCAGAACTGGGGTGGGGGGATGGGAGCCCAGAAATAAATTGAGGGACAGGGGTGAGGCTGGGGGGAGCAGTACAGTAGGGTAGGAGAGGCAATGATAGGTGGATGCAGGTAGGGAGTATTGTGATTGGTCACTGGGAAGGGTGGCGCAGATACGTGAATAGGAAGATAGACAGGTTAACTCAGGTCAGGAGGGGTAGGGCTGAACATGTGATAAGGCTGAGGGTGGAGGGATTTTGAAGCTGGTGAAATCAATGTTAAGGCCATTGATCTGTAAGCTCCCAAAGCAAAATAGCAAGTGTTGTTCCTCCAGTTTACATTTGGCCTCACTCTGATAGTGGAGGAGGTCCAGGATGGACATGTCAAGAGGAGAGTGGGTGGGGCAATTAAAATGAATGGCAACCGGAAGGTCAGGTCGGTTGATGCATGCAAAACGCAGATGCTCTGCGAACCCCTCCCTGAGTCTGCGTTTGGTCTCCCTGATATAGAGGAGACCACATCGGGAGCAACGAATGCAATAGACAAGGTTGGATGAAGTGCAGGTGAACCTCTGCTGGATCTGGAAGGATTGTTTGGCGCCTTGGTCGGAGATGAGAGGGGAGGTGTAGTGGCAAGTGTTGCACCTCTTGCGGTTGCAGGGAAAGGTCTACGTTAATTCTGCTACTGCCGACGTGGCCACTCCAGTGCACACACCCACTCCTGAAGAAGTCTCCCCTCCAGCTCTACACCCAGCCCTGGCCCCAAACCCTGTCGGATATTCACAGTCCCCTCCGGACCTCCACCTCACTGAGGCTGAATGTTTGGTCCTCAGCAAAGGGTTCACCTTCATTCCCATGCACCTACTGCCTCCGTGCCTATTTCTTTCAACTGGAATCCAACCCACCCGCTAACGACCCCTTCTCCCACCTCCAACCTCCAAGACTTCTACCCTTCCTCAACCTCTTCATCACAAACTTTATTGCTTGGGTCTCTCCACCCCGTCACTTATTTCCAACTTCTCCCCATTGGAACGTGCACCCCTCTGCACCCTTTGCTCCAACCTGAACCTCACTATTAAACCTGCCAAACGGGAGGGGTGGGGGTTGGGAGCACAGTGATAGTGTGGTGTACTGACCTCTATGTCGCTGAGACCAGACATCAACTCTCTGACACCTCCTCCTCCCATCCCCTCGATCATGAACCCACCTCTGATCACCAAGCCATCATGTCCTAGACCATCCATAACCCCATCATTTCGGGAGATCTCCTGTCCACAGCCTTCAACCTGATAGTTCCCCAACTCCATAATGCCAGTTTCTATCTTCTACCCAAAATCCATAAACCCGACTTTCCCGGTCAACACATTGTCTCTATCTGCTCCAGCCCTAACGAGCCCATCTCCTCCTACTTCAACTCTATTTTTTCCCCTTTGGTCCAGGAACTCCCCACCTGCATTTGTGACACAACCCACACCCTCAACCTTTCCAAACCTTTCAATTCCCTGGCCCCAAACACCTCATCTTCACCATAGATGTTCAGTCCCTGTACACCTGTATCCCCCACATGGAGGGCTCAAAATCCTTCCATTTAATCATCTCCCATAGACCCATCCAGTTCACCTTCACTGACAGTCTCATTCACTTGGCTGAACTGGTCCTCACTCTCAACAATTTTTCCTTTGATTGCTCCCACTTCCTACAAACCAAAGGGGTGGCCATGAGCACCTGCAGGGGCCTGAGCTGTGCCTGCCTCTTTGTAGGATTTGTGGAACAGTCCCTCTTCCGCAGCTAATCTGGCACTACACCTCACCCCTTTGTCTGCTATGTTGATGACTGCATTGGTGCGGCCCCGTGCTCCCGCGGGGAGCTCAAGCAGTTCATCAACTCCGCCAACACCTTTCAACCCCCCCTCAAATTCACCTGGACTATTTTTGACAACTCCCTCCCTTTCCTGGACCTCTCTGTCTCCATCCATGAAACCAGTTCACCACCGACATCCATTTCAAACCCACTGACTCCCACAACTACCTCACAGCACCAGGAATCAGCCTCAGGCGACTGTCTGTGTAAAGTTTGCACATTCTTCCAGTGCCTGCGTGGATTTCCTCCGGATGCTTTGGTTTCCTCCCACAATCCAAAGATGTGCAGGCTAGGTAGATTGGCCATGCTAAATTGGGATGGGTCTGGTTGGAATATTTAAGGGTAGGTGTGGACTTTTTGGGCCAAAGGGCCTGTTTCCACACTGTAGGGATTCTATGATCTATGATCTATGATTTCACCTTCTCTCACCCAACGTCCTGCAAACATGCTATCCCATACTCCCAATTCCTCTGCCTCTGCTGCATCTGCTCCCAGGATGAGGCATTCTACTTCAGGAGGTCCTGGATATCCTCCTACTTTAGAGACTGTAATTTCCCCATCTCTGTAATTATGGACACCCTCAATCACATCTCCTCTATTTCCTGCACTTCTGTCCTCAAACCCCCTCCCTCCACCAACAATAAAGATAGAGTCGCCTCACTTGTAAGTCCTCACTTACCACCCCATCAACCTTCGAATCCAACATATCATCCTCTGACATTTTTGCCACCTAAAATCAGACCCCACCATCAAAAAGATATTTCCCTCCCCACCCCTGCCCGTTTTCTGCAGGTTCGTTCATTTTGTGCCTCCCTCATCAGTTTTACAATCTCACCAAATTCTCCTCCACACCTGGTACCTTTGTCTGCAACCAGGTGAGGTGCAACACCTGCCCCTACACCTCCCCTCTCATCTCCGACCGAGGCCCCAAACAATGCTTTCAGATCCAGCAGAGATTCATCCAACCTTGTCTATTGCATCCGTTGCTCCCGATGTGGTCTCCCCTATATCGGGGAGACTAAATGCAGACTTGAGGATTGGTTTGCAGAGCAACTGTGCTCCACACGCATCAACCAACCCAACCTTCCAGTTCCCATCCATTTTAATTCGCCCTCCCACTCCGCTGATGACATATCCATTTTTGGGCTCCTCCACTGTCAGAGTGAGGCCAAATGTAAACTGGAGGAACAACACTAGCTATTTTGCTTTGGGAGCTTACAGCCCAATGGCCTTAACATTGACTTCACCAGCTTCAAAATCCCCCCACCCTCAGCTTTATCCCATGCCCAGCCCTACCCCTCCTGACCTAACCTAACCTGCCCATCTTCTTCCTCACCTATCCACTCCACCCTTCCCACTGACCAATCACAATAACACCCTACCTGCATCCACCTATCACATCCTCCCAATCCCACCCTCTCCCTCGGCTTAATTCTGGGCTCTCCTCCCCCTCCCCAGTCCTAACGAAGGGTTTCGGCCCGAAACATTCACTTTCTTGCTCCTCTTGATGCTGTCTGGTCTGTTGTGCTTTTCCAACCTTACACCTATAGACTCTGAATGTGGTATGCATGTCTTCAATGGAAGTGAACTATAAATAATGCTGTTGTGAGCTAATAAATATTTGTTGGCTATTTTCAATATTTTATAAGGTAGACTTGCAAGACTTCATTGGAACTTTTCTCTTCTCTCTCAGGTTCCAGCTACATGTGACCTGACATCATCTGACACAACTCATGACCCTTTCTTAACAATTAGAATGATAGATCTTAATTCCTAATATTTCATCTCCCATCAAATCTTTAACTCTATGCATAAATTAATTACATTTTTGTCCTATCCTGCACACACATCCCCCTCACGTAACAGCCTCTTATGCTAGAGGCTTCAACCTCCAACTGTGTTCTTGGCTTCCTTGGAGGACATGTATGACATATGCTCCCCATGGTCCTCTCCTTAAAACTTGAAACAATGAAGCTTTACCAGCTGCTCTGTGAAAAAAATCATACCTAGTCACATTTTCTACCACTGGTAACAATGCCAAAGAGGTAATGGCTCATCCGTGAATGAATCTGGTGGATAAAAAGGATGAATATTATTCTGAGGAAGCAATTTTGATCTTCCTGCTAACACTGCAGGAATTGCTCTTTCTGCTTTTCACTGTGATGCTGTTTCTTAGCAGGCAATAACATGTATGAAACTTTAGCAGGATGTGTGGTATCACCAACAACAATGGTGAAGAAAACTAGCAGATTCAGAGAAACTGCTCTTTTTTTGTTCACCCATGGAACTTTTAGGACCCAAAATAAGATCCCCTGTAGTTCGCTGATCTGCAGAGTTGATTGCAGATTCAATTGTGAGAAAAAATCAAGGAGAGCCAGCAAAGTTCATCAAAGGCATCTTATGTTTATAATGAAGTTCATTGAAGGATCTGTATATAGATGGGAAATTGTAGATGTACCATAATTGGATTTCCAGAAGGCATTTAATAAGTTGCAACATCGAAGGTTATGGCGGAAGGTAAAATCTCATGGTGTAGGGTGTAGTTTGGATAGAAGATTTGCTGACTGGCGGCAAATAGAAAGCATGCATAAATGAGTCTTTATCTGATTGGCAAGATGCATTCAGTGGAATTCCACCGATGTATGTGCTGGAAATCAATGTTTAAAAGTCATATCAATGACTTTGATGAGGAAAGTGAAGACATGGTGGCTAAATCTCTGACAACAAGATAGGCAGGAAGGTATATTGTGAAGAAGCCATAAGGAAGTTGCAGCCAGATAGAGTCATAGAGTCATAGAGATGTACAGCACAGAAACGGACCCTTTGGTCCAACTTGTGCATACTGACCAGATATCCTAAACTATTCATGGAATAGAGGGAGAACTACCTGTTTGGATACAGAACTGGCTTGAAGGTAGTAGACAGAGGGTGGTAGTGGAGGGTTGCTTTTCAGACTGGAGGCCTGTGACCAGCAGTGTGCCACAAGGATTGGTGCTGTGTTCATTGCTTTTTGTCATTTATATAAATGATTTGGATGTGAACATAGGAGGTATGGTTAGTAAGTTTTCAGATGACACCAAAATTGGAGGTGTAGTGGACAACGAAGAAGGTTACCTCAGAGTATTGATGGGGTATTGACCAATGGGCTAAGGAGTGGCAGATGGTTTTTAATTTAGATAAATGTGAAGTACTGCATTTTGGCAAGACAAATCAGGGCAGAACTTATACACTTAATGGTAAGATCCAGGGGAGTGTTGCTGAACAAAGAGACCTTGGAGTAGACATTCATAGTTTCGTAAAAGTGGAGTCAAAAATAGATGGGATATTGAAAAGGAAATTTGGTATGCTTGCCTTTATTGGCCAGTGCATTGAGTATAGGAGTTGGTCATGTTGTGGCTGTACAGGACATTGATTTGGCCACTTTTGGAATATTGTGTGCAATTCTAATCTCCTTTCCATTGGAAGGATGTTGTGAAACTTGAAAGGGTTCAGAAAAGATTCACAAAGATGTTGCAGGGTTGGAGGGTTTGAGCTATAAGGAGAGGCTGAATAGGCTGGGGTTATTTTCCCTGGAGCGTCAGAAGTTGAGTGGTGACCTTATAGAGGTTTATAAAACCACGACAGGCATGGAAAGGGTAAATAAGTAAAGTCTTTTCTCCATGGTAGGGGTGTCCAAAACTGGAGGTCATAGGTTTAAGGTGAGAGGGGAAAGATATAAAAGGGACCAAAACGGCAACTTTTTCATGTGGAGCAAGGTCCGTGTATGGAATGAGCTGCCAGAGGAAGTGGTAGAAGCTGGTACGATTACAACATTTAAAAGGCATCTGGATGGGTATATGAATAGGAAAGGTTCAGAGGGATATTGGCCAAATGCTGGCAAATGGGACAAGATTTATATAGGATATCTGGTTGGCATGAATAAGTTGGACTGAAGCGTCTATTTCGGTGCTGTATACTTCTATGACTCTATTTGCCAACATTTGGTCCATATCTGAGCAAACCCTTCCAATTCAGTTTCCAAATTCTGAGGTGCAGGAGGATTCAGGTGTTCTAGTACATGTCGCAATAGATTAACATACTGGTACAACACATAATCAAGAACGCTAATAGGATGCTATTCTTTATTAGTTGAGGAATTGAAGTGAGGATGTTATGCTCCAGTTGTACAGGCATTGGTGAAACTACATCTTGAATGCTTTATGCGGTTGTGGCCTTATTTATTAAAGGATTTGGAGGTGGCTCTGAGGAGACTTACTAGATTGATACCCGGAATCAGCCTGTTGTCTTATGAGGAAATGTTGGACACAGTAACCTTATTTCTACTGGAGTTTAGAATACTGAAAGGTGACTTGATTGAAATGTGCAAGATTCTAAATAGTTTTAACAAAGTGGACATAGATAGGATAGTTTCCTCTTGTGGGTCAGTCCAGAAATAGGGCACACTGAATAATAATTAGGGATTGCCCTTTAGACCAGAGATGAGGAGACTTTTTTTCTCTCACAGTGTTGTACGACTTTTGAACTCTCTACCTCAGAAGGCTGTGAAGTTAGGGTCATTGAAAATGTTGAAGACAGTGGTAGGGTAGATTCTTGTTAGGCAGGGGATTAAAAGTCATTGGTTGAAGATGAAAACATAAAATTCCAACGCAAACAGATCAAACATAATTCTACTGAATGATGGAGCACCTTAGAGGGCCAGATTGTCTACTTTTGCAATGTCTGTTTGTTTGTTTGAAATCTCTAAGCTGGGCTCTTCTGAGTAACATTTAGTGGCCATACCTTTTCTGGTTGATTGTATGTAAGGACCATGCAGAATTCTTGATGAAGCTGAGTCTGAGGGAATTTACAAGCTCCCTGCACATTGAACCTTTGAGAAAACTTTTGAAACACAAAATTCAGAGAATGTCTGACATAGTTAAGTTTAAATTTATTCAGAAAATGTTAAAGGATTAATAACCTGCTCTAGATTCTGAGCAGTTATTAATTTGATCCCTGACTCACCACTGACCTTACCTAGAAATGGCACCTTCCAATCCAGCTCTCTTCTAGTCAATGTGACTACCTTCTTGTTCACTGGACCCAACTTCCCACTCAGCTGACTCCATGTAATAGTCCCCACACACTCAAAAATGAATGCTTTCTCATTTGAGGGGACCACAGATGGTGTGTCTAACCTGAGGGTCACCACACCTCAGGAGAGAGAGTGAAGTCAAGATGGCAGGACCATCACAGTGACCTCAGCTAATGTGGCAATTTAGCTCACAATGTTGAAGTCCCTTTGCATCAGCAAACCAGCCATCAGCACACCAAGCTAAATGGTTGACATAATACACTTGCCTGGACCTGAACCAACATGGTCTAACAACCACGCAAAACAATACCCACATACTGTTCTACACTGAGAACTCATCTACTTACCTGGCATCCTGACACCTACTTTACCTATCACCCTAACTCCTCCCCACCGACCTGACCCCCAGCTCTACTCATTAACCTACCTTACATACTTGCCCTTTTACTGAAGCTGTCAAGTGTGTTTTTTAGGATGTTTAAGAATGCTAATAGGATGCTATTCTTCATTATTCAAGCAATTGAAGTGAGGATGTTATGTTCCATTTATACAGGCATTGGTGAGACAACATCTTGAATACTGTGTGCAATTGCGGTCTTATTTATTAAAATATTTGGAGGTGGCTCCAAGGAAGTTTACTGGAGTGGTACCCAGGATCGGCTTGTTGTTTTATGAGGAATGGTTGGACAGTGTAGCCTTATTTCTACTGGAGTTTAGAATACTGAAGGGTGACTTGGTTGATGTGTGCAAGATCCTAGATAGTCTTAACAAGGTGGAGATAGACAGGATGTTTCCTCCGTGAGTCAGCACAAAGCACAGAACACTCATTGCTGTAAAAGGATATGTGCCTTCTGGAATGACTTTCTTCAGTGATGGACGTGTGGATTCCCGGCTAATTTTGTAACAAGAGGCCTTTGTCCTGGAATCTCCAGTGCAGAAGCTATCTGAAGGTAAGTGGGTAAAACCCAATCAGGATTGAGGCTAGGGTTTCTGACAATGATTGGAATTTCTGCGCAACTGTTTCTTGGGTGATTGCTGTTCCAACTTTGTCCACAATTGCTGACACCTTTGCCATTATGTAGAATGATGAAGTCCCTCCTCCTGCTGGTTTCCACTATCTGCATCCCTACTGTTACTTGTGAAAAACAGATGACCTTCCACATTCATTTCTGCATACCACTTTACAGTAGCATATAGTGTACTTGTTTGCACCTCATCTTGAGGTGTTGGCTATTTTTGAATTGCGCCAGTGATTATCCACAGACCCTTATTAGCTGGTCTGTCAAAGAGAAAAACCAATAACACCAGCAGCTGATTTACTTCTTGCTAAGCAGACACAGAAACAAATTAAGCATGGTTTCAATGCCAAAGTGAGGAGGCAACTGATCACAGTATGCCAACATTTACATTCCTCACTTTGTTCAGGCACTAACGAATCTAAACCTCCACATATCTACTAATTAAATATGAAACTTTTCGATGATAAAGGATGTTCCTAATTTCGTGAATCAATGGTCCACTGTAATATACAGGCTGTTGCCTACAGTCAGAATTACTTGAACATGATATTGTCAAACATAAAATGATTGGTCAAACAAAGTGAGAATAGAATCCATTGCCCTGATCCATGCTTTGGAGAATGAGGTGTATGTGAAATTAAACTGCATGGTCTGAGTTCACTAAAAGCATTTAGTAACAGCAAAAATCTGGAAGCTGTGATGTAACGGTAAGTTTCTTCTTTCCCGCACATATCTTTTTTTACCCTTTGCATCTTCTAAGTAATCCTGTTGCATTTAAGATTGGGACAAGTTGGTGCTCTGCAGAATAGATTAATAATTTGATGTTTAAACCAAAATGAATTTCTTTTATCCATACTGTGTTACCTTGAGGAACTAACCAGGCGAGAATAAAGAATGGGTTCATGACCCACTTGGTTGCATCACTGGCTGTTTTAACATTTATTTAATGTTTTGCCAGAATTAAAAGGTAACATGTGTAGATCCAATCAGATATTTGTACATGAACTGCAATTGTGTTTAAATGTTGGAGTGTTCTGTCATTTGCCTCATTGTAACATTATTTGTAAATTTTTACTTCCTTAGCAACTAATGTTGCTATGGACACATTTTATGTGCTATGTCTGAAAGCCAGATAAAGCACTCTATAATAGAAAGAGAGCTTTTCAAAACACATAATTGATCCTAAATCTGGAAAAACATTGGGTCTTCATGCAGCAGAAACCCCACCATATAGCAGGTGCATCCATTTTCTGAAAGGGGAAACATCTGGCTCTTTTGAGTTGGCATCTGCAAGTCAGTCATCCAAGTTCTAATTGTCAACTCTTTGGCAAATTTCATCTCTCCAAAAAGTTTATCATTTTCCCCCAATGATTTTAACATAACCCCATGCACTACACCAACTCCCAAGAACAGCACTAAAGTTGGATATAGATGTTTTCCTCATTGACTAGTCCGGTGATGTTATTACACACCTCTGGTGCAAGTGATACTTGAACTCGGACCTCCTGGCTCAGAGGTAGGAACATGACCACTGCACCACAAAAACCCCTCTAAACTTGGGTGCATGTTGAGAGCAATGCATCATAATCCTGCCAATCTTCATCTCATTGAGAAAATGTAAAACCTGTTTCATTATTATTTCTAGCAAGTACAAGACCAGTCATAAAAAAAATTATTCCACTTCCTGCTACTTAAAGATGTCATTAGGCAACCATTTACTTCCTTGCAAAGTGATTAAAACTCACTGAAGTAAAAAAAGAGTCTAACTTCACCAGAAAATTAAATCAAATTTGCGGGAACATTGCATTTTTAACTGAATTTCTGATTTTATATCATTGTTTTATTTTGAAGCAGAAATTATTGAGGAAAATAGAATTGTGCAGTAAGGAGCAGAAAGAATAAATTCTGAACTGAACTAATATCATGGAAAAAGAAAGTGAAGCAAAGACTCAGACGGAGAAGAAAGGTTTTTGTGGCAGCACAAGTTTAAGGGGGAGAACCAAGATTTCAATTTCTAATTACCATTCACCAGTTGAAGTAGAGAAAGGAAATATTTCATCTAAATAAATAAATGATAAGTGTGTCACAGGAGATTTATTAATATCAAAAAAAAAGTTAGTAGTTATTCTACTGGCAAAGTACTGCAATGAAATTTTTAGGACTAATTTGCACAAGTCAAAATGTCAATCCAGAAACTATTCCATTCTTATTTGTACTCACCAAGGAAGGAAACCCCAAAAAATTTTATTCTCAAAAATCCTTCCAAGATGAACAAATGTGACTCCACAGAGGTGGCTGAAAATCATTGGAGTAATTAGTCTAAAATTTTGTCATCTTCTACGTGGTGAAGATCCTTACCTTTGCTCAGCTCCTTAATTGTCTTACTGATGTGCAAACATACCATTGTGGGAAACTACAACTGCACTGTTCTTTCCTACATGCCTTTCATTTTACACCAATTATAGCCCTTCACCTCACCATGTACATGAGATGAATTACCAGCTTGTAGATGCTGTTACCAAAATGACCCATTAAAGAGTCCAGTATGCCAGTGTATTGGTTTGCTGGGTGGCGTTTGGAAATATAATATTTATGGAGATATTGCTCACAGTAGTTGCATGCAAGCTATTCAGTTCTTGCAGCAACTATAAAAGGAACTTTCAAAGACACTTTTAAAGATAATAAGCATTTAGCTTCGAGATGAAACAATGCCAGTGTCCTGACATGTCATTTACAATTGTTGACACTTCAACCTTTCTAAAATGTACTGAACATTTACTCTATTGATAAAACTTTTCAAAAAGTATCAGTGAGGAGAGAGCTCAGAAGGAAATTGAGATGAAGAGAACTGCATGGTAAAAGGGATGATTAATTCAGTGAACCAGAAAGATAGAGGGATGGATCTATGGGGAAAGTGACATATATAGAATTGAACACACAAGAAAACAGACTCATAGAGAGAAAAGTGAATCAGGTAGATAGGAGTAGACACAGAAGGTATCCTCCATAGAATGAAATCAACTTGGCCAGCAAACAGAAGAGAAATCAAAAGATACATATAGGTTAATTTTTGGGTAGTGAAGGAGATTTTGTTCCTTTAATAGTGGAAGAAAAAAAAAGAACTTTGCACTTTCCATGAGCTCTGGATTCTCCAAAGCACTTCACAAGGTCTTAAGTACTTATGAAGCATTGTCACAGTTATAAGCCATTGGAAAATATTGCATGTAATGATTGATAAATGCGTGTTATGGCTCATAATGGTTTGACAAGATTCATGCAAATGCTCTTCTCTGAACTGGTGTCTTTTAGCTTATATGTGGATGCAGCAACATAAGTAGATACCTAACATTTTTTGTTATATTTACCACTGCAGCCCCTCAACAGAGCTAAATGAACCACGTTGGTGGAATGTATTGAGAATTTTATGGATTTATTTCCTCCTCTTTCTTGTAAATAAACTCTTCATAACCCTACCCTCTCAGTAGAGACCACAGGTGGTGAGATTAACCTAAGGTTGTCACACCTCAAGTGAAGGGCAAGGTTGAGAAGGCAGGACCTCCATGGCAGCCTCAGCTCTATATGGGAAATTGAACCCACACTATTGGTCTCACATTATATTGCAAACAAGCTGCCCAGACAACTAGCATGTGGAGAAAAATTAGAATGATCTCAAAATAAGGACAATGATGTTGGTACATGTACCTTGTAATTATGGGATTAAAGGAATTGCAGATATTAATCACAAGATAATACAATTTGCCCTGTTGTTTTTTTTTTCAATAAAATATAATTTCATGTGCTCTACACTGTTCAATTTCAAAAATAAATCCATCTTGCAGTTTATCAGAGGGCTAAGATTTATAGTGAAAAAAAAACAAACCAAGTAATGGAACAAGAATATTGAGAAGTAATTAATGAGTGACTTTCACCATCCTTCTGTCTTATGCTGTATGCTTTGCCAAATAAATTAATCATTTTAATCTGGAGCGGCTGCAACTTGTTTGTTTTGCATATATTTGCATATAATTGCATTTTCAAAATAGGTGAAGTGATTCTTTTTCTCTCTAATAATATACCGGGAAAGATGGCCTAAGTGTAGTTAACATCTCAACTATAATGTGAAGGCAGCTTCCCAATTATTTGTTTGCTGTCAATCTTCAAATCTGCAGGGTAGAACAGCTCATGACAAAGTTGGGGGTCAGGGAAGAATGTTACAGAACAATGATTATATTGAACTTCCAAGGATGTTAACAACACAAACTATTTTGTGTTCATGTTCTGACAGAGGGCAGGCAATAGAATTTAACAACAACACTAGACAAATCAAAGTATGTAAAAAAAAACTGATATGCGCAGATGAATACATAGCCAGTCACAGAAAACAAAGATGATGAAAACAATTTGGAGAAAAACATGATTTTAAAAAAAATCATGGAGTGTATGCATTCCAGTCAAGGTCAGAATCAATTGCTCATCTCCAATTTGCCTGAGTAAGTGGTAGTGAACTGTTAATTGATGTATTGCAATTTCTGATATGAAGGTACATCAGTGGCACTGCTACAGTGGGTCCTTGAGGATTTGGACCTAGTAAAGATAAAGGAAGGGCAACAGCAGAATAGTGTGCAATTTGGGGGGGAATTGGACCAGATGGTATTCCCAAGTGTTCACTCCCTTTGTCCTGTAAGGTGGCAGAGATACATATAAAGAACAAAGAAAATTACAGCACAGGAATAGGCTCTTCGGCCATCTAAGCCTGCGCCAATCCAGATCCTCTAATTAAACCTGTCACCTATTTCCCAAGGATCTGTATCCCTCTGCTCCCTGTCCATTCATGTATCTGTCTAGATACATCTTAAATGACGCCATCGTGCCCGCCTCTACCACCTCCGCTGGCAACGCGTTCCAGGCACCCACTACCCTCTGTGTAAAGAACTTTCCATGCATATCTCCCTTAAACTTTTCCCCTCTCACCTTGAAATCGTGATCCTAGTAATTGAATCCCCCACTCTGAGAAAAAGCTTCTTGCTATCCACCCTGTCTATACCTCTCATGATTTTGTAGACCTCAATCAGGTCCCCCCTCAACCTCCATCTTTCTAATGTAAATAACCCTAATCTACTCAACCTCTCTTCATAGCTAGCACCCTCCATACCAGGCAACATCCCGGTGAATCTCCTCTGCACCTTCTCCAAAGCATCCACATCCTTTTAGTAATGTGGCAACCGGAACTGTACGCAGTATTCCAAATGTGGTCGAACCAAAGTCCTATATAACTGTAACATGACCTGCCAACTCTTGTACTCAATACCCCGTCCGATGAATGAAAGCATGCCGTATGCCTTCTGACCACTCTATCCACCTGCGTTGCCACCTTCAGGATACAATGGACCTGAACACCCAGATCTCTCTGTGCATCAATTTTCCCCAGGGCTTTTCCATTTACCACATAATTTGCTCTTGAATTGATCTTCCAAAATGCAAAATGCATATCCTGCAAGATGATTGAGACTGTACATTTGGAAGATGCTGTCAAAGCAACAATTCCTAAACTTGGAAAACAATAGCATAATAAAGTTCTTCAAATCTATTGGTATAATTTTAGTAATACTGACTTATTATTAATGCTAAATCTATACAATTACTGAAACTTTGTTTTATAGAGACCTAATGATAATGGCAAAATAGAATTTTCATTGAAAAATTTGAATAAAAGTTTTGGTAACTGACAAAATTCATACACCTGAGAATCTCCCAAAAAAATTTGGAGAAAAGTAAGTATTTTTTAAAAAATGTTCTTGGAGTGTGTGCATTGCTCTCAGGATCAGAATCAATTTCTCATCTCTAATTCCCGAGAAAGTGGTAGTGAGCTGCCAATTGGTGTATTGTAATTTCTGATATGTAGGTAGATCAATGATGCTGCTAGGGAGGGACTTCAAGGATTTTGACCCAGTAAATGTAAAGAAAGGGCAATGTCAGAATTGTGTGCAACTTGGAGAGGAAATGGGGAATTTTTAACATGGTATTTTTTGGGAAAAAAAATCATCTTGTTTACTGAGTTATCTGGTGCATCAAGTGTTAAATGACTTCAACAATTGGGTTCCAAATGCAGGGATTTTAAATTGCTTCAGTATTGTTAATTTAGAGTCCGTAAGATTTTTGGGCATTCTGAGGAAAAGCAGTTGTGTTATTTTGTCATTTAATCAGTCAGTTAATGGTTGCTTAGCACCAAATTATCTTGTAAAGACTTATTAAGAACTGGGAGATACAAAAACATTCTGGTAAATTAAATAATTAACTTGAGGAAGAAAATTACCTCATTAGTGCTTGATATTTTAGGTGTTATAAATGGCTTTGGAAGTCCAAAATATCATATGTGGCTCATTCGCATGCCAATTGGGAAGACTGAACCAGAACCATATGATTTTGCACATGTGCAGTGAACCATCGCTGGAAGTATACAGAGCAGGTCAATCTTGGTACTAGTCAGAATGCAAAACAAACTTGATGCTAATGGTACCACTTTGGAGCTCAAAAATCTAGCTTATTCTATCTTTGCTTAACTTAAGTTATGTTAAGTATCAGAGAGGAACCCTCAACAGTGGAATATAAAGCTATTAATAACAGCTTATTGATTAGTTACAGGTCAATTTTGTCAGGCTTTTGGTGTTTGGCACTTTATGTAATTCAAAGTTCCAGGGAGTGGTATAACAGGTGCCAAAGACCCTTTTGCTAACTTCAAGGTTCTGCAAAGTCAGTTTCTCTCAGGCATTTGTACACTAGTTGACATTTTCCTTAGAATACAGGCTGATTTGCAGTATTACTAGTTGTCATGTTAACCAGAACAGGGCTGCCAGAAGGAGAAGAAGGACAAATGGGAGAGACGATCTCAGCAGGAGACCATATCTGCAATTTTTCAACTTGAACTATAGTAAAGATCAATTCTTGAGATGTCTGAATTTTGGTCAGGATCTTGTTATGTAAATCTGCCTTCTGCTATATCCACAACAGCAGCCTCAGAAATGGGCAAGTCTCCATGCTTCCTCAGAGTGGAGTGCTTTAGAACAGCCCTTTAGTATTTACTACAGCAGTTGTCAAAATTCATGGTGCAGTACTATAGGCTGCACAAACCCGCCATCAAGAGTCCATTCTTTGTCTCCATGTATGGGATGAATAACTGATAATTAGGTAAAGGATGAAGGACGGAAGAGGTAAGGTAGACAGCTAGAATGCATTACCAGAAACTGAATGTTAATTCCCTGTTCCCCAGCAGCAATGCACGTTGTCTTCTGTCTGTCACTGCCCATCAAGACCTCTGTCTAACCACAATGCAAAAATAAAAGCTGTGATAAAAAAATTCACATTCTGAACAAATTATAAATTAAAGCACAGCATATCGTATAGAAATGAACCAATTACTTTTGTGCATTCCCTTAGAGTCATAGTCTTATGCACCATGAAAACAAACCTTTTGGTCCAACTATAGGAAGGATGTTGTGAAACTTCAAAGAGTTCAGAAAAGATCTACAAAAATGGTGCCAGCACTGGAAGCTTTGAGCTATGGGGAAAGGCTGAATAAGCTGGGGCTTTTTTGCCCAGAGCATCAGAGGTTGAGGGGTGGCCTTATAGAAGTTTATAAAATCATGAGGGGCATGGAAAGGGTAAATAGATAAGGTATTTTCCTTGAGATGGGGAAGTCTAAAACTAGAGAGCATAGGTTTAAGTTGAGAGGGGAAATATTTAAAAGCGCCCTAAGGGACAACTTTTTCACACAGAGGGTGGCGCGTGTATGGAATGAACTGCCAGAGGAAGTGTAGGAGGCTCGTACAATTAGAACATTTAAATAGCATCTGGATGGATATACGAATAAGAAGGGTTTTGAGGCATATGGGCCAAATGCTGGCAAATGGCACTAGATTTATTTAGGATATCTGGCCGGTATGGACAAATTGGACCAAAGGGTCTGTTTCCGTGCTATACATCGCTATGAATCTATGACCCTAATCCAAGCTGACCATGTTCCTAAACCAAACTAGTCCCACTTGCCTGCATGTGGCCCATATCCCTCCAAATCTTTCCTATTCATTTACTTACCAAATGTCTTTTAAATGTTATAACTGCACCTGCATTCGCCACTTCCTCTGGCAGTTCATTCCACATGTCAACCACTCTCTGCGTAACAAAGTTGCCCTTCATGTCCGTTTTAAAGCTTTCTCCTGTCAACGTAAAAACATGACCCCTACTTTTGAACTGTCCCATCCTAGGGAAAAGACCCTTGCTATTCTAGACCCCTCATGATTTAATAAACTTGTATAAGGTCACCCCTCAACTTCCTACGCTCCAGTGAAAATCATCCAGCCTACTTTTATGACTCAAACCCTCCATCCCCGGCAACATTTCTGGTAAACCTTTTCTGAACCCTCTCCAATTTCATAATATCTTTCCTATAGCAGGATGACCAGAACAAAATTGGCCAGAAAGAGTTTGCAGGGTTTTTGTGCCAATTTGATGACTTATCTGAGGATGAATGTTCTCAATATGGAAGGAGTGTAATGAAGATTTACCAGACTGATTTCTGGGATGGCAGGACTGATATATGAAGAGAAATTATATCAGTTAAGACTATATTCACCACAGTTTAGAATAATGAGAGGATGATTGCAAAGGATCCTATAAAATTCTAACAGGATTTGACAGGGTAAACAAAGGATGGATGTTCCCAGTAACCAGGGAGTTCAAAACTGGGCTAACAGTCTAAGGATACAGATTAGGCTATTTAGGACTGAACCAAGGAGAATTTTTTTTCAACCAGAGAGTGGTAAGTCTGTGAAATTCTCTGTCACAGAAAGTAGTTAAAGGCCAAAGCATTGAATATTGTCAAGAAGGACATAGATGTCATTCTCAGGGCTAAAGGCATTAAAAGGTATGGGGAGAAAGTGGGAACAGGGTACTGAGTTGGCTGATCCAGCCCGATCACATTGAATGGTAGAGCAGGCTCGAAGAGCTGAATGGCCTACACCTGCTCCTGTTTTCTATTTGTGAATGCTAATAGTCTGAAATTTTTTAATGCAATGGGTAGGAATTTTTGGATAATAGGGTTTCCTGTCCATAGCACCCAGATAATCAACAGGGAATATATCCCTGCCATTCATAGGAGTCCTATATGAAGGGGTGTTAAGTTGCAGGAGACAGAATTTCAGTCCCTCACTTGGACAGCTGCCAGCCAATTAACTGGAACTTTGTCATCTCAGCAACACCAGTGGCCATGACTGGGATTACAAGTAGTTCGCACGTAGAGTCATGGAGTCATAGAATCATACAGTACAGAAGCAGACCCTTTGATCCAACCAGTCCATGCTGAACATGATCCCAAACTAAACTAATCCCACCTGCCTGCTCATGGCCCAAATCCTTCCAAATCTTTTTGATTCGTGTACTTACCCAGGTATCTTTTAAACATTGTAACTATGCCCATATCCACCACTTTCTCAGGAAGTTCATTCTCTGTGTAAAAATATTGCACCCACGTCTTTTTTAAATCTCTCTCCTCTCACCTTAAAAATGTGTCCCCAGTCTTGAAATGTCCCATTCTAGGAAAAAGGACACCTATTATTAAACTTATCTAAACCTCTATAAGGCCACCTCTCAACCTCCTACGCTCCAGTGAAAAAAGTCCCAGCCTTTCTTCATGACTCAAACTTTCCATACCTGGTAAGTCTCTTCTAAGCCCTCCCCAGCTTGATAATGTCCTTCCTCTAATTGGGCAGCTTAAGTCTTAGATCAATGTAGGGGGTTTCCACAGTGAGAAGAGCAGGTGGGGTTCTCAAGTGAAGTGGGAAATTACATATAGGTGTTTTGATTGTGAGCCTGGGAAAAATGGAATTACTCAAAGGGGTCACAGACCGTGTGGTGGGTGCACAATAGGTAGTGGGGCTATTGATAGAGTTGGTCATTTTCCTACAGTGCAGTAGACTAAGGACAGAAATGTCAGTGTATGAGCAAGTTGGAGAATTGCAGTGACATTCCACCAGAAGCTCAGAGCCATGCCTGCAGACTGAATAGATGTCCTCTGCAAAGTGTTCTCCCTATCTGTGCTTGGCATCCCTAGTGTAAAAGAGATCAAAATGTGAGCAATGAATAAAGTACAATAGATTTAAAGAAGTGCATGAAAATCACTATTTCACCTGAAAGGAGTGGTTGTGGACTTGGATAGTGACAAGAGAGGAAATTAAAGATTTTAATACACTGTGAGACTTATGATGTATATTACAGGATCATTTTAAACTGTTGCACTCTTGGAAATGACTTTAACCCAAGCTATACGGTGTTTCAGAATGTTGCCTCTCTGCCTTTACAGAGATCATGTGGATGCTGTGGTCAACCAGGATTATTTTAGACACAGATCAGTGTAAATAATCATTGTTCCCTCTGTGCTGTACTGCGCAATTCGCTTCACCATAAGGTCAAATTTTGATTCATGACAAGCAACAGCATGTCTTTGAAAGCTGACTTTTGAAGAGATCACAGGTAAGATAGATTGAAAATTAGCATTAAATGCTAATTATCTCAATTAATTTATTATTTTAGCATAATTGCAAAAAGGCATGTAAAACTGCATAACAAGCAATGAATCACATCTAATATCCTGTAATATAACTAATGCAGCAGAATTCAGAATTTAACAGGTGTGGTCAATTTAAGTTATTTATATTGGCCTAGGTTTTATGTTAAAAAATGATAGTGAGACAATCAGCATTCACCGTTTTAACAATAAACTTCGACAACAACTTTGCTGCCTGCACATTTGCAGTTAAACATAGAAATCCAGTATTGCAAGTAGCTCCTTCACCAATTGCACTAAAATAATCCTTCCCAATAGATTCAGCATTCAAAGACAAGCAAAAGTTTCAACTTGCTGTACTTGCCCACTGCTGCACCACTGAAGTTGAGTGCATTCAGGAATAAGTGAACTTTAAATGGCGATAATTGCTGGTGATAATTAGTCATAAACAATATCTTTTACTCTGAGATTTTAATGTTAGCAAAATGAATGTAGATTTTAATAGTTGGCAAACTAGCAGCATAGTAAATAAACAATTCACTTTGGGCCAAAGTGCAGACTCCACCAATATTCTCCCTGTGTGGTAGATTGGTAACCACACCCCCAAACACAATCTGGATCAGGAGGCCAACAGCAATTGGGAGGGAGCTTCCAGAGGCAGACCATCAGCTTCTCATCTCATTGGCACAGGATGGAACCTGAGGCATGATCATTCCAGTGAAGGCTTCCTCTTTATATCACCCTTGCACTCCTCTACCTGCAACAGCAATGCCCAACTTTCCCAAAGAGCTGCTGAAATAACTCCACAGAGGCCTGAGATGAGATTCACATAGCTGGCCTCATTACGATCACCACAGCTGCAATCAGTGAGTGTGGCAGACATACAAATGGAACTTCCTGCCTCCAGAAACTGTCTACTTTCCTTAGTTGGATGTCAAACACAGGGACTTCTTCATAATTGGTCACTTCCTAGAAGATGTCCCACCTGCACCTCTGATCCAAAGGGAGTTAGGACCCTGAATCAGCCCAAGTGCATGAAATGTTTCAAATTAGAAGCATTTCACCCTCTGTGTCTGTCAGTTGAGATTTCTTAATTTGATATGTTGGAAAGGATAGCTTGCCCTGCTTGCAGATGCCAAGCTACCCTAAGGACAGAGCCATACTGAATCAGATGCTGGAATACAATAAACCAATGTTCCAAAATCCTGAAGAAGTAATAGGGGCATTTGTCAGTGAATGGTTTTGCTTTGCTGCTGATCTCAAAATCTTGGCCATTAGTTTCTCAAAAACTAGACACAGCTTTGTTCCAAAGCACACATGTTTATTACAGCTACAAAGGAGAACAAAATACAAGAAGTGAATAAATCAAAGTAAAAATGTTATTCTTATTAAATACTTGAACAGTGAATAAACTGCAGAGATACAATTTGACTGACCCCACAAGATCTGAGATGCTTAGTCCTAGAATGGTCTTGTAAACAATTTAAATGAGTAGAGTTTGGTTCTGAGAATGTTCCACAATCTATATAGATGTTCTAAATCCAAATTTTTGTTTGTCAAAACACAATCTTCAAAACTTCCCATCAATAATGTCTGTTTTCTCTCACTCAGGTACTATCTGTTCTGTGACTTTGTCTAAGTTACATGCATGATATCTAATCTCCTAATTCTCTAAAACTATCTGATAAAGCATAAGATAACAATTATGTCTTCCAAACTTTGAATGCTTGAGGGATAAACTTAAACCATTTTGCAATATTTAAAATCTTAATTAAAATTGATACTAAGAACCTTATTTTGAATTAAAAGTTTTCCTGTGAAATGGAAGCCTACAAATAACATTTTTCTTCTCTGCAGCCAACATCAAGCAACAAGTTTTACTGAAAAACTACTCAGCTAATATCAGAGATAACAAAGTGTAGAGCTGGATGAACACAGCAGGCCAAGCAGCATCAGAGGAGCA
>NC_063337.1:74170138-74200214 GCF_021869965.1 Rhincodon typus
TGCTCCTCTGATGCTGCTTGGCCTGCTGTGTTCATCCAGCTCTACACCTGGTTATCTCAGATTCTCCAGCATCTGCAGTTCCTACTATCTCAGCTAATATCAGTCTTGATCGTCTCAGCCAGGTGACAATGTTGTGGATAAATCATCACAAGTTATCTTTAATTTGGCTACTTGTTAAGAAATACCACAGACAAGTACTGAAACAATGATTTAAAATTTTTGCACATAGCAACCAAACTAAGACTCCTCAAGCAAGCAAGTTAAGCCTCTCAACCCAACTTGGCTATTACCTGATTAATGATGGAATCTGGCCAGGATTCCATCAATAGTGTCTGCCTCTGGAAGTGTCCAGAGCTCGATTCTTATGCTCTGTTGTTCTTCAAAGTTCTGCTATTGAATTTTTCTGATATTGGATTCTTATACAATTTTCTCTCTTTCAAGTTTGTGGTGTGGTATTATTGATGATTCAAAAGATTCTTTCATCCCTAACTTCAATTACTTTAATGGAGACCTCAAGTCTGTAGCTTGCCTTCTTATCATTCAGGGTTGGCCGTCTTTTTAAAACACAGCTTTTCCTGTAATTAACTCCTTAAATTCTTCTGCAGGACAGTCAATTGTTCTTTGTGGCAATAAAGCATGGATGTACACAGCAGGCCAAGCAGCATCAGAGGAGCAGGAAAGCTGATGTTTCGGGTCTGGACCCTTCTTCAGAAATGGGGGAGGGGAAGGGAACTCTGAAATAAATAGAGGGAAGGGCGGTGATAGCAGGTAGATAGTGGAGTGGATAGGTGGGAAAGAAGACGGACAGGTCAAGGAGGCAGGCATGAAACTAGTTCCTCCAGCTCCACACTGTGTTATCTACAATTAGCAGCTGATCTTATCTCACCAATTTCTCACCAGATGAGCAAAAGTAAAATTACCTGTCTTAGAAATACCAGAGGCCTGATGAATCTTAACTAGAGGTTTAGGTGGTGCTTTAAGCTAGCTAGTGATTGGAAAAGTTCAAATGATGGAGATGTTAACAAAATTAAAAAGAATGAGAGAGCAGAGCCATAGGATAGTTAAGGCGCAGTGTAACAGGGAAGGGTAGAAAATACATTGTGAAGAGTTCACCAGAAATTAGAACCAAAGAGAGAAATGATGGTATAAAGTCAAAGCTTAAGACTCATTATCTGAATGAATGGAGCATTTGTAACAAGATGTGGTGAGTAGAAATAAAAGAATGTGGCTTGATAATTATTGCAGAGATGTGGTTAAGGATGACAAGGGCAGGAAACTCAACATTCAATGGTATTTGATGTTCCAGAAGATTAGAAAAAATGAAAAGGGACATGAGGTAGCTTTGTTAATAAGGGAGTATATCAGTTCAGTGATGAATAGGAATATATGCGCAATACATTATGATGTGGAATCGGTATGCATAGTAATAAAGAATGGCAAGGGAAAAAAGTCAGGGGTGGGAGTCGTCCATAGGTCCCTAAAAAGTAGGGCAACATGTATATTTGGAAATAAAAGAGGAGTTTATAAAGGATACTGCAATTGGAATGGGGGATTATACACATTGACCAGACAAATCTGATGGGCCAGAGCATTAAGTTGCTGAACCTAAACAGAAATTGCTAGAAAGATCAACAGGTCTGGCAGCATCTGTGAACAGAAATCAGAGTTAATGTTTCAGATTGAGTGACCCTTCCTCAGAACTGATGGTAGCTAGGAAAAGAATGGTTTATATGCTGAAGATAGTTGTGGGGGAGGGGTAGGGAATAAACAATAGGTGGGGATAGAGCTCAAAGAGAGAGAAAAACAGTTGGAGAGACGAAGAAGTGGATAATGATCTGGCTAGGAGGGTGGATTGTAGTTAATGCAGGCTGTTAGTGGCTAAAATGGGTTGTGTGTAATATCAGACTATGTGATAATAAGACCTGGTGTGTAGGGATTGGGGCAAGGACATGGGAGAGCTCAAGCCCTAAAGTTATTGAACTCAATATTGAGTCCAGAAGGCTGCAGGGTCCCCAAGTGGAAAATGTGATGCTGTTCTTCCAGCTTGCACTAAACTTCACTGGAGCATGACAGCAAGCCCGAGACAGAGGTGTTGGCCAGGGAACAGGGTGGTGTGTTGAAATGGCAGGCAACTGGAAGCTCAGAGTCTTTTTGCAGACAGAACGTAGGTATTCTGCGAAGTGGTCACCTAGTCTACACATTGTGAGCTGCAAATACAGTAGACTAAATTGTGTGAAGTGTAGGCAAAGTGCTGCTTCACCTGGAGGGTGTGTTTGGTTGGATATTGAAGAGGGACGAAGTAAACAAATAAGGTGATACACCTTCTGTGTTTGCAGGGCAAGGTGCTGTGGGGCTGTGGTGAGGTATTGGGAGTGAAGGAAAAGTGGACCAGGGTGTCCAGGAGGGAATGGTCCTTGCGGAAGGCTGACAGAGGAGGTGGGGGGAATATTTGTCTGGCATCTCACTGGAGGTGGCAGAAATGGCAGCTAATGATCGTGTGGATGTGGATGCTGGTGTGATGGTAGGTGAGATCAAGGGGTTCCCTAACACTGTTGCGGGAGGGAAGAGAGGGGGTGAGGTCTGAAGTGCAGGAGATTGGTTGGACCTGGCTGAGGGCCCTGTCAACAACGTTGCTGGTGAATCCTCGATTGAGAAGATAGGTGGACATTTCAGAGGCTCCCTTGTTGAAGTTGGCATCATCAGAACAGGGGCGACTGGGAGAATGGAATAGAGTCATTACAGGAAGCAGGGTGTGAGGATGTACAGTCAAGGTAACTGCAGGAGTCAGTGGGTTTATAACGGAAATTGGTGGCCAGCCTATCCCCAGAAATGGAAACAGAGATGTCGAAAAAGGGAAGGGAGGAGTCAGAGGTGGACCAAGTGAGAGTGACGGCAGGGAGGAAGTGGGAAGTGAAATCAAAAAACTTTTCCAATTCCAGACTAGAGAGGGAAGGAGCATCGATGATATTGTCAATATATGGGAGAAAGAGTTGTGAGTGGGGGCCAGAATAGGAGGAAACAAGGAATTGTCCACGTGCCCCAAAAAGAGACAGGCATAACTGGGGCCCATGCAGGTACCCATGGCCATTCCGCTGACCTGAAGAAAATGAGAAGAGTTCAAACAGAAGTTGTTCAGGGTAAGGATAAGCATGGTCAGGCAAAGGAAGATGGTGGTGGTAATGAGGATGGTTCGGACCTTTGTTCCAGGAGGAAGCGTACAACCCTGAGAGCATCTTGATGGGGGATGGATGTGTAAAGGGATTGCATGTCCATGGTAAAGCGGAGGTGACTAGAGCCTGCAAACTGGCAATTCTGGAATCGATGTAAAGCATCAGAGGAATCACGGATGTATGTGGGTAGGGACTGGACCAGGGGAGAGAAGACTGAGTCAAGGTGGGAAGAGATGAGTCCTGCGGGGCAGGAGCAGGCAGAAACAATGGGTCTGCCCAGGCAGTGCTGTTTGTAGATTTTCGGAAGGTGGTAGAAGCGAGCTGTGCGGGGTTGGGAGAATATCAGCTTGGAGGCAGTGATGAGGAGATCACCAAATGAAATGAGGTTGGTGACTGTCGTGGACACAGTAGCCTGATGTTCCATGGTGGGGTCGTGGTCCAGGAGGAGATAGGAGGAACTACCTGAAAGCTGGCGCTCAGCCTCTGCAACGTACAGGTCAGCACACTAAACAGCAATGGCACTACCCTTGTCGGCAGGCTGAATTACAAAGTCAGGATTGGATCTGAGAGCACGGAGTGCAGTCAGTTCCTGGGAGGAAAGGTTGGAATGGGTAAGGGGAGCAGAGAAATTGAGGCGATAAATGTCACATCGATGCTTCTCATTGAACAGTTTGAGTACAGGTAAAAGGTCAGAGGGAGGGGTCCAGGTGGAGGGAGGGTGTTGGAGATGGGTGAAGAGGTCTGTGGGACGCGGAAAGGACTCTTGTCCAAAGAAATGGGCAGGGGGCCAAAGGCGACAGAAGAAAAATTCAATGTCATGTTGTGTCCGAAATTCATTAAGGTGGAGACACAGAGATATAAAACTGAGACCTTTGCTGAATGCTTTGTCTTCAGCATCGGAGAGTGGAAGGTCAGGAGGGATGGTAAATAGATGACAGGTTGGGGGAGGGGATGGAGTCAGAGGGAAGGGTAGGGCAGGAAGGTTCTGGAGGATCTTGGGCATCTCTAAGTTGTTGCATCTTGTGTGCCTTGATATCTGAAAGAAAAAGAAACATTTTCTTGTGAGCACATCGAATGAGTCAGCAGAATGCAATGCTGTTGGAAAGAGAGATCAAGGGTCTGCATATAATGATGCATGGCACTGTGTGTGGATCTCAGGATGTGGCGAGAGCAGCTGTCTGTGGAACGTTGAACATCACGGAGAGACCTATGATCCTGGGTGGATTCAAAGCATGAAAGATGAAACTGAATTTGGAACCCACATGGAATAAGTCTGAGCTGGAGGCAGTAAATGAGGAATGTGATGTGGCTGTGGAAATGAGTTTTAGTAAATACCTGGTCAAACACCAAGAGCGACAGTGAAATTAATGGTAGTGGCAAGAAAAATGATTGGAACGGAAATCCTGTTGGACAGAGAACCAAAACCTTTTCAATGTTTCTGGTTTACAGAATCCATTGTTCTTTCATTTATTTTTCAAAACTTCTTCAATCTAGGCATGATTAGAAGAGATTTGGCAATGAGTTAAGAAAAAACCTTATAGCCTAAATGCAAGGATTTTAAAGGAAATCACTGATTCTGGGAGGGTTCCGATAGTTTGGAAAACTGCTGATATGTTCAAGAAGGTACAGAGACAGAAAGCAGAAAACTATAAGCCATTTAGCCTAACATGTGACATTGGGAAAATGATAAAAGTCTATTTTTAAGGAAGAGATAAGAAGACATTTGGAAAAGCTTAATGCTATCAAACAGAGTCAGAATTTTTTGACTGGTAAATGATGTTTGACAAATTTATTAGAGTTCTTACAACAAAGAAAGTAGATAAAAGGGAACCAGTAAATGTACTGTACTTGGATTTCCAGCAGGCATTCAATGAGGTACCAAATAAAAGGTAATTATACAAGATAGGAGTTCATGTATTGATAATCATGCATTAGCACAATTTGAGGACTGGTTAACAGACAGAAAGTCAGGATTGATATCTCTTTTTCAGGTTCAAAAGACGTAATCAGTAGAATGCCACATGGATCAGTCTTAGTGCTTTAGTTATTTACTGTTTATATTAATAATTTGGAAGAGGGAGCAAGACTGTAATGAGTGCAAATTCGCAGATGATACAAATAAAGGTGCGAGGGCAAGTTGTGATGAGTACTTAAGGAATTTACAGGGGGATGTAAATGGATTGAGTTAACAGACGACACCAGATGGAGTTTAATGTAGAAAAGTGTGATGTCATGCACTTTGGTCAGAAGAATCAAAAGACAGACTACTGTTTAAATAGACAGAAACTCCAAAACAAAAGTGCAGTACAAAGGGATCTGGGTGTTCTTGTGCATGAAACATAAAAAGCTGGTGTGCCAGTATAGCATGTAATTAAGAAAACAAATGGAATTTTGGCCTTAATTGCTAGGAGATTGGTGTTTAAAAACAGAGAAAGCTTGTGACAACTGTACAAGGTGTTAGTAAGGCTGTGCCTGGAGTCCTGTGTGCAGATTTGGCCCTTGGATTTAAGAAAAGAGGTACTGCCTTCAGAGATAGTTCAGACAGATACACTAGGCTGATTTCTGGGATGAAAAGTGTTGGGGCAGCCCCTGGTCAAAAGTAGCACAACATGGTCGCCACTTGCCATAAATAACAGTAACAGTAACAGTACTAACTTACCTGATCCAGCATTAAAGTGAGTCCATTAGATAGGACAATGGTAGCTTTGAGAAAGAGTTGTCCCAATGCAACAGGGTTTACTTTGAACAAAGAATCTTACAAATTAATATATAGGGAGTTCTGTAAAAACAACAGCTGCAGATGTCTGTAGGAGACAACTTGATAAGAGATGTATGAGAACAGACCGTCTGAAGTTTGTAACAAGAATTTAAAAAAGTGGGATCCCACAATGACAGAGACAAATGATAAGGGCGGGATTATGTCTTGTAAAAACCTAAGAAATCAGACAAGTTCATTGAGCTATGAAAGTGATTGAGTTTTAATCTTATTAATGAAAAAGATGTTGTCCTATTAGGTAAAAGAGTTAGTCAGAGTAGGGGCAGTAAATTTCATCTTAGAAAAAAAGTATGCAATTAGAATGACTTATAAAGTAGCTGCAAGATAGAGGAGCAGTGTCTAATTGACCCCCCGAGGTCGGGTTGGACAGAAACTGCTCACAACTCATTGGCTAAAGAATGCCAACTGTAGGTGTAAACATAAAACTTCACATATAATTAACTTTATATTAAAACTAATATTGGAACCTTCTAAGCAATTAGTAAGAACTAACTTCTTTTGTATCTCCTGTGATTAGAACAGTGGGAAATATAAGATGAGTAACAGAATTTAATAGGGATAACAATGAATAAAATGAAAAGTAGAACTTGAGTAGTCCTTAGAGATAAGCAAGTCTGGGAAATGTCTGAAAGAGTTTAAGCTTTAACTTTGGAATGTGAATTAATGAGATACAATGTAAGATCCGAAGGCCTGATGATTACAATGTCTGGTAAACATCATAAGATCATGGGGAACCTAAGGCTGGCGATAGGGGTTTCCATCATTAATCAGGTGTTTCACAGGATTGGATGCATAGATTAGGGAGGGAAGGAACAATGTTGCATGTAATTATTGTAATGTGAAATGTATATAAATGCTGTATTCCACTAGAGAAATCAGAGCATCATTGACCTCTCTTCTAATCTGAGTTGGATTTAAGATGGTGATTGTGCCCCACGTGAAGGCTAGATTTGGAATGGACTCTGGCCTCTCCTGCACATGCAGTAAAGAGCTCGAATAAATATCGATTGTACTTCTGAACACAGAACTTGAGGCTGCTCTTTGACATCTCTCCCTATCAAAGAGGTTGACTCATGAAGACTGGTCAGAAAAGGTTAAGCCTTTATTCTTAGAATTTATTAGTATAATAAGTGATCTTATTGAAACATATAAAAAATCTAAGGGGGCTTGATAGTAGATGTTGAGAAGATGTTTCTACCAGTGGGGTAATCTTGAACTAGGGGATGTAGTTACAGAAAATGGGGACACTCATTTAAAACTGAGGTGCAAAGATGCAGAGGATAGTGAATATCGGAATTTTCTATCCCAGAGAGTTGTGGAGGCGAGATCACTGGAAGTATTTAATGGGTAAGTAGATGGATTTTGAAATAACAGGAAGATTCAGCTATGCTGAGCTGGCTTCAAGGAGGAGCTGAGACCTGGGCAGATAGGCCTTGATCATATTGATTTGATTTGATTTGATTTGATTTATTGTTGTCACATGTACCTAAGTACAGTGAAAAGTTTTGTTTTGAATGCAGTACTGGCAGATCATAACATACAAGGACACAAAGATCATAGGGTGATTGAACAGAGTGTGGCATATAAAGTGTAGGCTGCACAGGAGGTGTACAAAAGCAATATCAGCATTAGATTTGAAACTTGAGAGGTTCATTGAGCAGTCTAATGACAGTGGGGAAGAAGTTGTTGGTTATCGTTGCTCCGAGGAACTTGATGCTCTTGACCCTCTCCACTTCAGCTCCATGATGTAGATAGGGCCGTGTCCTACTCCTCTCTTCCGGAAGTCGATGATCAGCTCTTTAGTTTTACTGACATTGAGAGAGAGATTGTTATCCGTGCACCATGACACCAAGCATTCTGTCTCCTTCCTGTATTCTGTCTCGTCATTGTTTGATACCTGACCTAAAATGATGGTGTTGTCAACGAACTTGTAGATGGAGTTCGGTCGAAATTTGGTCACACAGTCAAGAGTGTACAGGGAGTACAGTAAGGGGCCTCCTTGCAGGGCATCGGTGTTGAGGATTGACGTGAAGGACGTGATGTTGTCTATCTTCACTGATTGCAGTCTATGGGTCAGAAAGTTGAGGATCCAACTGCAGACAGCAGAGCAGAGACCGAGGTCACAGTGTTTGCAGGTTAGTTTGGTTGGGATTATAGTGTTGAAAGCAGAGCTGTAGTCAATCAGTAGGAGCCTGATATAGGTATCCTTATTATCTGGATGTTCCAAGTATGAGTGTCAGGCTTGGGAAACGGCATCCACTGTGGATCTGTTGCACTGGTAGGCAAATTACAAGGTATCAAGGCAGGATAGGAGGCTAGAGTTGATGTGAGGCATAACTAGCCTCTCGAAGCATTTCATAATTATGGAGGTCAGAGCAGCCAGGTTGCAGTCATTGATGCACTCTGCATATGTCTCCTTTGGTACTGGGATGATGATGGTCTTCTTGAAGCTGATGGGGGCTTCAGATTGTAGCAAGGAGAGGTTAATGATGTCAGTGAATCCTCCTGCCAGCTGGTTCACTGAGAATCTGAGTGCATGGGCCGGGGATTCCATCTGGGCCAGAGGCAGTAGGAACTGCAGATGCTGGAGAATCCAAGACAACAAGGTGCAGAGCTGGATGAACACAGCAGGCCAAGCAGCATCATAGGAGCAAAAAGGCTGACGTTTCGGGCCGAGACCATTCATCAGAAATGGAGGAGGGGAAGGGCGTTCTGAAATAAATAGGGAGAGAGGGGGAGGCAGATAGAAGATGGATAGAGGAGAAGATAGGTGGAGTGGAAACAGACAGGTCGAAGAGGCGGGGACGGAGCCAGTAAAGGTGAGTGTAGGTGGGGAGTTAGGGAGGGGATAGGTCAGTCCAGGGAGGACGGACAGGTCAAGGGGGCGGGATGAGGTTAGTAGGTAGGAGATGGGGGTGCAGCTTGAGGTGGGAGGAGGGGATAGGTGGGAGGAAGAACAGTTTAAGGAGGCGGGGACGAGCTGGGCTGGTTTTGGGATGCGGTGGCGGGAGGGGAGATTTTGAAGCTTGTGAAATCCACATTGATACCATTGGGCTGCAGGGTTCCCAAGCGGAATATGAGGTGCTGTTCCTGCAACCTTCGGGTGGCATCATTGTGACACTGCAGGAGGCCCAGGATGGACATGTCATCTGAGGAATGGGTGGGGGAGTTGAAATGGTTCGCGACTAGGAGGTGCAGTTGTTTATTGCGAACCGAGCGTAGGTGTGGTCCCCGAGCCTCCGCTTGGTTTCCTCGATGTTAAGGAGGCCACAACAGGTACAGCGGATGCATTATACCACATTGGCAGATGCGCAGGTGAACATCTGCTTGATGTGGAAAGTGTTCTTGGGGCCTGGGATGGGGGTGAGGGAGGAGGTATGGGGGCAGGTGTAGCGCTTCCTGCGGTTGCAGGGAAAAGTGCCGGGTGTGGTGGGGCTGGAGGGGAGTGTGGAGCGGACAAGGGAGTCACAGAGAGAGTGGTCCCTCCGGAAAGCAGATAAGGGTGGGGAGGGAAAGATGTCTTTGGTGGTGGGGTCGGATTGCAGATGGCGGAAGTGTCGGACGATTATGCGTTGGATCCGGAGGTTGGTGGGGTGGTACGTGAGGATGAGGAGGATTCTTTTTTGGTTGTTATTGTGAGGACGGGGTGTGAGGGATGAGTTGCGGGAAATGCAGGAGACACGGTTGAGGGCGTTCTCGACCACTGAGTGGGGGAAGTTGCGTTCCTTGAAAAACGAGGACATCTGAGATGTGTGGGAGTGGAATGCCTCGTCCTGGGAGCAGATGCGGCGGAGGCAAAGGAATTGGGAATAGGGGATGGCATTTTTGCAGGAAGGTGGGTGGGAGGAGGTGTATTCGAGGTAGCTATGGGAGTCGGTGGGCTTGAAATGGATATCGGTTTCTAGGTGGTTGCCCGAGATGGAGACAGAGAGGCCCAGGAAGGAGAGAGAGATATTAGAGATGGTCCAGGTGAACTTAAGGTTGGGGTGGAAGATTTTGGTGAAGTGGATGAACTGTTCGAGCTCCTCGTGGGGGCACGAGGCGGTGCTGATGCAGTCATCAATGTAACGGAGGAAGAGGTGGGGTTTAGAGCCAGTGTAGGTACGGAAGAGGGATTGTTCCATGTAACCTACAAAGAGGCAGGCATAGCTTGGGCCCATGCAGGTACCCATGGCCATCCCCTTTGTCTGTAGGAAGTGGGAGGAATTGAAAGAGAAGTTGTTGAGGGTGAGGACGAGTTCGGCTCAGCGGATGAGGGTATCAGTGGAGGGGGACTGGTCGGGCCTGCAGGACAGGAAGAAGCAGAGGGCCTTTAGGCCATCTGTATGGGGAATGCAGGTGTATAGGGACTGGACGTCCATGGTAAAGATGAGGTGTTGGGGACCGGGGAATTGGAAGTTCTGGAGGAGGTGGAGGGCGTGGGTGGTGTCACGGACGTAGGTAAGGAGTTCCTGGACCAAGGGGGAGAAAATGGAGTCTAGGTAGTTGGAGATAAGTTCGGTGGGGCAGGAGCAGGTGGAGACAATGAGTCGACCAGGGCATTCAGGTTTGTGGATTTTGGGAAAGAGATAGAAGCGGGCAGTGCGGGGTTGGGGAACGATGAGGTTGGAGGCTGTGGGTGGGAGGTCACCTGAGGTGATGAGGTTGTGGATGGTTTGGGAGATGATGGTTTGGTGCTCGGGGGTGGGGTCATGATCAAGGGGGCGGTAGGAGGAGGTGTCGGAGAGTTGGCGTCTGGCCTCGGCGATGTAGAGGTCAGTGCGCCATACTACAACTGCGCCTCCCTTGTCCGCGGGTTTTATGGTGAGGTTTGGGTTGGAGCGGAGGGAGCAGAGGGCTGCATGTTCTGCGGGGGAGAGGTTGGAGTGGGTGAGAGGGGTGGAGAGGTTGAGGTGATTGATGTATCGATGGCAGTTGGAGATGAAGGGGTCAAGGGAGGGTAGGAGGCCTTGGGGTGGTGTCCAGGAGGAGGGGGTGTGTTGGAGGCGGGAGAAGGGGTCAATAGAGGGAGGGTTAGGTTCACGGTTGAAGAAGTAAGTATGGAGGCGGAGGCGGCAGAAGAACTGCTCTATGTCCAAACGTGAGCGGTATTCGTTGATGTGTGGGTGGAGGGGGACAAAAGTAAGCCCTTTACTGAGGACTGACCAATCGTCCTCAGTAAGGGGGAGGTCTGGGGGGATGGTGAAGACTCGGCAGGGCTGGGTGCTATTGTCCCCTCTGGAGCTGCTGGCTGTGGAGGCTGTGGGCGGAGCGATGTCGGCGTCGGCTATGGGCGGAGTTGTGTCGGCGTAGGCTGTGGGCGGAGTTGCGTCGGCGGTGGGTGGAGTTGCGTCGGTGGTAGGCGGCGTTGCGCCGGCGGTAGGTGGAGTTGTGCCGGCGTCGGCGGTGGGCGGAGTTGCGTCCGCGTCGGTGATGGGCGGAGCGGCGTCGGCGGTGGGCGGTGCGGGGTAGGCGGTGGCAGCAGCGGTGACGGTAGGTGCATCTTCAGTGTCTGTGGTGTTGGTTTTGGAAATGGAGGCGGTGGCATCGGCAGCGATGGGGTTCGCTGTCCCGGAAGTGGGGTACCCGGCGGTGGCGGATGTGACGTCATCTGTGGGTTCTCCGACAGTGGCCTCATGGCCAATGGTGGCGGGCACATTGTGGGGAAGGTCCTGGGTAGGGATGGGGATTTGGGGGGTGGAGGAAGCCCGTTTTGGGTGGTAGGCACCAGTAAGTTTACTGTACTTACAGTTTTTAGTGTCCAATAAAGCTGAGTAGAATTGTGAGTTAAGGTTGTGGATCCTACAAAGAATGAAAAACAGGAGAGGTCCTTTGCAGGTCTGGAGAGGGAGGCTCTGAGCTGGGGTAGGCTTGATTGTAGTGCCCGGAGATGCTGGCGCATTGCTGCGAGTGTGTGTTTCAGGAGTCGCAGGGAGAAATGCCAGTTTCTTTCCTTGGGTTCACATTTAAGAAAGCTGATCTGACGTCTTCAGCAGTCACTGAGAGAACAGGTGTATCCAGGGCTTTCGGGGCTGGTGACTCCGTTCCATTGGCATTCTGCTCCAAGCAAGTGTAAAAAGCATTGAGCACATCTGGGAGTGATGTGTTTCTGTTGCTATTCTGTTCTGCTCCATTTTGTACCTCATTATGTCGTGTAGGCCTTACCACAGGCAGCGGATGTCCATGTGGTTAGTTTGGGTCTCTAACTTAATCCAGTATTGACTCTTAGCATCTCTAATGACATTGTGGAGGTCGGCACGGTGGGTCAGTGGTTAGCACTGCTTCCTCAGAGCACCAGGGACTCGGGTTCAATTCCAGCCTCAGGCAACTGCCTGTGTGGAGTTTGCAAATTCTCCCTGTGTCTGCATGAGTTTCGTCCAGTTCCCTCCCACAGTCAAAAGATGTGCAGGTTGGGTGGATTGGCCATGCTAAATTGCCCATAGTGTTCAGGGATATGTAGATTAGGAGGGTTATAGGAGTATGGGTCTGGGTGGGATGTTCCGAGGGTCTGTGTGGACTTGTTGGGCCGAAGGCCCTGTTTCCACACTGTAGAGATTCCATGATCCCATGATGTATCTGGATTTCCTGTAACAATCTGGGTTGTCTGACTTGAATGTCGCATGTCAGTAGACAATGGATTTCCTGGTTTATCCATGATTTCCAGTGGGGAACACACAGATTGACTTCTTTGGCGTACAGTCATGTACGCACATACTAATAAAGTCCATGGTGGTAGTAGCATGCTCGTCTAGGTTGGCTGCTGAAACCTTGAATATGGACCAGTTCACCAATTCCAAGCAGTCCCACAGAAGCTCTTCCACTGCCTCAGACCAGCACAGCACTACTTTCCATACTGGGTCCCCACGTTTCAGCTTCTGCTTGTAAGCTGTGGGGAGTAACACAGTGTTGTGATATGGTTTTCCAAAGTGTGGATGGGGTATGGAGTGGTAAACATCTTTGATGGCTGTGTAGCAATGGTCAAGGATATTCAGACCCCTAGTGGAACAGGAAATGTATTGATGGCATTTTGGAAGCACCCTCGTGAGGTCGGCCTGGTTGAAGTTGCTAGCCGTGTTGAATAAGGCCTTGGGGAGTTTTGTCTCAAGTGCATTTGTAAATTTCACCCAGAGCATTCTTCACTTCCACCTGGGGTGGTATGTTGATTGCTGTCAGGATGGCAGGGGTGAACTCATGCGGCAGGTAGTAGGGACGGTATTTCACTGTTAGATATTCTAGGTACGGGGAGCAGTAACTCTCCAGGCTTGCCACATCTGAGCACCGGGAGGTCTTGGTGAGGAGGTAGACCCTACCACCCTTTGTATTACCCAAGATTACCATGCAGTCCATGTACTGTATGGAGAAACATTCAGGTTGTAAGGCACTGTCAGGTGTAGCAGCATTGAGCCATGTCTCTCTAAAACAGAGCGTGCAGAAAGTAAGTCTAGTTCTAAGTTCATCCATTTTGTTTTCATAGCTTACATGTTTGCCATCAGTATGGTGAGGGGAGGGGAAGGGACGTGAAACTGTGTTGTTTCAGGCGCACTTGCAGGCCAGCACGTCTTCCACATTTTCTGGTAGGTTTCTTGCATCTGGATGGTCCCAGGCATCAGAGGTACAAGTCTGCTGGTCCAGAAGGTAAGAGAGTCGAGTCGGGTTGGGTCTCCTTGGGGTTGTGTCACAGCAGGATTTGGAGTTCGGGCCTGGGCTGGTCGGGCCACCTCAGAGTCGAGTCGTTGCAGAGGCTGGGTTCGTTCTGGGTCAGGTCAGTTCACTGCACTCAGAGTTCGGGACATGGTTCCGGGTTTCCTCACGATCAGGAAGGTCAGGCCTGCAGGAAGCCAGTAGGTTTACTCTGGGCCTGTGAATCCAACATCAGTAATGCTCCGCCTGGACATTCATAGGATCTTCAGGCCTGTGAGTAGATTTAAGAGAACACTGTCAGTGATTTTTACAGACTTAGAATTGAGGTTTAAAGGTGCAAAATGATTGTAAGAAATGTGAGAATAAGATCTGCTGTAGAGAGCTCGCAAACAGTCACCCTGTGTCGATGTCATATGTAATGGTGAGGTAGGCTTGAGGGCCTGAATAGCTTATTCCTGTTCTTTGTTCCTTATTTTCTTTTAATAGGCTGAACATGTGGGTTACCTTGATTTCTACATTAACGAGAATATTAGGTTTTTGTGATTCTTTTCCAATAAATTTTCATGTCTATTGGCTTGGTACTGTCCCTTCTTCATTTGTCTTTAATCACAATCCAAAATCCTACTTAGTGTTGTTTTGCAAAAGTAATATTATATGATACGTTTTTCCCATTTTCTGAAAGACATGGTCTCAAAAAGTTTGAATTGGAAGGACAGTGTACTCCTGCGCCAAACCTTTCTACCTGTCAATACTTCTAATTTGAAGATCAACCTGAGTAATCTGCCTCATTCAATTTATAGCCTTCTGAATAATCCAGCACTTCTCTAATGTCAGCAATTTACTATTACCTAGTGGCTGAATAGGTAATTTCCTATTTGTTGAGGTGCAAAATTCCTCTTAATGCTGATTGAGCACCTTGATCTTATTGCCAGGCACCTGCTTATTGTGGAATGTATTCTTTGCTGCTGGATTGTAATTGAAGCAACAAATTGTGTTGAAAGGACTATTAATCAAACAACTTAAAATTTCCATTCAAAGTATAATGATTGTAACAAAGTCAGCCAGATTGACCTCATGGAATATGAGTTCCCCATTCGAGGCTGCTAATCTGATCCAATCCTGGCTGACAGAAGAACAGGAATGTCAGACATCCTGTTCGCTGGCTGTGAGGGAGCTGAAGCAGTGTCAAGGACTTTGCTGGAAGTGCAAATGGGGGCAAAATGCCATTCAGTAATTCTAACAGACAATGGGAGAGAGCATCTTCTTATAACCAGGGAATTCAGAAATGAACAGAAGAAGGATAAAAATGGAGAATTAATTAATTGTCATGATTGTAATAAAATATGCTCTATAAATTATCAACATCAATCTGATTTTAATGTTGAAGAGTTTCAGGAGCTGAAATGGTTTCAAACTTGAAAAACACTGACTCAAAATCGCTGCCTTGCTCACCTGACCACATGTTGAGTTAAGCTTAGTGACACAATAAAAAAAAATCAGTTTGAACTGAAATTAATTTTTGTCAAACATGTCCTGTTTGATTTATACTTTCATGAGAAGTTCACGTGCTGGAATTAAAAAGTAACATCCCCTTCAATTATCCAGCTGTGGGGCATCAAATTCAGACATGGGAATACAGAAGTTAGCAATGTTTCAACGATCTGCTTTGGTACATGTGTGGAGGTAGATTCTGACTGAAACTAGAGAAGGCACTGTCTCGCTTTCTCTATTTGGCCTCTCAGGAAGGACAAATCCAAATCCGAAAGCAAATTGGAGAAAGGTGTGAACATTGAGAATTCAAAGATATCAGCAATATTCATGGCTGTCATTAATCCAGGAAATCTCAATTAACTGTGGTCACACATTAAAACCTACCACCTCAAGAACACTCTATGGACCTTAAACATATACTCTTTTATCTTCCTTTTTGTAACTGTACACAATTTTTGATGCTGCACCTTTCAAATTCTGAACCAAAATTCTATGCACCTTTCCAAACATCAAAACACTGATGGTACTATATCAACTAATCAGAGTAATGGGTAAAATGTTCCCCTTCCTTTTGTGTGGAGTAATGAAGAGTATGGAGGATGAGAATGAAAAAAGCAAATTCTCATAAAACTCATCCAATTTTCTCCTCAGTCCTCAGATGTTTACTTTGGATTCTCACCCTTGAGTGGTGATTGCCTTATTTCCATGCGTTTGTATTTTATTGAAGCCGCAGCTCATCCTATTTACCACTTCCAATCCTCCTCCAACAAGAGACTGAGTACCTGGAGATTGCAGCCTGCTGAATGCCTGTCTCAGTCATCATGCAACTGTTTCTTCTATACAACATTCCAGGATGCATTATGGACACTATCCTCCTTCGGACTTCATCCACTCGAATCGGCATCAGCATGATGGACTGAAGATCCTTCTAAGTATCCAGTTGCCATTGACAGTCAGTTGAGCCTGGGTATCCACAGCTGTTACCAACCTACCCATGGAGACAGTCAGGTGCACGCATGCTAAAGTCAGACTGATATTCACGTTTCCTATTACTGCAGTTTGACAAACCTATCAACGGCTGACTACAGGGTATTATCTCTGTCTGGGGCTGAGAAAGTGTCTGGTTTCTGACAGTCTTATGGGCACCTGAAATCTTGAGCATTTCTTCCTTCACTATTTGCAGAGACATGTCAGTGATGTGAGCACCAGATTGGGTTCCTGAGTCGAACTTCGATAAAGTATTCACTGAAGTGAAAGTCTCTGAACTGGTGGAGGGTGAAAGTAAAAGCCTTACCAGTGCATCCTCTGAGTGTTGCAAGCCTTCCAACTCAGAGTTGGAGGTGGAGCTGAAGACCACCTGCATTAACCTCTTTGGAGAGATTTGCTGTGAGGTATCAAATGCCTGAATAAGTATAGAAAGGGATGCATAAAAGCTTTTGCAGAGTAAGAGTTAATTCATTCTTTAGATTTCATCATCATAGAATCCCTACAGTGTGGAAACAGGCCCTTCGGCCCAACAAGTCCACACCGACCCTTGGACCATCCCACCCAGACCCATCCCCCTGTAACCCACACACCCCTGAACACTACGGGCAATTTAGCATGGCCAATCCACCTAGCCTGTACATCTTTGGACTGTGGGAGGAAACCAGAGCACCTGGAGGAAACCTATGCAGACACGGGGAGTATGTGCAAACTCCACACAGACAATCTTGATTTTGATTTTGATTTTATTGTCACATATACTTAAGTACAAAAGCACAGGAGTACAGTGACAAGTGTATCATGTCACCACACAAGGTTACACTGAGGACACTTGACATAGTAGATGTGGAAAGGTTGTTTCCCCACATGGTTGAGATCTAGGACCAGCGGCCATAATCTCAGAATAAGGGGTTGCACATTTAAGACTTAGATGAGAAGGAATTACTTCTCTCGGAGGGCCATGAATCTGTGGATAAGGGCATAAGTTGATAATGGGAGAGCTGCACAGCACAATGAAGTTGGCTGGGTTGGTTTCTTATTTGTGTCTCCACATCACCCCAAGAGCTGTCCTGGTCATGTTTGTCCAGATCCAGAATTTCAGTTAGACATGATGAGCTTGATGGGGTCTGCCACCTTTACCCCAGTAGTTTTGAGTCTCTCCGCCCTGTTATGAGCTAGATTTTCCTGCAATGAGACAGAAGGATGAATTGAGTATGACAAAATTGAATGCAAATGATGTTAGTGGCTGGGCATGAGAAGGAAAGGTGGCAAAGTTTCCCCAGTTACTGAATAAGAAAGGCAGAGAGCAGGAAGAACCAATAGTTATCCCTTGTCTGGAAGTGGAGAGCATGCCTCACTTTCCTTCCGTGATATTTCATAAGTCGCACATCTCAGTATGAGGAGCCGTTCTTGCCTTGCAGTGTCTGAGTGGTGTGTAACTGGTCTTTAAATCTGGGACCAGTGACACGGAATCTGGAAGATTTCGGCAGTGGCGAGCTCATCCACTTCACTCACCACATGATTGCCTGAAAGACATGCCCAACATCCCAGTTGCAAAATTAATGAGGTGAAAAGTGGGAGATCATGTAAGAAAATTCACTCTGGGCCACGGCGGGCTGAATTAATCTCACTTGACAAAAAATCCTTAACTGCAAGGGAAATATTCAGCCCTACGTCAGCAAGATAAAGGAGCAAGGGTTTTTTTGAGAAAACTATTCAACAACTGGTTCTAGCAACTACAGTAGGCCTCAGTAACTGAATCTGTTAATTGATGGTTAATTAAATTACGGATCCATATTCATGGCCACACACTTCATCCCTTTTCCATCTTCCTCTCTATGGAATGGATCCATGTTCATCTCTTGGACAGACATTTAAAAATCCAGTTAGGTAACTAGAAAGCAACAACATATCAATACATCAAATGGTGAGAAATACCACTGTTCTTTGTAGGCTCTGGCCTGAGGAAGTGTGATATTTTGATGCCTTATGGAAAGTCAAATATAATAACCTAGTCCCTGAACAAGTGCAGCAGTTACATCTTCATTCATGGTCTGGCATAGATACGCTGTAGGGTTTGTATGACATTATTGAAAAAAATACATCCCATTCTCGCCCACTTTCCAAATCAGACCACAGCTTACGGCATCAGACACAGGTAGACTCAGCACTGAAGTTACCTCGGGAAGCATTAAAAAGTCCTTTGTTCACTCAGAATTTACCTATCTCCTATGCTATGGAAAGTAATTCCACACATTGTTGTTTCAAACATTTCGCAGCTTTTCTTACGTGGTTTTGCTGGTGATTATCAGGCTATGGTTTCTGCAGTTCCTCAGAAATTTTATTATTGTTCTAGTCCTTAATGTCATTTTGGGAATTTTATATGAAATCAAACATGACATTTTCACCAAACAATTTCTCATTGTCAATAAAATAAATGATTACAATACCTGCAGATATTCTGTGGTGCTTGCTGCTAAATGCATTGCCCTCTGTGGAAGGTGACATATATAAATGCTAAATTAGAACTTTCAGCTGAAATAAGAATGTTTGGCGGAGACTGATGCAAATAAATTTATTTGTTTCTGATTTAGGGATTGCAAGAACAATCAGTCAGGACATTAAATTTTGGATAGGAATTCAGTTACTGACTATTAGAGTATGTACAACTGGACAAGTGGTAAGGACAGTAAATCAGGTCTAGCTATATATTGACAACAGCCTAATGCATTGATCATTCACATTCTTTTATTCTAACTCTTTTATTTAGCCTTTGAAGTCATGTTAATCCTCTTAGCAATGCTCTTTGCAGGTAATATGCAAGCATTTATAATCAATGCTGTGAAGTAATAAGGATGAAAAAGGTATTAGATGATATTAAGTTGAATGCAGGCAAACTCAGCAAATGTTAATACTTCTGGCAGTGTATGCAATGTACAGAAAAACAGCATCAGGCTTAAGATAATAGATCCCTGCCTGATTTGTTGTCTAAACTTGCTTTAATCAGCTTGAATGCTTGTAAGGCATCAGATTCTGGCCTTAACGTCAAAGCTTGTCCATAAATAATAGGTAGCTGAAGGAACCAGACTTCAGCTGGTTCTCAGGAAGGGAACATATTGTCTCAAAGGTCTAAAATTTCATTGCCATCCCTCCCACTTTACAAGTGCATGATGGCAATTTAGGTACATGAATCACAGAAAACTAGCATGCAGGTCAACAGGTAACAAGGAAGGCGAATGAAATTTTCACATTTATTGCTGAAGGAAGAGAGTATAAAAATAGGGAAGTGTTGCTGCAATCTTACAAGTCATTAGTGAGACCACACCTGGAGTAGTGTGTACAATTCTCGGCCCCTTACTTGAGCAAAGATGTAATTGTATTGGAGGCAGTTCAGAGAAGATTTGCTAGATTGATTCCACAGATAAGGGACTTGTCTTATGATGAGAGATTGTGAAGTTTAGGGGTATAATGTCTGTATCTAATTGAGATAGATAAGATGTGAAAGGTGATTTACAACATGGATATAGAAAGGATGTTTCTTCATGTAGGGAAATCTAGAATGACAGATCATAGTTGTAGGTTAAGGAATAGCAAATTTAAAACAGAGATGAGGAGAAATTACTTCTCGCAAAGGGCCATGACTCTGTGGAATTCATGATGCCAGAATGTCATGGATGTCAGGACACAGAATAAAGTTAATGAAGAGATGGACAAATTTTTAATTAATGATGGGTTGAAGCAAAATGAAAAGTCAGCAGGAAAATGAAGTTGAGGCCAAAATGAGATCTGCCACTATCATATCAAATGGTAGAACAGGCTCAAGGTTTGAATTGTTTATTCCTGGTCCCAGTTTTTATGTTCTTAAGAAAACACACACACACACACACACACACACAGAGACACACAGACATAGGCATCCAAGGCATATCCTTGAAGCAGACCAAATAAAATGTCCAATATCTGTTTTAGGTTGCTACTGGTGTGCTTGCTGAATCCAAAATAGTGGGATCTCATTGACAATTCTGAAGTTTCCAAAGCAATGATGATTTAAAAAGTCACTTACCCAGAGCTGGAACTGGAAATCCATCTCTTTTCTCCATGCAATATAGCTTTTCCACGATCCAATCACCTTCTGCCTCTTAGAACCTACTATTGGGCTGAAATTTGAATCTGCTTTGGCAACAAACTGCCTTTGGGTATGCAACATGTGCCTGTAGTCTCTCAATCTCGATCAACTAAGACTCGGTGCCTAATTTTGCATTCCCTGATTTACCAGTTTGGTTTCAGAGAACAGTTTGTCTGCCAAAATTCATTTCAGGAGGCTGGCATGATTCAATTTCACCCACAATACCTTCTCACCAGACCATTCCTGACTAGCTACTGACAAAGGTGTTGGCAGAATATGAATATTAGTCTGTGAGGCAGACCCACTTAAAGCAGAATCAGAAAAGTAAGAGAGAAAATGAGAAGAAACAAATGTTAGAAAAGCCAAAAAGTAGAAATTTATGTTAGAGAAGCTCTCAGAGCTAAAATTATCTTCTGAAGCAAAATTAATAAACAAGCTAAGGGATTGAAAAATATTTGATAGCTGCACATCAATGAATTTCCCACCATGCAAAGCAACATCCAATATAATTTTAATTTAGAGTGATGTGCTTGTGTAACATCTTCATGCAAACAACTAATACTAATATATATTTTCAATTCTTTGAAGGCCAATAAACCAAACCAAAATTTTAGTCAGTGGAACATGCCCAGTAATCGGATTGGATTGTAATTGCAAAGTGGGAGCACCTTATATTATTATTTACTTATCCTAGCTAATTAGAATGAACATTGATTAATCCTGTAATACGGACCTGTGCATTAAATCTGAAAGAGAGTGAGAAGCCCAAATATGAGCATTTTCTCAAGAACCGATCAATGCATACTAAGTATGTTTTAAATATCTTCTGAGTTCTAAGATTTAAATTATGAATATGAACGAAACAGAGTTGCAGATTAATATCCGCTGGCATTGAACTGCAGGTGCTCTGTCTCATTTCTCTTGTGAGTTTAATCAAACATGATTGGGAACTAACCTTCTGGATATGTTTCTTGGCTAGATATAAATGAATGTCTCTGGAGATGAAAATCAGCAACTGTTGAAAACCTTGAATTTGATGTGCCAAACTGTTTAAAGTATTTTAATAAGGCACATTTTTTTTCCATTATTTTTAATTTGGCATTGCCATGCAATCCCTTCTGGGAGCTCCACTTTAATTAATGAGCACTTCAGATTAAAATATTATGCTCTTCTGTTTCCTGTCACCAATATGTTCATTATGAACATAAAATAATCTGAAGTACCTCTGATAGCAAAAGAATGTACAATTTTTCTGTTCACATCTTCCATAATATCTCAACAACTATAGCTTATAATCACTTGGGCTAACTAAAACAATTAGATGCCAGACTTGCCTCAGCGGTCACACTCTTGTCTTTGATATAGAACATCAATCAGTTTAAGTACCACTCCCATGATTTAAGCATATATTGAAGTGTGGTCTTTGGGTAAGATGTTAAATTGAGGACCTGCCTCTACCCTCTAATGTTTCTTTTAATTTCATTTGAGGGACAGAAAGCAACTGGCAAGGCCAATATTTATCATTCTTTCCTGACTGTCTTTCAGAAGATGGTGGTGAACTTCTTTTTAAACTTTAAAATTCTTTTCTTGTTGTATGGGATAACTGTTAGTAAGGAAATTATAGGACTTTGACCTTGTGACAAGATGGTGAATGCATAGGTTCCCAGTCAAGATGGTGTGTGACTTGAAATTGAACTTTTGAAATGGTGATGTTTCTACCTGCCTGCTGCCCTTATTCTTCAAGATGGCAGAAATTCCAGGTTTGGTAGATCTGACAAAGGACTGGCCAAGTTGCCATTTGTAACAAATGCACTAAAATCAGGATAGACTAATCATTACTTGGCAGGCGACCAACTGAAGAAGTATTCTTTATTAACTTCTATATGCAACTGAAAACCCATGTTGCATTTATATATTAATGCAGCTCTTATTTGATATAATTGGGAGCCATGGTGAACAGATAGTAAAATATTTAATGTGGCAGAAAAGGTGCCAAACTAGCAGGCTGCTTTTATTCTGAATAGTGTTGAGCCTTTTGTGTGTTCTTGATTCTGGAGACATTCAGGCAAGTGAAGAATATTCCATAACAATTCTGTCATGTGTCAGTAGATGGTGGACAGGTTTTGGATAGTTGACATTGAGTTGGTGTAAATGATCCAATAGTGCTATTTTGAGGTGGGGATTATTTAGCTGGTGTTCTACCAATATTTATCTTTTAACCAACATCAGGAAGCAAATTATCCAGTCATTGTTAAGTGCTTATTTTATGACCTAGCCAGTTGCAAATTGACTGCCTCGTTTCCTATAATTGTTGCAATCCTCACTAAGACCAAGAGCTTTCAAAATAGTAAATTAATTTTCCATTGACAAACATAAAGGATCATAACACAATTCCACATTTAAAGGTTATGATCTTAGTTTTTAACAAATGCACTAAAAACATAGACTGATCATTACTTAGTAAGCAACTGATACACTAACTATACAGATTCGAACAAGGTCAGCCAGGTGACCTAATAGAATATGATTTTGTTGATTGGGGCTGTTAACCTGGTCCAGTGAGGGAGCCTTGGCTGACGGATATAAATAGGAGTGTCAGACATTCTGATCATTCTAGGAGGAAGCTCTGAGCCAGTTGGATCAGTGTCATGTACTATGCATATGTTAATAAAGGATGACTCGGTGATGGGATACTAGCCTTCATGGAGTTATTCCACGAACCTACTGAATAAATATAGCTGAAAATCCAAAACTGCATGTGGACGTTAGTCCACTTTCTCAGCAGAACTGTAGTGTTAAGTTTAAAGTTCAATTCAACTCCTGGCTTTAAAAGGATCTTTAAACACTGCTAGAGCAGGTGAATCTTCCAGTGTCCTTATGAAACATTCCTCCCTCACTCAACTCTTTGAGCACAATCAAATGGACTTCCTGGTGCAAAGTACCTTTGAGAGGTTCTATGGTTATTAGCTTATCACTGTCCTAGATTTCTCTGTGCAATACTGTGCTTGGTGATTAGGGTTAGGAAAAGTAGTTCCTTTCTTCTATCTGGAATAGCAACACCTACAGAAATCTTCTCCCCCAGTACTCTTGATCTGACTGCCACTGAGAGTATGCAAATATGTAAAGAATTAAAAAAGCTGTCTTCTCTTTTGCGTCCAGATATTAACTCTAGTTACATCCAATAAGTTTTGATCTAAGCCCTGTCCACATGGGAGCCAGATGAAAAGGACATGTCTCCAGTAATATTTAGCACATGTTCACATGCCACTCTATAAACTATTATATTTTATTTTGAATTAATTGAGACGGTTTAAAGTATAATCATGTTGTAGTGTTCAGAAGTCATAACACATCATAGAATGAAATAGACTTCAAATGTAGTCCAATGTCTGTGACTTGTTTTAGAAGACGTGGAGTGGTTGTGAAAGACACTTTATGAATAGGAGTCTTTTGCCTGCAGTTGATCCCTCAGCTAGGTTGGTTTATGTGTATCACAATTTACATCAATAGTCTTTAACTAGGACGGAAATAAAACAACCAACTAACTCAGGAAAAGAAGTACCCACCTCTAGAGGAGAGGTTTTTACTTAGATATGTGTGGCAAATGGGGCTAGAGAGGAGAAAAACTTGAGTTAATCATGCAAAATTGAAATGAATTAGGAAATAGGGTATGTCAAGGAAGCATTTGAGAAGTTTAAATAAAATTGCTGCTGACTTTTGATAGCTTTCTAAGGTGGTGATGGGATACATTTCTGATTTCTTGCAGGGGGCACAGAGCTATTAGGAAGAAAGTAATGAGATCAAAATCACACTTACATTGCATATAAATGAATCAGCAGAGTATATTTAACAAGTCTGGGGAGTTACAGGCCTTGTGGGATTTTGATATTGTGACAATAATGGAGACCTGAGTTAAGTAACAGCAGGTCTGGGTATTACAAATTCCTGATTAAAAGTTGGTCAGAAAAAATAGAAAAAAAGCAGAGAAAAGAGGATGGGCATCATTTTAGCCATTCTAGGAAGTGGCCCTCGAAACAGTGGATGCATCAATGGTCATCTTTCTGTAGATACTGGAACATTAGTGCAAAAATGGAAAATCCTGGAAAAACCCAGCTGATCAAGCATCACCAAAATAAAGTTAACATTTTCCATCCAGTGACTCATCATCAGAACTGAAGAAAGTGTGAATTGGTGATACTTAAGCTGATGATGGGAAGGTGGCATGTCAGGAGTGATAGGAATAGAAGGAGATGGTGCAAAGAGAGAGAGAAAAAGAAAGCAGACAAATGGATCGCTGAAAAAACATTAAAATCAAGATCAAAAAATCTATTGGAATTTTTCGAGAATGTAACTAGTAGGGTTGACAACGGGGAACCAGTGGATGTGGTTTACTTGGAATTTCAGAAGGCATTCCATAAGGGTCCTCTGTAAGAGATTAAGATTCAAAATTAAGGCACATTGGATGTAGTATACTGACATGGATAGAGAATTGGCTGGCAGATAGGAAGTGAAAAATAAGGATAAACAGGTCACTTTACTGATTGCTGGCAGTCAGCAATCAGTAAGGTGTCACAGGGATCAGAGCATGGACCCCAATAATGCACAATATATATTAATAATTTAGATATGGAATAAAATGTAATATCTCCAAGCCTGCAGATGACACAAAGCTGGTTTGGGGGGTGAACAGTGAGGATGATGCAGTGATGCTTCAGTGTGATTTGAACAAGTTGAATGAGTGGGCAAATGCATGGCAGAAGAAGTGTGAGGTGGATAAGTGAGTGGCAAACACAGCAAGGCTGATTATTATCTGAATGGTGATAGATTGAGAAAGGGGAGATACAAGAAGATCTGGTGTCCTTGTACACTAGACATTACTAGTAAGCATGCAGGTGCAGCAAATTTGAAGAAGGCTAATTGTATGTTGGCCTTTGTTGTGAGATGGTTCACGTACAGGGGCAGGGATGTCTTGCTGCAATTGTACAGAACTTTGGTGAGACCACACCTGGGGTTTCATGTGCAGTTTTGGTCTCCTTTTTCTGAGGACAGATTTTCTAGCAATGGAGGGAGTACAACAAACCTTTATCCGACTGTTTCCTGGGATGGCAGGACTGACATACGAAAAGAGATTGGATCAGTTACGTCCATATTCTCTGGAGTTTAAAAGCATTTTGCATAGGAATCTTCTGGAAATTTATAAAATTCTTATAGGTCTAGACAAGGTGGACACAAGAAAGATGTTCCTGGTCACTGGGGAGTCCAAAACCAGGTGTCACAGTCCATGGATATGGGGTAAGCCACTTAACACATGAGGTGAGGAGAAATTACTTCATCCAGAGAATGCTGAGCTTGTGGAATTCTCTGCCACAGAAATCAATTGAGGCCAACACGTTGAATGTTTTCAAGAAGGAGGTAGTTCTTAGGGCAACAGGGATCAAAAGATATGGGGTGAAAGCAGGAACAGAGTACTGAGTAGGATGATCAGCCATGATCATATTGAATTGTAGAGCAGGCTTGAGCTGAATGGCCTACTCTTGCTCCTATTTTGTGTTTCCATGTTTCTATTTTCGGTCATTTATGCATAATTATTACACCAGGTACTGCCCGATGACCATTGCTACATTGGAGTACCATATCAAAAGTGATTTTGAATAAAGACCGGTAAGATGATGATAGGCTCTTGCATTGTGGTAGTCCTCGCTACCACAGCTATGTCTCCTTGTTCCTTTGCCATTGGCAGGCTCCTGGTGTATGTCTAGTTTACTATCTAAAGTATGTAAAGATTCTTCTTCCTGTTTCTCATCATCCTCCTCAGAGTTAGTAAGTTTACTCAAAGCCTAGTTTTGTCTATTTAGAGATCTCTCCACTGCACAATGTTGCACGAACTGCAAATACCCAGAGCTACTGTGTAAAAATAAATGAATCCCTTGCTGGGCCATATTTAAGAGCTCCAACTGAGTTGTTGAGGTGCCCGAACGTTATCTTTAAATTGCTAAATTCCTGCATGATTGTGATCCTGGTTGATGGCTGATGTTGTAGTTGCTCTCTGCCTCAGGTAGCTAAAGGGCATCATTGATCAAGGTATTAATGTATAGGCCTGGCAACACATGTGGAGTGAAAGCAGAGTTAACATCTCAGGTCTAGTGACCCCTCTTCAAAGCAACGACCTCATTGTGGTTGCAGGCAACCTGCACATTGACTGAATGAAACAGCTGCTTGTTGACAAAGGTTTCCATTTTATGAGTTTAGGTCCTAATTGCAATGTGGGCACAGCCTATAACACCCCACCACTGATGGAAGCCTGCAAATTTTGGCAAACGCCGTGGCTTTCTATGCTTCGGGCACTAAATTCAAAGGGAAACTAACTCCCTTACGCTAGTGAACAGAGCATTGGTCACATCCTTACTGTGCCTGTGTTCCTGACCAGGAAATCCTAGCCAGGTTGTTTGACCTACCCTGAAAAGAGTCTGAGGTTAGAGAAATGTTAGTGCAGCTGTTACCTTCACACTAGCAGCACGTGGGAGTTGGTGTGATGTGAACCCATGACCCGAGAACATTAGCCTGATACTCTGGAGTATTAGTTCGGTGACATTACCATAACACCACTGCCTGTGTCTAAACATTAGTGTGCAGGATCCACATTTTTAGGGCTGAACTCCATAAGAGCCAGTTCACCAGTGGTCCAGGTCTCAAGCTATTAATGCTGTGAGGTGCATACTGGAGTAGACTCAGATACGGAGGGCCGGGCTACCTAGGAGCATGTTGATCTGCAACAGGAAGTGCTTAGCATACTGGAAAACACATTAGCTACAAACGTCGATTGACTTGTTCACTTGCATCAGCAAATCTATGCAACTCATTACAATGGAATTCCTCGTGACAAATTTGATAGCTTCTAGCTTAGCACAAAATTCTGCAGCGACAGCTCAGACAGGTCAAAGCCTGATGCTAGTTTCCATTGTTGAAAGTATTTGCAGCATGTCATGTTAGTCCAGCACCTTGCTCTGTCCCAAAGCACTGGGAATCAGGAGATGCCACCACAGTAAAGTAGTTTGGCTCCTTGGAAGAGGAACCTTTCTTTCAGAATGGCAGCATTCCCGCCATAACTTCTGAACAGTGCTGTGCTTATCAGCGAGCCCACCAACCCAGATCAGTACAGCACAGGCTGAGATGGTGGAGATTCTGGGCCTTTTAAAGCTCAGGTCTGCTCGAGACTATCAACCAAATCGATTAACAGTCTCCTTAATGGCATTTCACCAGCCTTCTACCTCCCAAGCTGAAGCCACTGGAGAAACATATCATCGAAATGCCAGGAAAGAAACATGAAAGACATGAGAACACTGACACAAGATGTTTGTGCAATTTATTAACCTAATTATTCATACTTTTGATTTTAGGTTTGCATTTTTTAAATTTTGTTTACAGTCAAGAGGAGGAAAATCACAAAGTATTGAGAGGAAAAGGAACAATGTAATATTGATTGTAAGAAGAAAGGAAAGAAATGTGAAATGTTTTATGAACAGGAACTTAGGGTGATGGTTGATGGAACATAACTGATCTCTTAGATCTCAAATTGAAAGGGAGTCTCCTATTTGCTTTCCTACTTCTGTTTCTCCTTTGTAAAACCACATTTATGGAGTAAGTGGTAGATGACTACAGATCCAGGCAACCTCTCAGAGGTATACTACAAGAATATTCCTGAAAGGTTCATGTAGCAGAAGTGTTGTTTAAACCTGTTGTTCGCTCAGTAATGAGCCTTGTGACAGAATGGTGCTCATTGCATTCCTGCTGAGCAGCTATGCACAGTTTTCTATTTGAATTCACTAACCATGTTTGGAGGAGACAACTTGTTACATAGTTTTACCTCAGATATAAAAGCAAAACATTGCATCTTTGGAAAACTGATATAAAAACAGAAAACTTTGGCAGCACTCAGCAGTTCCTGCAACATCTGAGGACAGAAAAGCAGATTTAACATTTCAGGTCTGTGACCTTTCATTGCAACTTTAACATGGATGCCTGGTTATAATAAACACAAGCTTGTGACAATCCAAGAAGTTAGAATAGCAATAGGTCATAGGCCCGTCAAGTCGAGTCTTCAATCCAAAAAGCTAATGATCGGATTGGAATATCATTTCCACTCTCCAGCCATATCTCCAAAAATGATGAATAAATATTGTGAATAAAAGAAGTCAAAGATTATATTACATCACAGGAAGTGCCTTATAAGGACGCCAGAAAAAATAATATGTAGAATTGGGACCATGAGTAGACCATTTGGCCTGTCAAACCTGCTCGGTCATGGTCATAGCTAATCTGATCGTCTTTTCAACTCCCACTTTCCTATCTGCTCCCCATAACTTTTGCACTCTTTTGTCTATCAAATGGCTATTTAACTCAGTATGAAGTAAGTTCAATGGCCCAGCCTCCACGCCTTTCCAGGAAAGAGAATTTCACAATCTTTATTCTTGCTTCTATACATTGATATGTTACCTACCAGGGTTAGTGATGTATAGTTTGTAGAGAAGTTCCCTTAATGGGGAGGAAAGCTATTCCATTCTTTTCCCTTCTTCCCCCTCCCACCCATCATCAAAAAGAGCATAAACATGCCAGTTTTGTACGTAGCAGTTTCCAAGGAATAACTACCACTGAGGTAAAGGTGAAGGTCAGCATAGCCTTAACAGATCATAGGCTGCTCTCTCATTTGAGAGAGACCTCTGATGGTGATTTAACTTGAGGGCCACCATGCCTCAGGTGAGGGGAGAGGAAGAAAAGGAGAATCCTTCATTTGTAGTAGCATGGGAATCATATATTACCTATCTCGGGATGCATGCATACCAGCTTTCATATTAATCTCATCTGATGTAAGAATTGAACTTACATGTTGGCATCACTGTGCATCACAAACCAGTGATCCAACCAACTGACCCAACCACCTCCCTGAACTATCACCGCATTCCTTTTGTCTCCCCATTGCTTGGGTGGCTTCTTGTACCATGCTGCATGGCCATTTAGCTTATCCATTCCGCAGTCTGTGCTCTCATCCAAGTAAGCTGAAAGCACCTCAGACCTGAGGCTGACTCTTCGCATGTCCATCCTCTGGGGCTCCTTACTTGCTTCACTTCCCTTCCCACCCTCCTGACCCTGATCACTAACCATACCTATCCTAAGAGGTCTGACTGCATTCTGGTACAAAGAATCCAGGGGACTTCCTCTCTCCTTGATGCATTGCAGTGTCTGTAGTTCAGCCTCCAGCATTATAAACTCTGACCCAAAGCCGTTTGAACTTACCACAGATAAATTTGCCCATGGATCGCAATGGTAACTTTGAGCTCCCACTTATTCAGCTTTGTCATACCACATGTACTGCCATTCGTAATCAATTTTTAAAATTTTTAATTATTTAGTTCTATTATTCACTGATGTTGTTTTTACTGTATCATGTTAATTTTACTAACAATATGCACACTGTGTTAAAACTTGTGAATAGAATAGGCTTTAAGCAATTAACAGATATTTAACAAAGAAGATGGCAGGCTATTATTGGTGACGTGCTGTAAGCATCATGTGCCAGGTCCACAGCCATTCACTATCCTCATGAATGATTTGGATGCAACTACCAGTTGTAATATTTCCAAATTTACTAATGGCACACAACCATGTGAATGTATGTTGTGAGGAGAATGCAATAAGGATTCAAGAGAACTTGGGCAGGCTAAATGAATGGACCAGTGTATGGTAGATGGAATGTAGTGTAAATAAGTGAGGAGATATTCACAGATAGTAGGAACTGCAGATGCTGGGGAACCTGAGATAACAAGGTGTAGAGCTGGATGAACACAGCAGGCCAAGCAGCATCAGAGGAGCAGGAAAGCTGACGTTTCGGGCCCAGACCCTTCTTCAGAAAAT
>NC_063337.1:74200714-74214826 GCF_021869965.1 Rhincodon typus
GGGACCACTGAAGGAGGCTGAGATGGATCATCCACTTGGCACTTCTGACAGAAGATTGCTGCGAATGCTTCAGCCTTATCTTTTGCATTGATATGCTGGGATCTCCCGTCATTGAGGGTGGGGATATTTGTGCAGCCTCCTCCAGTGAGTTGTTTAATTGTCCACTACCATTCACGACTTGATGTGGCAGGACTGCAGAGCTTAGATTTGATCCAACACCAGGAAGGGTCACCGGACCTGAAACAGTAACTCTGTTTTCTCCTTCACAGATGCTGCCAGACTTGCTGAGCTTTTCCAGCAACTTTGTTTTTGTTCCTGATTTACAGCATCCGTAGTTCTTTTGGTTTTTATTTAAATCATTATTTAAATATTTAAATAAATTATTTTTAAATGATTTAAAAATTATTTAAATGTAGGTAAGGGTGTCAAGAGGTATATATCTTAACACCTTGAACCAATGTTCCACATGCCTGAATAAATCAGTGCATGAGAGTATCACCCTCCCAGAGTCCAAAAATTATCATTGCAATAAAATGCCTGACAAGATCTTAATTGAAAAATGTAACCAAGGAGATGGAAGAGGAGAAGGATGCATAGAATCAAGTCAGAGCAGAAGGTAAACTTGTTGATGTTGTGTAGTTGCAACCAGGATATGGCTTTTTTGAGTGCTCATACTAGATAACATTGTATAAAAACCTGAAGTCCCCCTTCAATAATTTTCTTGTTATCTACAGGTGTAGAATAAAGTAGCCCAAGCACTTTTGTTGGACTCTCAATTGAGCTTTGTCATTTAAGTTCCATGCTTTGTTTACCATTATCTAAGACAATAACAGGATAAAGGAGTTGAAATTGATTTTAAGACTGTGGCACACAATGATTGATAAAGGACCAGCAGCACATTTCACTAGCTGTTCAATTTCCTTTCCACTGACAGCAAACAGGTGTAAAACCAACTATGTCTTCCCTATAATTCATTTTGCTCTTCCATCCAAGATCAATTTCACAGGCAATATCTCTGGAAAAATTTCAAATACAGTCAGACATAATACATACACTACATGGTGTCATGTTTGAGTGAACACAATGATTTTTCACATGGTGTTTCCCCTTTGTGCTGATGAATCCTCTTGTTCAGTACTTCTTTCTCTTATACTGTAAGATTCTGCTTTGTTTTCAGTCCATTTTCATTTGTTCATCACACTCAAATTCCCATGCTCAAGTTTCACTCATACTTTCTTCCTTATGCTTGTTCTGGTAAAATCACCAGGGAAGATGGATTTACTTTAGGGTAATTGTAAAAATGGCTATGAAGTGAATGCTGTTAACATGCCTGTTTATAGGTCGTATTTCAGCCTCTAACTTTGGAATTACTTTTTTGTCATGTTTTCAGAGAGCAATTAAGAGTCACATGTGGGGTGGCGTGTGAACCATGGTGTGAGTTTGCCTCCTAAGGGTGTTTTACCTTTTACAGCAACACTTATGACACACCAATAACATAAGAAACTTAAAGTGGAGATTGTGTTATTGAAGAATGCAACATACAATTATCGGAACTATGTCCAAATGTTACATTCCTCGGGTAGCTGGACTGATATTTAACTATAAGCTACAATTGAGGAGTATGCTTCCAGCAGAGTATCATATTCCACATGATCCAAGGTCAGATGGAGTATGAGCTCTTTATATCCTTAGGTCACATGTTATGATGCAGTGATAGCATTTTGAGCATATCTCTTAAAGATTTCCTGATGCACTGACTATGAGACATAGCGCAACAGGCCAGATGAGATAAAGACAATGGATTTTCTTCTCTGAAAAGCATTTGTGAACCAGCTAGAATTCATAGGAGTCTGCAGGTCAAGTCTTGGTCACCATTATTGAGACTAGCTTTTTGTTAAATTACAGATTTTTAAAATTATTCAATTGAATGTTATCAGCTGTACTGGTGGGATTTGAACAATTTGAACTTGTGTCTCTGGAATTGGAGTGGATACGAGATGACTATTTCAATAACATAACCAGTTGACTATGATCCTGTTGAAAAGGTGATGGATAGGTAAAAAAACAGTATTAACAAAAACAGAAATTGCTGGAAAAGCTCAGCAGCCCTGGCAGCATCTGTGGAGAAAGATCAGAGTCAATATCTCAGGTCTAGTTACCCCTCCATATCTACCTTTGTACTAAGCATGATCAAAGAAAGTGGAAACTGTTTTCCTCTCATTTCTGTTGACTTTAATTCTGCAACAGCTCCTTAACAGCCAAGTCAAATTCTGCCTTAATGGCAAGGGCAGTCATTTACCTCGCCTCTGGTAGTCAGCTGTTGTGGGCGGAGGCTGCATTGACATCTGAAGTGGAGTGAACTTGGCAGAATGAAAATTTGCCTTAAGATCACCATAATTTGAGATATGTAGTAAATCAACACAAACTGATCCACCTTCTCACTCAAGTATTGCAGATCCCTGAATCATCTAAAACTCTGTTAAAGAAGTAAGTTGTCTGCTGAATGATGTCCTTAATGTCAGGGTAGCTCTCATTGTACCAGTGCTTAGCAGTTGTATCGGGCTGCCCCAATGGATCCATTAGTCATACCATGAGAGGGTATCTCTGTCACCTAGTAGTTCACCATTCACATTGATCTGTAGTATTATAGGTTTCTCAGTACAAAAGTACCAGGGCAATTCCTTACATAGCTGGTGCTCACTGTTAATGGTTATCCAAGAACTGCATGTTGAAGGAATTGTTTTTTTTTCTTCCTTAACATCTCCATATTTAAATGAGAAACTGATATGGAAGGTGTACACTTAATGGCTTTCTGGATGATGGAGAATCCCACAGCCCTGTTAAATCCTTGAGCTTTCTCCCTTTGGTCTTCCTTCAGAGTAGGAAATGATATATTGTCTTTCCTTAAAACATGCGCAGGTTCTATGTAGAAGTTCATACAGACTTGTGATATCCTACTGATACCAACTTGTGGCAGGCTAGAAAATATTTAGCCAATAAATAAATGCTAGAATCTTTGACTGCCAAGAGCAGTGGAGTCCTAGATGTACACTGTAGCCTAAGCTTTTATTACATGCTAGTATGGATAAATGTGGGAATCTCTTTGGAAAAGCAAGCCTTCTCATGCCTGGCCTTGGGAACAATGTTTTCTGAAGCCTTTGGGTTTTTGGTGTCTCCACCTGAGACACCTTATTCCTTCTTTTATCCAGCAGCAGTAGTACTCTGCTTGGTCTTATCAGCTCCTCCTCCAGACTCAGAAAACTCTGACCAACAACCTCATGACCAAGCACTTCATTTCTCCCAGTGGCTCTGATAAGATGCCCAATGAGGTAGAGGAGACCAGCATTTACTCTTTTTAGGTGGAATCCTTCAACAACTTTCAGGAAAAAATACTGATAGATCATTGTTGAGTTCCTAGTAATTCTTTAATGTGTTTCAGAAATCTTCTTCAAACATGTTCTAGTCAGTTGATCTCCAGCAGTAAAATAAACATTGCAGAGTGAACGTGGGTTTAAGCAACTCTCAAAATCCTCATAAATGACTTTGCTCTTGTTCAGCTAGTCATTGTTAAGAAAGGTCACTAATGCAGTACTAGGCAATAAAATGTCATGCAACCTTTTTAGCAAATGCTAACAGACAAATTAATTGTCAGTTAGTGCCGTAACAACCCTTCTTAAGGCAGTTTCAAGCATGCGTTTATCAAAGTAGTTTACTAGTTAAAGGCTGACTTAACTGCTCTTATAGATCAACTGCTCAGCTTGACACTTCATTAATCCTTAAACTCCCTGAGCAAAATTGCCCCTATTGCTTCTTTTTTGGTTTAACAGTTTTAGTCTGGTTTTAGACTTGTAATTTTGGTTTCTATTTTACACAGTGTATTAAATGCATGTTCATGCACTCATTTGTGCAATTTACAGTTCATGTAAGTAAAAGGAAAAGGAATGATTTCAGTTTAACCAGATCAGCCTTAAACTAACAGGATTGATTGAGTGGTGACTGAAAAAAAAAGTAGAATGTTGAAATAACATGTAAACTGGTCTTATCAGTTTCCATAAAGTTGATTAGGTAAAAATTACACTATATTTTAAAGGCAAGGTTTGAAGAATGTTCCCAATGAATTCCTTGGCTTTTCCTCCTTTATTTAGCTGGAGTTAAAAAAAAAAAATTCCTCTGTGCAGCTTCAAACTGTGCCTTTAAAATCTGCAAGTTTCTTCGAGCTATATCTACATCTGCTGGAGAATATAAAATTCAACTAACTTACTTGAGAATTTTAGCTATGAAGTACATCCCCCAAGTATGGAGGGAACGTTGTGCAAATGTGATGATTTGAGGTTGTCAAGCCTGCACATAGGTCCCAACCTTCTGCTGTACCACTTTCCTGAAGCGTGCAAGAAAAAGGAATACCTGTGCAAAAAAATGGTTGTCATGTAATCTGTTTTCTTTCTCAGTTCAAAGATAACGGGGTTTAATTAGATGCTTTCAGGCCTACAATTTCATAAACCTGTCACAAAGAATGATTACCTGTCTGTGCGTCCGTGCTGATCACTATCTGTTGTGAACCTTGGTATAGAGCATCCCATGTATTCTGCTGCTCTGCATGGCTGTTAATTTACCAATACGAATACAGTGACAGTCATTGCTTGGATAACAATGCCCAAAAACAGGCCCTTGTTTACAGCTTGTAAATCACACCATCCATATCCTGTCACCATATAAATTGTAGGTTTGAACAGTCCAGTGAAGTCACTATCAGTCAACACTTTGTAACTCTCACCCTCTATAACCACGGCAGATTGCCAGAGGGAATTTGTATCGCATTTTGATGACTTGCTTCAACATTATCCTGAAACATTTCCTGTCACTTAACTTCATTATAGCACAAGTGAATCATACATTTGCACTGCAGCGAGTTTTGTATTGTCTCTTTGTAATGCACATTGTAACAATTTCAGACTCCATACAATAATTCTGATTGAAATGATCCCTCAATTTCCTGACTCATTTCCAATTATTCTTCCGTTTGCTTAACCCTGAAGCATATTTCGCATCTTGAGATGTGCTGTACCACTGAGTTCGTCAAAGCAGCTTCATAGGCAAAAAAGACTGCTGAATATGAGATTTTATGCTTCACTGGATAATGTTTCATGCTGAAAAAGGGTTTTTTGTCCTTGTAGATTGTGTATTTTTTATATATATATATACATACATATATATATATAAATGATCTTATTAAATAATGAATCAGATTTGAATGGCTGTATGGAGACACTTTGTTCTGTCTTTGTATTGCTGATCTGGGTGCCATAGCTCCTGAACTGTCTCTCCCATTGCATGTCTATTACTCCTTACTACTTTCTTCTGCTTGTCTATTTTTTTAAGCCCTCTTTTGTGCACTTGGAAAACCAAGCCTTTAGGATGTGCTGAAAAAATCACAGAATGCTATGGTAAAGCCTAGTAGCTCTAATTATCTGTAATCACATGTTGTCATCCAACAGCAAACTTAATGTATGGCACTACTCATTTCATTGTGTCGCATGGTCTCATGCCCACATGCCTACTCCACTCTTGTCCTCCAAGTGATCTACGAAGCAAGAATTTATGTAAGAATTTATATTAGTCACCTTTTTAGTTTCTGATTATTTCATTTTTTTAAAAACAAAAGTAACCTGGAGCACAGCTTTCAAGATTTTACAGCTATTGCTGTATGCTTTGAAGATTTAGGTGACAAAATTATTCACTATAATCCCAATAAAAGTATTTAAAATAAATGAAACTAGAAATTAGGTGTGAAGGTGAAAATGAGATTAGTCCTTACAATTGTTGCAGGCCTAACTCCTTCTGAAGTGAAGTTGAAACTTGTCAGATTGACCATCTGTGATGGCTTCTATAGTCAATTGGTTGGAAATTGGTCCCACTGGGGTTCTGAGCAGAACAGGCCCTGGGGGTGAGTGAAGGTTCCTTTATTTTACTTTTATGGTATTGACTGTCCTGGCTGTTGATAGCCTGGTTCAGTAAAGCAGACCCAATATACCCTCCTGCCTTGATTTGATGGTCAAATGATTTTCCTAAGGCTTCTATACAAAAGACTTACTGAAAGCTGACCTTTAACACAGTTCAAAACTCAAAAAAAATGATCACAGTCATTGCCAAATCATGCTTCCATATTGGTATTGATTTATCCCAATTGTGGAGCACAGACCAATCTTTGCCCTTTATTTAAAGTAATTGACCTTTAACTGACCCTTGGTTGGCTCTCATTCTGTTCGGCTTACAGTGAGACAGGAAGAGCTATTCATACCTCATGGGAAGTCAACAAATTCTGCTTATCCTTGGAAATGCTCATTGAATTTCAAGAGGATTCTTGCAATTTCTTTTAGAAACAAGTTTGGTCCCTGCTGAATCCACAAGGAAAGTAACATGACTTCTGGGAGCCATTTTGCAAGACTGCCTGTATCCATTTTAAAGACAGATTAGCATTCTTTATTAGAAGTATAATTGTATAACAGTATATTCCTGATACTATGACTTTGAATTTAACTTTCAGGCTTAACTTTAGTGGAAGAGTACCAGAACTGTCAGCAGCCTGTGGCACAATCTTAGGTGAGGTCCTCACAATCAACATAATCTAGAGAGTATCATTTAAGCATCTTTTAGAGCAGAGGTGCGAGCAACCTGCCTTTTAATTTGGCTGAAGTCATAGGGTTTGCGCACATCAGAGTCATAGTAAAAGGAAGATAAAAGATTCATATTTGCATAAGAGTATTCACTTGCATCCTTAACAGCAGGTCACAATTTCTGTTCTGTTCTTTTGAAACATAAAATTACTGTCAAAGCACAATTATCCCATCCTCCTTGCATTTGCCGACCTCTTGCCAAGTGATCTTCAGTCTTGTGAAGAATAATGTGGCAAAAGTGAGAGCCAAATGTTGGAGTATGTGATTGGGCTGTACATTTACTACTGGAACTATATCTTGTGCACAATACCAGTCTGACTTCATCTCAGCTGGAGTATTGTGTGCAGTTCTGGGCAGTACATTCTAGAAAGGATATAAAGGCATTGGAAAGTGTGCAAAAGACAAAAATGATGAAAATGGTTCCAAATATAAGGAATTTTGATTATGAAGTTAGATTGGAGAAGTTGGGACTGTTTTCCTGGAGAAAAGAAGGCTGAGTGAGATCATCAAAATCATGAGACTACTGCAACTCATAAAACGATTGAGAATGAGAGGGCACAGATTTAAAACCATTAGCTTAGGAGGTAAAACCATTTTAAGAAATTTTTTTGGCTGCAGTGAAGGGTTAAGGCCTGGAATGCATTTCCTGAAAGTGTGTTGAAGGCAGATTCACTTGAAGCGCTGGGAAAAGAAATACATTATTATTTGAAAAGGAAGCATGTGCAAGGTGTGGAGAAGACAGGAGAATGACACTAAGTGAGCTGCTGATTTGGAGTTTGACATGGATGGATGAGGTACAATCAAATGGATTGTTTTGTCCTGGATAGTGTGAAGCTTCTTGGGCATTGTTGGAGCTGCATTAATTCAGGGAAGTGAATATTTTATAACATTCCTGACATGTGCATTTAAAATAGTTGATAGGATTTTAGGAATTAGGAAGTGAGTTACCTGCTTTAGAATTCCTAGCCTCTGACCTGTTGTGTGCCCACATTTTTATATGCCTTATCCAGTACAGGTTCTGGTCAATGTTAACCCTTAGGATGTTGATTGTGGGGGATTCAGCAATATTAACGCCACTAATTTTCAAGGTGCAATGGTTTGATTCTATCTTGTTGGAGACGGTAATTTCCCAGCACTTGTGTTGCACGGCTGTTTCTTACCACTTAGCAGCCCCAGTTTAGATATCATCGAGCCCTTGCTACATATCAACATGGATTGCTTCAGTATCTGAGGCATCAGAAAAGGTACTGAACCTCATGCAACTATTTGCAAAATTCCCTTATGATAGACAGAATGTTGTTGATCAAGCAGCTGAAGGCGGCTGGTCCTAGGACATTACCCTGAGGAACCCATGCAGAGATGTCCTGCAGCTAAGATGACTGACCTACAACAATCACAACCATCTTCATTTGTGCCAGGTATGACTCTAACACCTGATCCTCATTGAACGCAGTTTCATTGGGGTTCCTTAAACAGTTCAGTCAAATGCTGCCTTGATCAAGGGCAGTTCACTTTCAATTCACCTCTGGAATCCAGCTCTTTTTTTCAATCTTAAGGTTATTATGAGGTCAAGAGCTAAGTCACCCTTGTGGAGTCTGAACTGATTATCAGTGAGCACATTAGTCCTTTACAATTGTTGTTTCATAATGCTACCAATGACCCCCTTCATCACTTCACTGATGACTGAGTGTAAACTGATAGAGGTTGCTTACTTAGTTTAGTTTGATCAGGTCCTTTGCAACTTTCCAACGAATAGAATTTGGGCTTCTCATCCATCACATTTACAGAAACTAATCCTTGACTCCAAAGATACCACCTGCTGACATTGCTTCAAGGGGTGAATATCTAAGGGGCCCTGAGTGGAGGAGGATGAATGCAACATGGTAGCTCCCTGGCACATATGTGCAGACATAAATGATAGTCTTTTTATAATCACACACAAGCTGACCATTAGATGACTGGACTTACTCTTGTTTGATGGAGACTCTACAGAGATCTGTGTATGACCCTTACAAAATGTTTGGTTTAAATGCTCCCAGTCTGACAGGGATTTACAATCAGGCAAGACTAGGACACTGCGTTAATTAATAATATCTGTTTTTATAAAGGATAATCATGTAAAACAATGCACTCATATAACAGCTAAGAACTATTTAAGTAACAAACAAAAGCAATAAGTTACACTGATCGGCAACACAAGACAAACTTCAAATTAGATATACAAAACTTGACTCTTGAATTTTGCAGTTGGATATCCCACGTTTACAGACATAACATATATCAGCACAACCAAAGTACAATGACTTAGCCTTGTCCTCAGCAAATTGGCTTCATGTTTATTTTCACTCAGCTGACAGGTAAGTAAGAATACATGTTGGCAGAAAAAAATCTGAATAACTGGTTCCGAAAATTGTTAAAACCCAGCTCACAAACAGGAAATTCTTTCCTCTTTCAAGACAAAACACCTTAAGATTTCAAGTTGATGGAAAATCCCTGATAAACTGTCCCTGAAAACTGACATCACTTTTAGATCAATCTAAGTTATGATCTGAGGCAGTACCTGCCTTCAACATCCTTGAAGTGTTAAAAACATGGTGCTCGAAGTCCTTATTTATGGACTTTCTGGAATGAATCCCCTTAATTAAAAATTGTTGTTTGAATCCAATTTGTCAAATATGTGCAATGGTAATTTTAATTAATCTTTCTGTGCATACATGATCTCTACCCCAAAAACAATGATTACCTTCACCTTAATAAGCTTTATTGCCAAGAACAACAGTTGATAAGACTCCTAGAGATGCTGTTCACAATCTTTTCCTGTAGTCTATTCTTAAAAAAAAATTAAAATACAGATGGTTAGTAGTGTAATTAGTAAAAATTAATAAGAATGTAACCTTTATTCACGACTGATTATTAAAAACTTGTTCTTCAATTACAGTATAATTGAAGTGCTTCATCTAATCAATCACATGTCACTGGCTGTTACTCATAATTTAGTTTGCTAGTGTCCTGGGATTATTAAGTATGACTGTACGGTAACATAGAATTTTTTCAACGATAGTATATTTATACAGAAATGGTCTCTTCCCCTTATTAGCTGAGTAAAATTGAGTATGCCTGTTAAGAAATAGCTGAAAATGGCTAAATAAAGCAAGCTTAATGCTAAAATTTAAAACCTAGATTATTAACTCTCTTCTCTAGCCGTTCCTTTCTCATCCCTCATTTTTATGCATTCTCTTTTCATCTCTTTCAGCTTTTCCAGTAACAATTCAGAAAATCTCTGAGTTGCTAAATTTAATATTATTGATTCCACAAACACCTACTTCCAGCATGGAATACTGATCACATACATTGCACCCATGATTTTTTTATTAGTTGGAATTAATGGATAGCCCACCATGGGTCGTGGGACTGCAACCACTGAGCTGGCAGTTTGTCATCATCTTGGAGATGATACAGGGTTCTGTATAAGCCCTTCTGGACATTTTAGGTACTTTGATAATGTAAGTGTCTGTTACCAAAGTTAGATGCAGACCAGTTCAATAATCATTAAGAAGTATAACCAAAGGCAGGAACAGCATGCTCAGAAAGAAAGACATGTAACAGTACATGATCTACAGTGGTCCATCACCACCTTCTGAAGAGCAACTAGGGATGGAGAATAAAAGCTGGCTTATCCAGTGATGCCCACATCCTACTAGTCAATAAAAAAAACTTGATGGTTGATCAGTGGAGCAAATAGTGGGGATCCTCTTAACAGCCTAAGTATTGGGGCAGTGTCCTTAAATCCAGGATGTAAAATGCTTAGCATTAATGGTCTATGGTCATCAAGAAATTGTTCAGGCAGTTGAGCTCAGGTCAGCATTTTGGGTATTTAATGTAGATGATAAGTTGGTTGGAAAAAGGTGGGATGGCATTGGTGAGCTAAGGGTGTGGGCATGGGAAGAATTGTTGTGCAAGAGGTAGGTTGAAGGAAATACCAAGGTCCAGGAGCACCAGGTACAGACTTGATGACAGTGGGAACCAAAAATAGGACAAAGGACAGGGAATTGAGCAGAAAGCAATGGAAGCCCATAAACTTTAATAAAACTGAAATAAAAGTCATTGAAACTTTAACAAATTTAAAACAAAACTTTTAAATTGAAGTGGGAAGAAGGCTTGGAGGCAATTGAAAGCAGATAGGCACCAGGAGAGGAATGGAAGTTAGTAAAGCATAATAAATTTGAAATAAAACTCATAAATTTTAAATAAAACATAACTGCAGGGAATGTGGCAGCCTGAAGAAGTTAAACATACATGTGAAGTTTAAATAAAATTTACCTTCAATAATGACCTGATAGGCAAAGCTTGAAGACTACAACAGTCATTGCTAAGCATTGAGAGGATGGAGAGGTAAACATAAAGCCAAGGAAACAGATCCTAGAATTCATTATATATTTGTTCATGGGATGTGGACATAACTGGCCAGGCCAACATTTATTGCCTATTCCTAATTGCCCCAGAGGGCACTTAAGTGTCAACCACATTGCTGTGGGTCTGGAGTTACATGTAGGGCAGTCCAGGGTAAGGACAGCAGATTTCCTTCCCTAAAGGGCAACACATTTCCACATTGTGAAGCCCTTGAGTCAGATAGCCTTACTACCTTGAGTGCTAAAATGAAAGGATGGTGTCACAGCTGAAGGATAAAAATAACTAAATGATGGAAAGATATTCCATCATTAAAGTGCTTAATTAATTGATAAATATTAATCATGTGTAAGAAGATTTGAGACTTTGCTATTGGTAAAGTTATTCAATCGGCAGTAAGCCCCAGCAAACTAGAGTCAAGGATTTGATGAACTTTGATAATTGCAAAATTTCATAAACAAATGTGTTAGAGAACATGTTCACAAAATCCTCATTTGTTGCATTGGTTGGAGCACATGTTGAAAACTTATGGCTGACAAAATTCTGATAGGTGCTTGTGGCATGCAAGGTACTTTGCAATTTGCAAGGACTTGAACATTCTATTACCGGATAGAGTCCAGATCGAGTCACATTCATAACCTGCATTTATTTGCAACAATAGATGTGAATCTAGAAATGATCTTTGATAAGAATGTCATTCATGTTAATGTGCTATTTTCAGAGACTACTTAAAGATTTTTTTAGACCTAGGTTTCTGGATTCTAGTTGCACTTAAAATTATATGGGTTTGATTGTTTTACTCAAGTTTCTGCTCAAAATTTGTTTACTATAGAAAATAAAATCTTCATTTACATTGAAATTGTTCCATGGCATATCCAAGACTGGTGATCTCGTGCATGTTGATTAATATCCTTAAGGATGAAAATCTACTCTCCTTGTCAGGTCTGGCTCAAGTGACTCCAGACCAGCAGCAATAGAGGTTGACTTTTGACATCCCTCTGAATGACCTTGTCAGTCACTCAGTTCTAGGGAATTAAGTGATGGACAATAAATGCTGGCTTTGCCAGGGACACTCATATTCCTACAAAAGATAATAAATTCAAGCTGGGGATAGGCTTCTTCTGTAAGTGGGTTCAGCATCTGCCTCTATTCTTTTAGACTACTGCAGTAGATGTTGGAAACTTGATTTGCACCAGACATAATTTGCATTTAACATTGCTTTGTATTCTGTGATCAAAATCTCATCAGTTTTTGGCTGTGCATCATTTTTGCTGATTCTCATGGATGGTTTTTCTTCGTGAGGCTGACAACATTTTTTTCTGCTTTCATCTCAAACTTGTTGCATTGATGATTTATCCCACCCCTTTTGCACCCTGTTCATCAGATGCTAGCGAAGTTCTCCCTCGTGGTGTAGTCAGAAGAATTCACCACTGCTGTGACATTCCAGAATAATCCATCATCGCTGGTGCAGGCGTTATATTTAAAAGACATTGTGCACACAGGCATGTACTGGCAATTTGAAGCTGCCCTTCATGGCTCATAACTTTTGGTCTGGACATGGTAGAAAAGGGGAAATTTGTTCCCAAATGCAAATTTCATGGACAGTGACCTGGAGGTTCTGGGTGGGTTAATGCAGAATTGTTGTAGACCTATATGCTGCCTATTCACTCACTCGGGATGCCTTGCCATTTTTCACAAACCTGCACCAGCACCAACTACTGCGTCACCACTTTCCTCTCCCTAAATACATCCCTTTCTCTGATTGCAGGAGAAAACACCCAATAATGGGTCAAAAAAGAGCCAAGACGGATGATGGGGAGCCCAAAATTTGGTTCTTCACTGCCTAAGGTGAGAAAGTCCAGATCTTACTGCCCAAGTGCGGTCCGAATGTACCCTAGCTGCTGTAGTGCTATTCGAGGCTTCCCTTGTATTACTGTACCAAGACCTGTGTTCCTGACTAAAGGTTGGCTACCTTGACTTGAGTGAAGACTACCTCCCTGTGAAATTGAAACATGGCCATTTGAATGAAGCATGCAGTGTGTTTGCAGCATGCTGACACAAGGTGCAGATGTAACATTGACATTGCATGGTGACATGCAGAAACATGTAAACCCTGTTGACAACAATGATAAACCTCTGGGCTATGTGTCTGCACTAAAAAGATACGATAATGCATGGCAAGGAAATGCAGGGTAAAGCAAGGCAGGTATGCTATGAGCATCAAAGTAGCCACAAAGTGATGAGTGCTCAGAGAGAAAGCATGGAGCCCTGAGATTCGGGCTGATCCAATCATGAGCTGGATGTCTGTCCCTCTGCTTATGATGTCCTTGCATCAGTATTGCAAAGAGAGGCACTTGCGTGCTCCGAAGTGTAGTATTAAAGTATGAAGCATCCGGTAAGTGAATTGGAGATATGTCATGATAGTGCAGAGATGCATCAACTCCATTGATGTGGACTGCATGCAATCACTGCCCACAGGGTGTCCCTAAGATGTTATTGCTGGGTGTCTTGAGGAGCAAGCAGTGAGTTGGAGTCATAAATACCTGCTCTGACTTTCAATTTGGAATTCTCAGCACTTAGCTTCTATCTGACGTTTGGGAGAATAGGAACCTGCATATTAATGAGCTGAGATTTGATAGCAATGAGGGTGATAGCAAGAAATAATCTCTGCTAATGGGTATCTCCATTTTCCCTAGCGAGAATCACATCTCGATACCCAGAACTCTATTGGAAACTGCAACATGTGGCTCTCCATGTTGGAAAAGGCTTTCTTGACTTCTCAGAGATAGTAGGAACTGCAGATGCTGGAGAATCCGAGACAACAAGGTGCAGAGCTGGATGAACACAGCAGGCCAAGCAGCATCATAGGAGCAGAAAGGCTGATGTTTCGGGCCTAGACCCTTCATCAGAAATGGGGGAGGGGAAGGGGGTTCTGAAATAAATAGGGAGAGAGGGGGAGGCAGATAGAAGATGGATATAGGAGAGGATAGATGGAGAGGAAACAAACAGGTCAAAGAGGCGGGGATGGAGC
>NC_063337.1:74215326-74225683 GCF_021869965.1 Rhincodon typus
CATCCAGCTCTACACCTTGTTATCTCAGATTCTCCAGCATCTGCAGTTCCTACTATCTCTACAGCTGTGACTGATTTACTTAGTACTCTTAAAGCAGTGATAACTTGAAAATGGTACACTCGTGTATTCTGAAAATTTTTTCACCTGGTGTTACTAATGAATTCTGCCCTTTATTTCGTCTCAGACAAGAGGAGGTTCAGGTTTCACTTTATAAGGTTTTTCCATGCGTGTATAGGTGCAGTATACATCAAGAAAATAGTGCACAAATTAAATCTTCAACGCAAGATCAAAGGTTTTATACTAATCTTCAGATAAGCTTCCAATCAACTATTTCTAAAAATAGTAATTTCCAATCAAGACATTATACTTTATGCACTCCTATCTTTACCCAATCATGTTTACATATCTCAGATTCCAAATTAGTGAGCGTAACTATATTATCCAATCATATTTTAATTAATGCATATTATTATACTACCCAATCAAATAATTACACATTCATATCTTATACTTGTTGTTACGGGAACCAAAGCTGCTTATTTCTCACCCCATCAATCCCTCCTATTGCCAACATTGTTTATTTTTCTTTTCACTGGGTGAATTTTTTTTACATTTATTACCTTAAACAGTAATCCCACCACTAATCATCATGCCACACAACCAACCTTTGTTGCTAAGAGTTAAGTTGATTGTTGCTGCCAATTCATTTTTTTATACTTGGTCTAGAGGTCTGTTTGGTTTAAATGGTAGAGAAGGTATAAAGTGAGCCTTAACAAGGAAATCAACCTATCTCAATTTCATGTCTTGGAATACACATGTATATAGATATCACAATATATTTGCTCATTTAGCTATTATCAGAACTGAGTCACATCTCGTTTGTGTGGACAACAATTTAGTGGTGTGTTAGAAGCCATTCTTTAGTTAATGGTAATTTGTGTGGCATGATTTTTATTCACAAGAGAATGCAACATGGCCACACATGCTGGCCTCCTCACAAATGACTTGCAAAGGAGATTGCCAAAATCAATGGCAACATTGATATAAATATGTCAAACATAGTCTTGGCAGTATGGGCAAGGAGTGCAGAGATAGCTCATGATAGCTTCATTGACTTGAGGGTCCGTGCAAAGCCAGAATCCCAGAGTAATGTCAATCACTTTCATCGCACTTGAGAATGTTTCAGCCTCTTGATCTTCTAAGAGAATCAAGGATGTTTACTGCGATCTAACTCCAGTTGGAGGTGGCAGAGGTGGGCACATAATCAGGACAGGTGAAGGTTTAGAGGGTAGGAAATTATGATTTTGATAGGTGTATCACTTATGGTCAAATCTCTTGAAGACTACAGTGTCTGTGATAGACCCGGCACATTTCTTCATGAAATTGTTTGCATCTGGCAGAAATGACAGGAGATATCTGTGCTACTCCTCATGTACCTATCCACCATCCTCATCTGATGAGTTTAGCAGCTCCTTCATATTCTCATTTGACCATTCTTCCCTTTGCAATGCCAAGTTGTGCAAAGCACAGCAGACAACAACAAACCTAGAACACCCTCTGAGGCACATTTTATAAAACATTCCCACAATGGACAAGGCAGTGAAAGGACTTTAGGGTCATTATGTTCACATGATTGCTCTAGTTCTGTGGTATGCTATGTTGTAACACTCCTCCACAGGACTGTGGGGCCATAATGCAGTGGTGTCATTTGCCATGTTCTGAGGGAATAACCTTTATCAATCAGGATCCAACCCTACACTTGGGCAGATACCTCAAATAATGTAGATGCTGGCAGTTCCTTAAGTTGCGTACGTCACGAGAGCTCGCTAGGAAATGAGCACACACCTAGATAACCCTTTTTTGGTGATTGCAGACTATTTGAATGTGAAGAGAATGAAACCCTTTTCATTTACAAATACAGCTGGCTGTTCCCAGAGAGCTCTAATAGACACTTTTGTGTAGTCAATTACATTCTGTACCTATAAGATCCTCGTAATAGCACTGAGGTCAACTCCTATTCTGGATTGAACCTGCATTCCCTCTTGTATGCAGCCGTTTGTTGCAGAAGTACCATACATGATACTTGTGGACCCCTGAGTTTAGCCATTAGTGTAGAAATTGAGCACTGCTGTTACTTTGAGGAGACTGGCATAGGATTTCCTCCAAAGCTGAAGGGTTGCCAGACTTGTTGTAGGAGAAATTCTTGGTCATCTCTGATATTGTCTTTCTGATATCTGAAGTTAGTTGGTAAAAGTCCTGAAATGAGTTGATACACCAATACTCTTTGGCAGTGAAGTTGCTTCCTTCTGATCTCCCTCCTCTGCAGCTGGTGTCGGCCAATGGTCTTGTGGCCTACTCAGCTGTGTGACCAAAGCCCTTCTCTGGTGAATTCTGATGTTGTAACAAGATTGCGCGTTTGACATCCATTGCAGATCTGCACAGTAAACCGTGCAAAGGAGGAAGGCAAAGATATTAACACCTCTGTTGACATGGCCTTCTTTCTAAAAGCAGCTACAGATGTATGGCCGTCCCCTACCCAGAACTCCTCCCATCAACATGGCTGCATCCCACAATGACCTGACCTCTGTGGGATTACCATTCTGAGTAGTTCTTAACTCCTTCAAACTAGCCGTTCTTAGCAGCCACGTCGATGGACACTAACATCTGACCCAGACACTGAAATTGCCTTCCATCAAATTCAAAATCCTTTCATTGACCTTTGACCTGCCATTTCCTCTGGAACTTCCTCAATTAGACACACTGGATGTAATCACTGAAATGCACTGCAATTACCCATCTGGTTCATGAATGTCTTCCATAGAAGGAAACTGCCCTCCTTACCTGGTCTGAAATACACATTAATCCATATCCACAAAAATGTGGTTGACTCTTAACTGCCCTCTGGGCAATTCGGGATTATCAATAAACACTCAGATCTTGTGAATGAATAATAAAAAAAGGCCGATCCTACACTGGAGTTTTATCTTTGATGTAAATGTTCCACTCACATGATATAGTTTGGCAAAACAAAAATTTGGGCTCTTTATGTATGTGTATCTTCAAACAAAGAGCCTATATCTTTGTTTTGCCAAACTATATCATGCAAGTAGAACATTTGCACAGAAAATAAAATTGTAATGTAGGGTTGACGTTTTCTTTATTAATCATGATGTCTCCTAGGAGGCTGGGAATAAAATATCTGATTTCTAGTCCTGCTGCTTGTAGTCTGACAACAAGTCATCAGATTAATTCATCACATCCTATCAAATGGTAATTAAGATAACAGTTTAAGATATGCAGCCTTAAAAGTACCCATGCCTCATCATAACATCTACAGGCAGGAGCCTGGCCTCTATCAGACACTTATTTGCACTGTGTCCAAAAGTACCACCTCAAGGTCCAATTGTAAACTCAATCCTCTTACCAGTGAAAGCATTGACCCAAGCTTCACACTCGTCAGCCCTGCCTCATTGTTTCTGATACCTTTCCTTTTTGCATTTCCTGAACTACTGCATTGGACAAAGATAAAATTTCCCCACAAATTCAAAGGTTGAGCAACATCACCCGGTGCACACCATGTTGAAGCTATTACTATTTTGATAGAGAAAATACAGCAGCCTGAGGGTTTTGTCTTGAGTGCAATCAACCAAGCCACAGCAGATACTGGCTTGAGTGTTAGCTACTCTTTAAAGTCAGGATCGCCTGGTTTCGCCAAATGGCAACAAAAATTCAAAGCATTTTTCCTTTTCAGTATTATCACATTTTATAATAGTTTTACCCTTTCTTTCATCATATGTTTCTGCTTTCATGTAGATAGAGTGAATGTATTATTTCTTTGCAACTAACAGCTCACACACCAAAGAGGAGAACAAGGTCCCCTTCTGATGTCTTTTCTTTCAATGATGGAGCAGCTGCTACTGTAACACACTGCATCCAGAACCCTGGCCAAGAAAGCAATAATTCTTTCTTGTGGTGCAGAGCTAAAGCTCACTGTCAATTGAGCCTAGCATTTAAAGCCTGATTCTGATATCCCAATGCTCTAAAAGTTGTGACAATTGCAAACCCCAAAATATATGAAATGTTGGTTTTGATTTAATTCAGAAAACATCATGACTTACAATAACTCACAGAAATCCTGCTCGATAAAATCCTTTCACTTCCAGTATGCTATCTTTCATACTGGATTCCAGAGGGAAAAAATGGTACAAAACGTTGCAATTTAATTGAAAGAAACAATCTGGAACATCACAAGAGCAGATGCAGAGGAATGACACTGCAAGCAACATCGAGTTGCAGAAGAACAACTGGAATGAAAAGGTACAACATTTATTGAAGCTACTTTTCTACAATGTCTAAAATGATTAAAACGCTGCAAAAAACAGATGCACAGCATCTAACAATGACAATTTAAATCAGAATTTTGTAATAATTTAGTTAGTACTGTAGATGGTAGCATTGATCATGGGAAGCCTTTAGCATTGGTTTTTACCATTGATGCACGACCATCCACGATTTTCAGTGGGATCAGCATTTGCTGCTTGTGCATTTTTACACAGTTAAAGAACTTGCATCTGATTAAATAACAATTTATTTTGATATTGGGTCTCTGTAATGGAGACTTTATAAGTGTCTGCAAATGAATAATTTATAATGTTTTTGTGTCTTCAGCAGTATTTATGCTCAAACAAACCGTGAATATGTTTTATTTTCTTCATTTGGAAATAATGCACAACGACCAAAGTGGTTCTAAATGCAATGAGAAACTTGGAATCTTTGTACCACTCACATAGCCCAACTCCATTCATTGTCTGAACTTTTCATGTATCTCTAGAACAGTAAAAAGAAAAGTATTGTACTGACTAAGCAGTTTCACATTCTCAAGAGATGTTGAAGCTTATTGCAATGAATGAATTATTTTTCAAGTGTAGCCATTGTTCTTATGTAGACAAATAGAAGCTATCAATTTGTGCACTGTCCCAGAAATAGTAAATCAATGAGTGACAGGATAAACTATATTTGATGCTATACATTGAGAATATATTAACCATCAAGCCAAACTAACTCTGTGCTCTTATTCCTATTGTGTCATCAAATTTTGAATCCATTTGTATAGGAGATAAAGATGAGGCCCCATTTAACTCCACCATACTGTGCTACCTCAGTATTGAACAGAAATATGAGCTCAGATAATGCTGTTAGGGCTTGAGATGCTGGTTGAAGCAACACATTTTGACTTCAAAAATGAGAGAATCATCGCTAAACAATGATTATTACATAATTTAATGTAGCATCCTCAAATACCTACTCAAAAAATAATTACTAAAAATGATGGCAGGAATAACATTGTAAAGGTTAAATATAATGCAATACTTGTAAATATGGGTAGAATCTTAGCAATCTGAGACCCTTGTGCTATGGCAAAATTTGTGGCAGAATTGGATAAGAAATTGAACTAGTCAGGGTGGCGATTGGCTTGGAGGGGAACATAATGGTGGTGGTAGATTCTTATGTATCTGCTGCTCTTGTCCATCAAGATGAAGGTGGCTGTAGATTTGGAAGGTGCTGTCTGAGGGGCTTTGGTGAATTTCTGCAGTGCATCTCATACATAGTACACAATGCTGCTCCTGAGCATTAGTTCTGGAGGGAGTGGATTTTTGTAAATGTTTTGAAGAGGCAAAAATGTGAAGCATGAATTTGCCAACACTAGATACATTTCATTTGCAAACATCTGTTCGTACATACACAAATGAATGCAATGGGAACATGCTTATACAAGAATGTTGGTCAAGGCAGATGGCACCATGTCATCTCTGTATCATTTCTGTGATACATTGGTAGTTACAATAACTTAAAAGGTGAATGCTGAGCAAATGAATATCATCAAGTGGAGTATCTAAGGGTTGTTTTGGATGAGGGTGACATCACTGTATCATACTGTTTGGAGATGATATTGATGGACATGGCAATGGTTGAGGTGGGTTTGGGATGGGAAAGCAGCCACTCCCTTGTGAATATAATGTGCTAGTCATTCAGCCAGTGTGGCACCTTCACAAAGCTGGTGCACAAGCTGCAACCAGGGATGTGGTGAATAGGATTGCTGAAGGTCTGGTTACACAGTTTGGAGATGTCTGAGATGAGCCTCCAGTATAATCCAGACAGAGTGGAGCAGGCAATGAGGCAATGTCGTGAATGCTGAGGAGCAGCTGGAATGGGAGCAGTCACATAAGGAGGAGGATTGAGCTGAAGAAAATTCTCCTATGAATGACAGAGGTCAGCTGCATAAGGCTGTCAAAGTTAGAGGACTGATTAACACACTCTTCTGGCAAACATGCACTGAGTGCAGAAGATCATCATGAACTGTTAAGGTCAAGATATCAACATTTGGTTCACATTGTGGGTGTGAACTGCAACAAATATTTGCATCCTTTTTGTTTCTTTTTTTGGTGGCTAGAATTAAAAACTCATGTTTGGAATTGTCTGATTGCATTTTTGCTTGTGATGCCCTCCTAACGGACCATAACAAGATGCATGTACTCATTGGGCTTGTGGATGAGTAACAAGGATTCAGAACGGGTCTTCATCCTGGATGAATCCATCAACAATGGAACTGTATGGCTTAGTCATTAAACAGCAACTGAACTGAGAGAATGATGTTGCATGTGCAAGGGAATATCTCAAAAGAAATTCACCACCTGTGAAGAGTTTTGTTACGTTATACAATTCAGGTTGTGTTTAAATCTACAAGGGAGAAAAAAAACTGAATTTTAACTTTCAGACTCAGTCAGGGCCGGGATTGCTGCCAACATATCAGGAAAACAGAAGCTTCAACAAAATGTTTGTCAGCCACTTTTTAACTAAACCAATGCTTCTGGATCTAACATCTTGCTTTCCTTAGTGAGTGAGTATGATAGTGACACACATCAGCTTTTCTCACTATAAGAGGATCCAGCGAAGACTAGAATTGAATTTGGAAGAGGTTTATTTCCCAAGTCAATACTTGCTGAAGTAGAGGCTTGATGTGACAACCTGGCACTATGCTTCAGCAACATGCAGATGCTGAACTCTGTAAGGGCCCACTGGGAGATTTTGCTTCCCACAGATAGGACAAAGGGGGTTACCACCACCAGAAACAAGCCTGGTGTGGTTTGAAGAGGCAGAGGACATTAGCAGTTTAAGTGTAGATAAGTGACTCAGCACATTCAATGATCTGATCAAGGCAAGAAAGCTGGAGCTCTGTAGTGATGCCCTGTGACCTGTGAGCAGTGGGAAGTTTTTGAGGAGAAGATTGCTGTTGCTGCTGTTGTTAGTAGTTCTACTTGTCCTTGCCTTGTTGAGCTGGTAGTGGATTAGCTTTGGGCCACACAGCTTCTCATCTTGTACTGCGGACACATTGTCAGCTTCGGAAGTCCATTCTGCTTTCCAAAATATCCTAATTTTTCCTAATGGTTAAATAAAAACTAACAAAAGTGTATAATTAACATAATGACAGAATATATGACTTTAAAATAGGGACAGGTATTTATGTCTTTGTACCCTAGTCCATTTATGCCCTTTCCTCTAGTTCCACTTAGCCTTAGGATTTTGCTTAGCCACGGCTCATTATGTGCCAAAATTAGGGAGAAGGTCTACTAATATATACATGATCTTGTGACAGCAAATTCCTGTTTTTTTTTGTGTGTGTTTCAGTTGTACCAAACTTTGCATCATCTGGTAATATATGAAAACATTCAAATTTAAGAGAACTTCCATTTGCCATTCAGTGTTTTCCATCCTTTCCTTTCTTCACATTTGTTTCCTTTGAATTATGTCACCTCCTGAGCACCCAGCAAACATCTGGAAAATGTTAGTCCCTCTCCTGTGGCTAACACCCTTGGCCCCAGGAGGTTCCTGAATGTTCATCCCATTTCAATCTTGCCAGGATCTGACATTACCAGCACTCTTGTAGCGATTCCTCATGCTTTAGCAGCGAGGAAGAATGCTTTTATATGCACTGTACCAGATGCTAACTGCACTCTAATCCTTCCATCACGGAATGCCTAACCTTTGACACACAAAACCACTTCAAGGCGAATTGCCGTCACAGGAATCTTGCCTCCAAATGCCACCAAAAGTGATCCAACCTCACAGATTGAACCCCATCAAAGTTGCTGAGTTGATAACATTTCAGCCTTAGGTTCATTATTTTCTTTATAAACAAACACCAAATATATTTTCAGCTGCAGCACTCAAGTTTACACCTTCTTCTTCAGATGTAACTTTATACTGAAGGTCAGCCACAGGTCGAAGAAAGATAAACAATTCTGCCCACGACCACCTGATCTGGTATTCATACATGCCAACTCAAATCATGCCCTCACTGTTTCAGGATCCCCACTAAGTGCTAACATTGTCTATAGTTTCTGCTCCAAAGTGTCTGACTCATTGTCAGAAGTGGGCTGTTGGTACATATTAAACTGATCTGATTTAATCCAGTTTCTTTATTACCTAACAGTATATAATATTTAGAAAATAATGTATTCTGTTCCAGGACACAGAATTTGATTTTTGAAGCAAAATAAAATTACAATGACTGATAGTCCTTCCTGATTTCTGCCTAAACCTAAAATAAATCATGTGTTTTAACAGACTTTTCATTTAAAGAAAAAATTGAGCAGTTCTGGAATTATGAGATAGAAATCAGGAAACTTTTTTTGAACTTAACTTTTTTTTGTAGATATTATTTAATGAAAACTTTTACAATACAGCTTCCTGTTTGTGCATTATCCTGGCAAAAATGTTGAAATGAGGGGGGAATATTGCTGACTGATACATTGTAGTCATTTGTACCAGGAATTTATCGTTTGCTTCAAAGTCTTATTCCAAGCAGGTTATGCCTTCAGCACCATGAGTTGCCGATGGGAACTTGTGCACCATTAATCACAACCTTAAACATTACTGGATCTATTTAAAGATCCGCAGCAGCTACCTGAAGTCCATCAATCTGAAATGAGCGGAAGGAATTGGAATGCTAAACCTTCCGCCTATAATGGAAGGTTGCAGACGTTGTACGATTGCCTCACAGGCAATGCCTTTAAGATGCTGCAGCGTGCAGCAAATCGAATCAATGTTGTTTTCATTGATACTCAAGGGTGCCATCCTGAGAGAAGAATCTCTCAAAATATCTGACAGAGTAGAGCTGACAAATATATTGTTCGCAAAACACCCAGGGCACTGAGCTGCAAAAGTAAAAGATGGCAGATTCAAAGAAAGCTATCAATGTAAGGAACATTTTCAGATTTTTATGAATTTGGACCAGAAGGGATTTTGGTATCCTTTGTACAACATTATTGATATAAGACAATGTTCAGTTTACAAAGTGTAAAATCTTTCATAGAAAACAAAACATTTAGAGTCGTAACAAATGTTTAGGTTGAGTTTAGGGAGATAAACAATTATAACTTGTGAAGAAGATAATGTTGTCAAACAGCAATACAAGAAGCTTATTTAGCCATCGATATTGATGGTACCCTTTGCTTACAATTAAATAATGAAGCACCTATTTATGGTTAAATTTATTCATAGAATTATAAAGTAGTTACAGCACAGGAGGAGGCCATTCAACTCAATGCGTCCCTTGTACCTTAGTGCAGGAGTGACTCAATCGTTGCCCTCTCCCAGAAACATAGAATTGTTACAGTGCAGAAGGAGGCATTTTGGACCATGGTATCTGCACTAGGTCTCCAAAAGAGCATTATGGTTTTGTGCCATCATCCTGCCCTGTCCCCATAACACGGACATTGCTTCTGTTTAAATAACCATTGAAAGATCTCGTGAATACATCTGTTGAACATACCTCTTACACTTTCTTGGCTAGTGGTTTCCAGACCTTAAATGTGAGCTGTATCAAAAAGCTTTTGTCATTATCACATTTACTTCTTTTGAAAATGACTTTAATCTGTACCCTCATGTCCTTGTTCTCCTGATCCTGCCCTTTCCCTGCAGCCCTGAAACATTTTCTCTTCAGGTAATTATCTAATTCCTTTTTGAAAGCCACAAGAGAATCTGCTTACACCACACTCTCCAGCAGTGCTTCTTAATCATAACCGCAAACTATGCAAAGAAAATCCTAAAAGATGCTTTGGGCTATTTTATCAATCACTTCAAATTAATGTCTTCTGGATCTTAGCCATATCTTCCTTTTTTTATATGTCCATGAGAAGTGACCTTTGTTGGCTAAGCCAGCATTTATTGTCCATTCCAAAATACCTCAAAGTCAGTTAAGGATCAATCTGTAGAGCTGGATGAACACAGCAGGCCAAGCAGCATCAGAGGAGCAGGAAGGCTGACGTTTCGGGCCTAGACCCTTTTTCAGAAAGGG
>NC_063337.1:74226183-74282858 GCF_021869965.1 Rhincodon typus
ATCTAGCTCTACTCCTTGTTATCTCAGATTCTCCAGCATCTGCAGTTCCTACTATCTCTGAAACAAATTGTTTATTGGTTATTATTTGTGAATGTTAGTGTGCTGTACTAGATTTTCTACTAACTAACTGCATGTGATTTCTAAAAAATAAAGTTTAAAAATTTTTCACCCTTGATGGGGTATTCCAAAGATGGAGGTGCCAGTTCCTGGATGAATTGTTAAATTAAGATTAAATTAAATTAAATTTAACATCCGGCAGATGTTAAAAGATTCAAAATGTCCTGTTATCTCTCAACCAAAATGAATAACAAACAGCCTTTTCTGGTCAAATGTTATGATGACCACCTTTTCTTTGGATATTGCTGAAAGAAAAGGCTTTCTGAAGAAGGGTCCTGACCCGAAACGTCAACTTTCCTGCTCCTCTGATACTGCCTGGCCTGCTTTGTTCCTCCAGTTCCACACTGTGTTGTCTCATTCCAAAAGCAGTTCATTGGCCATTGAAGAGGTCTGGATAGAGCAAGGACACTTTGAAACAGACACTTTTTTTTCCTTGTAATCATCCATGTTCAGTAATATTGGGCAGAATCTTGCTACAACAGTGAGGGCCCCAGCAGTGGGATCACCAGGAAGCAGGATTATCCACTGGGAGGCAGGATTGTGCCCAACTAAATTTGGTTGGCTCCTGTTGCTTACTTGCATACAGTTCATTTTTAAGTTTAGTTAAAGGGACAATCGTATTGGTTGTACAGCTCAGGAAGTCAGCAAGGCCCTCTGTTACCTCACAGTGTCATTTTTATACACTTGACAAGCCAGAGGTGTAACTAGTGCCTCTAATGAAAGGAGGAATTAGAATTTGATCTGTTCCACTGCCTCTGCACCTGCCACTCTTGGATCCCTACAGTCACAAAGCAGCACCCTGTAATATCTCTTATCAATTTTGATCTCTCTCTGTCACCCTCACAGTTCTCACCATCAGTTTATTCCTGGTTTGAGACTCTTAAACCACTCACCGCTATCTTTAATAAGATATCAACATAAAGCTGCCTGCTCCCACCACTCTTGACCCTCTAATTGTCAAACTCAACCCTCCATCTATCATTCAAGGAAGACCTTTTGTAACCCTCACTAGACTGGGACCTGATTCAATTCAATCTTCACTTCTCCACTATCTTGCTTGAGGTGCCTTCAAAAGAGATTGGGTTTCCTGTCATCCAGCTTCCTCCTCTGACCCACATGATCCTCTCTAAGCCCACCGTAATGCAATCCACTATTTCTTGGACAATGATGTTCAACCTCCCTGGACAGCTGCCGCCTGAGCTCAATGCAGGAGCTCTGATCCCTCACTCCAAGTTCAACAGAGTTCCCCATACAAGAGATCCAACAAGTACTTACTTTAAAATCTATCAGTAAAAGTGTCTGGCCTGCTGCGTGCAACCAGTTGTAAATCTGAAAGTGTGTGCTCTTATTTGCTGTCAACATAATCACCAGATCACATTTTAACATTGCCATGTATTTTGATCATATGCCTGCCATGTTAATAACTTAAACATGGGTTTGAGATACTGACTCTTGGAAACCATGATCTACTTTTAATCCATGCTCAATTTACTTTGCAACTTTAATCCCAGCACAGTTCATCTCCTCCCCAATTCAACGTCACCACTTTCCTTCTTTGCCTCTCATGGCAACTTCACTGGAGTCTGCCCATTGTGTGCACTGAGTGTTAGCTTTGGCTCCAGCAGAGTGCATTCCCATCAGAAATGGACCCAACTGAATAAAATTACACTCAAATATTACATTAGATATTATTAAAAATTCATGTCCAATCTGGAATGGTTTCAAGAATGTTATTTAATCAGAAAATACGATAATGGACATAACACATTTAATTTTGCTGTGGGAGTTTATGATGTCACCTCAACTTTCAAAAAGAACACTGCTTAGTAATTGCACTGAAAATCCTTTTGTTTTCCTTTTTCTGTTTATTGGATATTATTCAGGATTATTCTTCAATGATACATCTATCTGATACAACAATATTATGATGGAGGTTCAAGGGAAAAATAAACATTTCTATAATTCAAATTTCATGTTTCTATTGCACATTTTACCTCAGGCTTACAAGAATAAATGAGTAACATATAAACATTTCTGCACAATGCATTCCATACTGTTATTACCGCTGATTAGGTTCTGTATATATTAGACTGTCCTAAACTCGCAGCAATAGTGAACACATCAATGTATCTTAAATTGCATAAAGCATTCAGTTAGCAAAGAAACCTATACTTGGCATGATTTCTCGAACTGTCATGTCATTTCAAAAATACATTGAATCTCAAGCGTTAATTGTTACAGCCTGTGATTAAATTTGTTAGTTTTGTAGAAGTGTTTTCAAAGTATAATGGAAATCGATTAAACCATAAAAGCTGGACCAAAATGAAAAAAAAGCTTGATTGCTGTTTTCATGCTATTTCCCAACATTATTGTCTAATGGCTTATTCATAGTACGATTTAACATTAAAATGTCAAACTACTGAACGTTCTAGAAATCTGAAATAAAACCAGAGAATACTAGTAACACTCAGGTCAAGCATCTCCTTAGATTATTCATATAGGTAGTAACTTTACTTACTATAACATAGCAAAACATACCAAAGCACCTCATAGAGACATTAGAAAATACATTACAACTCTGTGAGCTACAAACCTCTCTAAATTCATCCATGTTTTGGTCTCTCTCTGAATCTGTAATTTCCCGCAGTGTCACAAGCCCCTGCGATATCAGTTCCCCTCTGATTCCAGCCTCTTGAGTATCCCCGTTTTTAATTTCTTCTGCATTGTTATGGCCTTGACTTCAACTGCCTGGATTCTAAGATCTACAATTACCTCCCTTTTTCTTTCTATATAGCTTTCCTCCTTTATAACACTCCTTACAACCTATTTCATCGAGCAGGTTTTAGTTGATATCCCTAAGATCTCCACAGGCAACATAAATTTTGTTCTATAATTCTTTTACAAAGAACCTTAGAAAATGTTTTACTATGTCAAACACACTATATAAATACGTGTGATTGTTGTAATGGAGAAAGGAAGATGGTTAATTATTCTGATGAATGATCATTGACCTGAAACCTTAATCCTACTTTCTTCTCACCATAGATCCTGCATCAATTAATCTCCATTCCACATCATGTTAATATTGACTGTCAGAAATAGAACAATGGAACTTGCTAAACTGCTTCCCTGACGTTGGACCTAACACTTTGCATTTGGGTTATTCCCATTTTGTGAGAATGTAATCAATAATGTCACAAACAATTCTCTTCATATTTCACTGAAGAAATGCAACACAAACCTTTTAGCTGTTACATAAATAGGAAACAGGAGATTTTTATTTCATGTGACATTTAGAAAACTGACAGGCTCGACCAGACATAACACAGAAGATAATTATATTATTTACAAAAAGAAATGACATGACAAGATTTTATATGTAAGTGGTTAAATAAATCTTTAACAGCCAGAGCTAGAAGTGGCTGGCTAATCATTTGCTGCAAATATGTAACTATCTCATAATTAGCTATTTCAATTAAGTTTAAAGACTATTTCCTCCAAATCCCCACCCGATTCAGGCCTTACTATAACCCACTGGCTCATTTTACTTGTAAATGAAAAATTGTCCATCAGTCACAGACAGATTGAAGTCAACATGTAGCAGGCCAGTGACTGATTATAAGTTTAAAAGAAACAGATTTCTTTCTCTCCCCCTCCCCCTGAGAGTACTGTTTTTCACAAAAACAACGTGACAGCTTTGAGACAAAATATATGCCTTCAGAGTAATGTGTGCCTGAAAATATTTCCAGGAAATCAAGCTACTGGAGAGTGAAGTGTGTTGAGACATTTTACCTGTGCTGCTGCAGAAGGTGACATAATGCTTGGAGAATGTCACAGTCAGAAAATTTGGATGCTTCTGAGCAGACAGGGCCGACAGGTGTCAAGTTCATTGTCAGCTGAAAAGGACAGATAGAACTGAAGACATAATGCCACACTGTAGCTTCTAGTGAGATGGAACCCATGAATCTTTCTTTATCTTTGCAGTTGACATTGCATCCTGAGGCATGTTGCTAAACTGCAAAACAAGCTGAGGCTCATGCTTTCTAAGTTAAGTGCTAATCTGGTCTGCACCACAGGCCAACCTGTCTCTGAATCTATGTGGTAAGTGGCTTAATGTGGGCTATCAGCAATTGGTTTAAAGGCAACAATACCAGCACGAGATCATTATTTTCCAGCATTTTATATTATCACTGCAGGTAACAACAACCTGTTCAGCAAAGGATAACAGCTGTGCTGCATAGCTGATATCAAGCTTCACTTCCCAGAAATGGGATTAGATTATGGTGAGTTCATATTTCAAACAGGTCCAAGCTGAAAAAAAAATTAAAAATAAACAAAATTCCACCTGGTAGTGTAGAACTCGAATATTTCTGAAAAGAAAAATTGTTGCCAAAGCTTTTTCATCTTGTATTTATCAGGACAAACACAAGAATGCCAAATTTTAATTAATCACATTTTATACTACAGGAGGAAAGAATCCAAGTTGACTCTGACAAAAAACTTTGGAGATAGATCTCCCTTTTCATCAATATTCAGGTAATCAAATCCTTGTAACTTTTCTATTGCCAATCCTGACATGTATGAACAACTAAAACACGTTTGCCCCTCACCCTGAGGTAGGTTTGCTGCTACCATCCTCCTTCGGTACAGGGAACCAAAGAATCTGCTTGATCTAATGTGGTAGAAGGAAACCACTTCTAGATCGAATTAGAAAAGGTTCTTTTATTGAGCATGAAGTATTTTATTGCATTTTAGTAACTAGTTACAGGTTACATTGATGGGGATATGGTGTTTTGGTAATGTGACTGGTCTAAAACTTCAGAAACCCAGGCTAATGCTATGTGACAAAGGTTCAAATTCCACCATGGCAGGTAGTGAAATTTATGTTCAGTAAGAAATCTACAATAAAAAAGATACCCAATAGCAGCAATGTTACCACTGTTGTTGGTATAAACACCCATCTACTTCACTGGTGTCCCTTAAGGGAAGGAAATCTGCCATTCTTGCATGACTACTTTACCTACATGAGCTGGTAACACGAAGAAAAATCATTGAGGTACTGGTCAGGGTCCAATATACAGATCATATAGAGAACTACATGGTTAGTTCCTCCCAAGAATAGACCTATATATTCTGATGGGTAGAGGGGTGACCTTACAAAGGTTTATAAAATCGTGAGGAATATTGATAAGGTGAATGGCAGGTGTCTTTTTCCCTAGGGTGGGGGATTTCAAGATTATTTTTAAGATGAGAGAAAAGAGATTTTAACAAGTTACAAGGGGCATTTTATTTTACACAGAGAGTGGTTTGTGTGTGGAATGAACTTCCAGAGGAAGTGGTGGATGTGGGTACAGTTTGAAAGACATTTGGATAAGTACATGAATAAGAAATGTTTGGAGGGACATGGACCAAGTGAAAGCAAGTGGGATTAGTTTAGTTTGGCATTATGTTTGGCATGGACTGGTTGGACCAAAGGGTCTGTTTCCATGCTGTATGGCTCTATACCTTGTGATGTCAAATAACTCTTTATCAAGTACTAACTTCCTAATGCCACAAATGGAGGTCACTCATTTAGTAGGACCACAGTTCCTATATTTGCCAGAGCAAGAAAAAATGATTTAACATGAAGATAAAAATGTAAGGTTTCATCTGGTAGAAGCAAGCCATGAGGGAGGGGAGGACAGTGGTATTGTTGAGGGAGTAAATGGAGAGAGGAGTGGTTGGAGAGGGGACAGGTGTTACAGGAAGAAGTGACATCATTAAAATGTTACAAGCTACAGTGATCAGTAATTTGAAATGTCTGATTTTGTTTTCAATTATGTTTCTCTGAGTTTTAGTCCTTCACTCAGCTTGCAGCAAAATAAAGCATTTCAACTTTATTTTGATTACCACACAGCTCCAAATGTTTTCAACAGATTTTTTTCAAGTTTATATTACATATTTGAGCTGATTTAAAAATAAATATATTTGTGAGATATGTAAACGATGGTACCCAGGTCTTTCTTTATTGTAAAGTAGTTGAAGGTCTTCTCCCTGACCTGCAGTCCTTCAGTGATAGCTTTTGATAAGAAATCATTCTGTGAATATATGGTTAGCAAGTAAGACTGTAATTTGTTGCTTCTCCCTATTGCTTCTCAAGAATACTGTGGTGAGCCCTCTATTGAACTGTTGTAGGTATTCGCATGGTGCTGTTAGATAAGAAGACCCAGGATTTTTTGACCAGTGGCAATGAAGGGACAACTATATACACCTGATAAGAAGAAGAAGGCTTGCATGTATATAACACCTTTCATGACCACCAGATGCTCAATAATGAGTTATAGGCAATGAAGTACTTTGGCAGCCATTTTTAAAAAAAAATTCTTTCTGGAGATGAGGATAGTGTTGGCAAGCCTACATCCCAAATATCAAAGCCCATAGCCCAAGTGATGCAGTGTCAGTATGTTGTAATATAGGAAATAGAGTAGCCAGTTTGTACACTCAGTAATGTGAGGACAATTTGAATAGTGTTTGCAATGTTAATTTATGGGTTAAATATTATCCAGGACACCATAAATAACTCATCTTCAAAACAGTCCTCTGGCTTCTTTTCTGTCACCTGAGAGGGCAGATGAAACTTTGATTCAACATCTCAGCCAAAATATAGCATCTTCAACAATGTAGCACTTCCTCAGGGCTGCACTACCAAGTCAATGTTGATTTCTGTGTTCGTGGCCTGCAGTGGGATTTGAATCCATAACCTTCTCATTCAGAGTTAAGACTAAGAGTATTACCAGCAGAGTTACATCTGATGTGGCTTGGTCAGTTACAGTACAGTATCCTGTAGAATAATAATACACTTCAGCTTTGGTTCATTAATAGTGGACAAGGTGCATACTAGTTGGGCTGCTGATCAAGTGGACTACTTTGTTCTGGATAATGTCAAGGTTCTTGAGTGATGTCGTAACTGCTTCCATCCAAGTAAATGAATCTCACACTCTTGACTTGTGCTCATTGAGAGATTTTAAGAGTAAATTTCTTAGCCTCTCATTCAAAATACCCAGCCTCTGGCCATTGGCCTACTCAAATGGTTATGATATTCATGTGGCTGATCCAGCTGGACTTCTGGTCGGTGATAAATCCAGAAATCAAATGGTAAGAGATTCAGCAAAAATAATATGATGCAATAGCAAAGACAGGCTTTGAGGCTGTTTACATTGATTAAAGAAAAACCTGTAAGGTGTAAATGTTATTTGTCTTCTTATCATCTTGAGTCTGGATATTTCTGCAAGCAGGTTTTGACTGCATCATGATGTGATGAATTACAAATATAAATGTGATGTACTACATATCATGCGCCTGAAACAGAACTGTCCTATTTTCAATTACCTTGAAATTTATTGGAAGTGAACATCAGACATTTCCATAATGAGTGACAAATCTAAAATGCTAATGTTACACCAGAATAGCAAGTTGAATATCTATTCCAATGTGTCAAACGCTACTTTCTTATCCAATGGATGAAAAAAAAAGTCATGTTAAGTAGCTTGGAAATAAATACACCCAATATTTTTCTAAAGAGTAATTGTAGCAGCTGTATTGAAGTACATGCATAACTTTAGTATATGGTCCAAAACTTGTTCCTGGACATAAAATTGTGTAACCACAATAATGTGCAGGCTGTGTGTCGCCAGTAGTTTTGATTTTTAAGTTAACATAAGGTCTCTTGTTTTAATGCTGATAAATGATATTTTGAAGTAGATTTTTTTTTGATATTGCTATTAGTTTTCTAAAGTTCTTGAGTCCATTCTTTGCTAATGGATTATATTTTCTTCTTGTGACCGGAGGATTTGTGGATTTTCGATCTTGCCGAAGGAAGGGAAAATGCAACAGAAAAATTAGTTTTGTTGAACGGTCACAATCTGAAATGTTAACTCTGTTTTCCGCTCCACTCTGTGGTGCCAGACCTGTTGGGCCTTTCTAGTATTTCGGGTTTTAATTTCAGATTTTCAGCATCTGCAGTATTTGCTTTTGCATCAAAAACTAATAAAAAAAGCATGTTGTTTTCTTAAAGTAGATGAAGCCCCCGTAGAGAAAAGTTATTGCATCTTTTGATATACTTCATTAAATATTACTTTGACACACTGGAATCTCTAGAATTTAGACTCAGTTCAAAAGTCAAAAATCTACATTTTTGAAGTTAATTATTTGAAGAGTTTTTAAGAGTGGAAGAAACAGAAGGGATTTTATTTTTATTTCCGAATCACTTGTCTTCAAATGTGCTTTGTATCATAGAAAGAAAATTGAACATTCCTGATTGCTATCAGCATGGGCTGATTGCATAACAGTAGATTCAAAGTAAAAGCACCATAGTCCCACTGTCTCATTAGAGACAGATGACTGGTGGTGGTTTAATCTGAGGGATACCATGCCTCAGGTGTTGTGAAGGTTGAGAAGGCAGGACCATCACGGTATTTTCAGTCTGTGCAGGAGGCTGTGTTATAGATGTCACTGTGTATCATAAACCAGTCATCCAGCCAATTGAGCTATTCAACCCTAATTACTGTAGTGATTGTGCATGCTTGCAGTGGGAACCCACCTCTTACTTCCTAAGCTTTGCTTCACTTCATTCTAGTTGCAGATACTTACAGAAGAATTTGGATGAAAATCTCACAATAAAGAAATTGCAGTCAATAACTCCAGAGTTAGAATATTGACTTCTTATGTACTCCTGCTATTGTAAAATAATGAAATGTAATAAATGAGCAGTTCATTTTTTTCTACAATATATATCAACATCCTCTGAGAATTTGTGCTATAGCCTACTCAAGATGAAATTTATACTGAACTGCATGAATAAGACTTGCACATCGTCTACAATTATTTGAAGTAAAATCAAATTGATTCAATAATATTTTGTCCTTGTGTTATGTTCATTAAGTAGCAGTTAAAAGGAAATATGTGAATTTCTGACAACATTCAAATGGTCAGAAGAGCAAAGTACGGGTTACTAGTAGACCCTGGACTTAAAAATGATGTAAATCCATGTTTATTTCTGGACAAGCTATAGGTAGAAACAGAGAAGTAGAAGCAGCAGGAGCTAAGACATTGAAAGCATTTGTCAGAGATGTGGTACCATTTACAGCTCTGAAAGCACCTGCAAATGTGACCTCAGAGTTGAATTTTCCAAAAGGTGGTGCCTGTGTGGAGATACAAATGGCCTTGTATTTTTCTCAGGTCATGGGATGACTTTTAGTGTCACTTCACAGAAATCTGGGCCATATCCTGTTCTTTCAGGAATTGACAAATTGGAAGATCAGAAATATCTGGACATGGATATTGGACAACGTAAAGTAGATCCTCTGTCTGCCTTCACTACATCAACAGGGCATGTGGAATTCTTAGACCTCCTTTGGAACTCCACACACATAAGAGGAGATCTGGATTCAGTTAGGGGCTTGTCAATGGCTTTAAAATTAAGTGTGCCTATACCAATCATGCCAATTTGGAATTTGGTATAGGATCAGCATGCTTTGGGGCTAATGAATTAGGCCCTGCTTTCCTATGCTTTTGGGTCATGTTTTTTTAGCCTTGTGACCTCTTAGTTCTTCCCAGTCCTATAATAATACAAATGGAATGACAGATTTTGTTATCACTAAAAAGGAATAAAAGAAATGTAGAGTTAGCCCTTGCTTAGCATGGCTGCTAACATTTGACTTGGTCTCATTAAGTCTGAGGGTTGCAGGATAAAGGGCACAATTTGGAGGAAGGAAAATTATAAGCTATCTTTAACCAAAGTAGAGCTTTGTGGTTGATATTTAAAATTATTCTGGGTTGCAAAAGGATAAGATGAAAGAACAGCCCATCATACACTGCAGGTTTTGCAATTATGTGAAGCAGACGCGTTCTTTGCAGATGTATGAACCAGTAACACTTCAGCATGGAAGATCAGGATGATAGTGAAATTGGTCATTTTCCTGAGAACCAAGTGGAAGCAACACCAATGTGGTGAAATCGTATTGATGAATTTTACTCTGTTTCCAATATATCATATAGGGCATTGGGAACAGTCTCAAAAAGTTCATATTTCTGCTTCAGTAAGATAAGAATATTTGAACTTCAGAAAAGCATTGTTCCCAATGTAATTCAGTGGATGGAAGGGAATGTGGTAGAATGGGCCAAGTATAGGATCACTGGGGACATATAATTAGCAGTGTTTCTATAACAACAAGACCTCACTTGAGCTGCTGAAGTCTTCTGTGCAGGCAGGTTGATCACCTAACAAATTGTCGGAAGCACAAACAAATGGCCTTGTTGCTATTGTTCCATTGTTACCTCACGTTGTCCCCTCAAGGCTGTCCATTTCATCGATACTTTCAAGTGACTCTATCTGGCTTATTACATCAAAGCATATGAATTCTGTTTGGTGCCTGTGCGGTCAGCCATGGTTAACAGCTATGTTTTGAATAGATCAACAACCAGCTGGCAGTGTCATCAACTTGGCAGGGTCTTTTGCAAAGAGTAAAGGGTCAAATGTAAGTGTGCTGTACACTTGAAATCGTTCAACACACATAAATGCAATACATGAAATATCATACTCTCCTGGACTCAAGTTTCTGCATGTTACTGACTAATTTTGAAAAGTAAGGAATGAGAAGTTTAAAAAGAATCCTTTATATTCTTCAAAATGTTCAGTCATTCCTTGGCGCAAATCCTCTATGACCTCCCCACTCACTATTTTAAGAGCTGACTTCTCATGGTAGAAGGACAGCGATTCAACCAATCTCTGAAAGAACTGTGGATGCTGTAATTCAGGAACAAAAACAAAGTTGCTGGAAAAGCTCAGCAGGTGTGGCAACATCTGTGAAGGAAAAAACAGAGTTAACGTTTCGGGTCCGGTTTTGAGGGAGGGTCACTGAACCCGAAATGTTAACTCTGTTTTTTCCTTCACGTATGCTGCCAGACCTGCTAAGCTTTTCCAGCAACTTTATTTTTGTTCTATTCAACCAATCTCTATACCTTCAAGTTGGAGCTATCGCTTCCTTTAAATGTTGTATATTTTCAGCATTCTGCTGAGTGACACTGTAACAACTCATATTGAAATTATACCTGCAACATTCAAATGCATTCCATAGAGCTTCACATGGGCCTAATCAGATAACAATGAGTCAACGTAAAAGAAGTCAAGATTGAAATTTCAAAGCTCAGTCAAAAAGAGTACTTGGATCAGAAGAGAGAGAGGAAAAGAAACAAGGTGGATGGAGAACTTAAATAAGGAATATTGTATATATAAAAGGCTCGCTAGCTGAAAGCTTAGTCAACACTCTGTGTTGGAAGGCAGGAAGAATGCATAAATAATGGGAAAGGGAGGAGTACTGAATACCTGGGAGGAGCATAGTAAGATAGAAATGTTCCCAAAAGGCAGGCAAGAAGTGAGCTAAAGGGCACATACAAATAAGATAAAGGTCTATACAAATAAAATAACCAATACATTTTAAGATTTCCATTCTATCATTTGTTTTACCTGCAGTAAATTTTTTAATCATACACAAGCCAGTACAATGGCTGTTTCTCTTTATTACCTGGTCAAGGCATAAGACTGTAAATCATAATAAAAAGATGAGCTGGTTAATCATCTCTAGAATTGCTTTCTTACATTATCTACACATTGCTATAATGAGATTTCATATAAATCAGTTCATGATATTTAATGTCTTTAATTTAAGTTTTATGGATAATTTAATTTATGGATAGATGTGCTTCTCAGCTATATATACAAACCCAAGTGAACATTCTTCCATGAAAATACATATTTTCTTTTTTAATATAGCAGTTGCACATCCCAGAAATGTAAGTAAATGATGATTCATTTTACTACGGAATGGTTAAACAATTCCTGCATCACTCATTTTGTCATTTGAGAAAGTGAATGATGAGTTTTCATTCATTATTTCATGTCACTGATGTTTAGCAGGCCATGTTTTCAATTATTTTAGGTGAGTATTCTCATTGGTGTCCTTATCAGTTTGCAAAGTCATTACAGAGTTGCATGCGTTTAATTAAACCAGCCACTTAAATAAATGTAATATGTTGTTGGATTAGTAATTTATTCCCGCCTTTCCCTCTTGACTAATTTATTAGAAGTAGTGTTGTGTCTCAATATTAGCAAAATTATTCATGATATGTACAGTTACTCATTAATGGTCTTTTGGCCTCCCCTAAAATTATTGACTATGACTCTTAAGGTGCAGTTGCCCACCTCACCTAAGCAATCATTAATGCTGCATAAGAATGACACTGAGCAGTGGAAGGCTGTTCAACTGGAACGGCCATGTTTAAAAACATCGTAATGACAAAGCATGTGCACTTCTGGTAAGAGTTGCAGGACACCAATTAGAAGTGGATATGTCCAATTTTCTTTTGCCTAACCAAGTGGTGGCAAGTAGGAACAAGGCATTGCTGAGGCTTCATTATTCATCTAACTAAATAAAAGCTGCAAGATTGAAGCTGAGGGGTAGGATCTACATGTATTTGGAAAGGCAAGGAATGATTCGGGATAGTCAATATGGCTTTGTGCATAGGAAATCATGTCTCACTAACTTGATTGAGTTTTTTGAAGAAGTAACAAAGAGGATTGATGAGTGCAGAGAGAGGGACATGATCTATATGGACTTCATGTAAGACGTTTGATAATGTTCCTCATGGTAGACTGGTTAGCAAAGTTAGATCACATGGAATACAGGGAGAACTAGCTGTTTGGATATAGAACTGGCTCAAAGGTAGAAGACAGAGGGTGGTGGCGGAGGATCGCTTTTCAGACTGTGGGGCTGTATGCCACAAGGATTGGTGCTGGATCTACTGCTTTTTGTCATCTATATAGACAATTTGGATGTGAACTTAGGAGGTATGGTTAGTAGGTTTGCAGATGACACCAAAATTGAAGGTGTAGTGGACAATGAAGAAGGTTACCTCAGAGTACAACAGGATCTTCATCAGATGGGCCAATGGGCCGATGAATGGCAGATAGAGTTTAATTTAGATAAATGTGAGGTGCTGCATTTTGGAAAGACAAATCGGGCAGGAGTTATACAACAAATGGTAAGATCCTGGAGTATGTTGCTGAACAAAGAGACCGTGGAGTGCAGGTTCAAGGCCCACTCCTTGAAAGTGGAGTCACAGGTAGAGAGGATAATGAAGAAGGTGTTTGGAATGTTTGCCTTAATTGATCAATGCATTAACTAAAGGAGTTGGGAGGCCATGTTGTGGCTGTATGGGATGTTGGTTTAGCCACTTTTGGAGTATTGTGTGTAATTCTGGTCTCTGTCCTATAGAAAGGATGTTGTGAAACTAGAAATGGTTCAGAAAAGATTTACAATGATGTTTCCAGGGTTGGAAGGTTTAAGCAATATAGAAAGGCTGAATAGGCTGGTGCTGTTTTCTCTGGAGCATCAAAGGCTGAAGGGTGACCTTATAGAGATTTATATAATCATGAGGGGCATGTATAGGGTAAATAGGCAAGGCCTCCCCTGAGGTGGGAGAGTCCAAAACTAAAGGCCGTATGTTTAAGATGAGAGGGGAAAAATATAAAATGGACCTAAGAGGAAACTTTTTCACACAGAGGATGGTGCGTGTATGGAATGAGCTGCCAGAGGAAGTGGTGGAGGCTGGTATGATTACAACATACAAAAGGCATCTGGATGGATATACGAACAGGAAGGGTTTGGAGGAATACGGGCCAAATGTTAGCAAATGGGACTAGATTTTTATAGGATATCTGGTCAACATGGACAAGTTGGATCGAAGGGTCTGCTTCCATGCTGTATACCTCTATGATTCTACAATCGTTTGGTTTATAATGAATAAACTATCAACAAATGAACTTATTGAATCACTGAAGGAGCCCTTATAGTGCCATACAGATGTACAGCACAGAAACAGAATCTTTGGTCCAACTCGTCCATGTCAACTAAATATCCTAAATTAATCAAGTCCCATTGCCCAGCATTTCACCCATTATACCTCTAAATCCTTCTATTCATGTACCCATCCAGATGCTTTTTAAATGTTCTAATTGTATCAGCCTTCACCACTTCCTCTGATAGCTCATTCCATACATGTACCAAACCTGTTTGTGAAAACACAGTGTGAAGCTGGAGGAACACAGTGGGCTAGGCAGCATCAGAGGAGCAGGAAAGCTGACGTTTTGGGTTGGGACCCTTCTTCATTTTTCTGAAGAAGGGTCCCGATCCGAAACGTCAGTTTTCCTGCTCCTTTGATGCTGCCTGGACTGCTGTGTTCTTCAAGCTCCACATTATGTTCTCTCAGACTCCAGCATCAGCAGTTCTTACTATCTCTATTTGAAAAAGTTGTCCTTTAGGTCCCTTTTAAATCTTTCCCCTCTTATCTTAAACCTATGCCTTCTAGTTTTGGACTGCCCCATCCTGGAGAAAAGACCTTGGCTATTGATGTCTCTCATGATTTGATAAGCCTCTTTAATGTCACCCCTCAGCCTTTGGCTGTCCAGGGAAAATAGCCCCAACTTATTCAGCCTCTCCTTATAACTCAAATGCTACAACAACATCCAGGCAACATCCTTGTAAATCTTTTCTGAATCCTTTCAAATTTAACCAGATCTTTCCTGTAGCAAAGATATCAGAATTCCAAAACTCAGTATTGCAGAACTTAGTATTCCAAAGTGGCTTAACCAATGTCCTGTACAGCTGCAACATGACATCCCAACTCCTATACTCAATGCCCTGACCAATAAAGGCAAGCGTACCAAATACCTTCTCACTATCCTGTCTACCTGTGACTCCACCTTCAAGGAACTGTGAACCTGCACCCCAAGGTCTCTTTGTTTGGCAACACTTCCCAGGACCCTATCATTAAGTGTATAAGTCCTGCCCTGATTTGCGTTACCAAAATGCAAAATCTCACATGTATCTAAATGGAATTCCATCTGTCACTGTTTGGCCCATTGGCCCATTGGCCCATCTGATCAAGGTCCCATTATACTCTGAGGTAACTGTCTTCACAGTCCACTACACCACCAATCTTGGTGTAATCTGCAAATTTACTAACCATTCCTCCTATATTCAAATCCAAATCATTTATATAAATGAACCAATGTTATATTCACAGGTCTAATTTTAAACAAAATTAAAATTGTATAATCCATATAATATTGATTGTAAATTTGGAAGGTGCAGTTTATATAATTCCCTCCCGATTCGAAAATATAATTGCCATCAATATAACTTAGACGTAAAAGAAGATCTGCTTAGATGTTTGGGCAAAATTTCCTTTTTATGAGACAGAGTGTGCAGAAATGGGCCATAAAATTGAGGGGTACTTTTAGTGAGGATGGATATTCCTAGGTGATTATGTTGTTCCTAATTCATTACATTTTGATGCATGGCTACAATCCTACATTTTTTGGGAGGAAGTTCTGAAGCGTCGTGACCTTCTGGACTCAAACATCAGGCGCCATATTTAAAAGGCACCCAGTCGGTGCTTCAAACTCTGCAAACACAAAAGCATCACTTTCCCTTTGCTCGTCTCCTTTAGCAACCCCTGGAGATATCAGAAACAGGCAAAAAGTGGTGTCACACCTTAGCAATGCCCTCTAAAGGTTCTCCTGAAGGTTATGCAGAAGAGAAGGGAAGTTCATTTCTCTGCAGATGACAACAAGATGCCATCGTGGACCGAGATGGCTCTGCAAAGCAGTGTCCATGGACAGCCCAAGCACCTGGCCCCAGTGCTGCAACAGGAATTATGGTCTGCTGCAGTGTTCCAGGGTAGGCACCACTGTCTCCTGAATGCTTTAAGTGTGAATGAGAACTAACATTGTCAGTTTGCTGCTGTAGAGGGCCAGTGAAAACTCATTTTCATTCAGAAATTATTTCTAAAGTAAAGAGTTATGTATAGTTTTCAGTTAGATTCATGCATTGTCTAAGATAGGGGAAAGAAAAGTTTCATTTTTATTAGTTCTGTGAGTGGTTAAATATTGTCTGGATATTTCTTTAGATGAATTTACTTGAGGGTCTGAAAACCCTTGAAGTGAATAATTCACCGCCTTAAAAACAAGGGATGAAAAGAGAAAATGACTGGGCTGTTGGCTAGCAACAAGGTATGCTATAAACATAGTGACAGAAAACAAGTTATTTTCAGAAGACACAACCATCCAGAAGTGCCATTTTCTATTCAGGAGAGAGAGAAAAACAGGCCATTCCAAGTAAAAAAAGGCCTGTAATAGCAGCAGTACCAGTTGAATAGTCTTTTAAACAGATATGGTGGGGAGAAACAAATTCCCAAGTGGTTTAATGTAGGTAAGAGTAAAGAACATTCTGGAAGAGAAGTTTATGGAACATGTTAAGAAATAACTCAGCTATGCTAGCAGTTGATTTAAGGGTCTCAAGGGAAGATACATTAATGAAAGAAACAGTTAACAATTTTAAAAAGATCAGGCTTGCTGGCATCAGCTCACACAACTGCCTCATTTGCTCAGGCCTTTTGGCTAAGTAACATCACCCACCAACACTCCAGGCATTCAACAATATTAAGTCAGATTGTTTAGGATTGAGATTTCTCATGAGCTGATCAACAGAGAGATGTAAAATATCATTTGTGAAAGAAACGGTTTGATTGTGAAGTAGCCAAGTAATTGAAGAAATTTGTACTCACCGAAACTTGGAGGAAGAATCCCTTCCAGGTACGTACCTCACATACACAGTCAGGTTTGTGAATACAAGTGCTTCCATTTTGACTAACAAGATTGTGCCCATGAACATAATTCCAGTGGGCTGGGGTGTTAATGGGTGTTCATGATATGCTATTGAATGTAAAAGAGGGAAAAAAAGAACAACTGCCTGAAAGATTCTGAGAGCTTAACAGCAAAACCTTCACCCATCTTTTGGAAACTTAGTTGTAACTTACCATCCAAGTATGTTCTGTCACCCACTCTTCTAAAAGTAGCCATTAATTATTACATCAATTATTAAGGCTTTACTTTTGCTATGAAGCATTGATGCAATGCAAGTGCTGGAGAAACTGTTACTGGAAAAGAAAGCTCAAAAAGATCATTAACTGTCCCAGCATCTCTCCCTTATAAACTGTGGGCCATTATTTGGACTTTATAAGGAAAGTGGTGGCGTATTGATAATGCCACTGAACTAGTAATCCAGTACCCCCAGGTTAATGTTCTGGGAAGACTGGCTTGAATTCCACCTGAAATATGAATTCAATAACAGTCTTGAATTTAAGCCTAGTACAATGGTGCCTATGTAACTGTTACCAGTTTTTGGACAAACCCATCAGGTTCACTAATGAAATTAGGGACAGAAACCTAGACTGACCAAGTCCAAAACTAGAGGGCACAGGTTTAAGGTGAGAGGGGAAATATTTAAAAGGACCTAAGGGGCAACGTTTTCATGCAGAAGATAGACCGTGTATGGAACCAGCTGCCAGAGGAAGTCATAGAGGCGAATACTATTACAACATTTAAAAGGCATCTGGATGGATAAATGAATAGGAAGGGTTTGGAGGGATATGGGCCAAATGCTAGAAAATGGGACTAGGTCAGATTGTGATGTCTGGTTGATGCGGATGAGTTGGACCGCAGGGTCTGTTTCTGTGCTGTATGACTCGATGATGTCTGACTCTCGACCTACAGAAATGTGGTTAATTGTTAACTGCACCCTGAAATGGCCTGGTGAGCCATTCAGTTCAAGGCCAGTTAGGGAAAGGCAACAAATCCTAACGTTACCAGCAATGCCCACACGTTCCATGAATGAATAAAGAAAAACATAACTGCTCTAGCTCATTTTGTGTAGTAGTGCTATTTGGAAATAGCAGCAGTTCAGATGAATGGTACACCATTTTTGACTAAACCAACCATTCTGTTTTGCATTTATAGAGTGCCTGGAGGGAATTGATAGAGTTCAGATTAACACTTCACCCCAAAGTCAGCACCACTGATTGTGCAACACTCCTTCAGCATTATAACTAAGTGTCTGAAGACAAGGCTTGAATCCATAAAGTCCTGAATCAGAAGCATAAGATTTGACAATATAAAGTGTTCAGCAATGTAATTACATTTTGAACCATGTTTACAGTAGTATGCTATTCGTGCAAGAGCAGCAAACACTGATCCACTGCAAATTTCCCCGACTTTCTTTGTTTTTACACTAAGACATATATTCACCATTTCAACACCATTATTAATGGCCATTTCAGGCTTTCTTCAGTGAGGGAATCCTTCAGCTCAGAACCAGTGTTGCTATAGATCATGATATTAGTGAAAAAATTATCCTTAGTGAGACATTGCCAGTGAATTCCTCATTTTATTCTATCTTTGGGCTTCTTATTTTAATAAAAGAACAGTGTTCATTTTAAAGAGGAATTGTGGGAAAGGATTTAAAGACATCAACAACTAATGCACGCTGGGGATCTTTGAATCTGTTTCACTCATTAATTCATGTCTATTTATCTTGACCAGAAATATATTCCAAACATGTATTCCTGAGGCATAATACATTAAATGTTTCAATATCCAATGTATTAAATAGTCATACTAATTCTTCTCAGTAACACTGTGGCAGGCCTATAGGAAACTTCTGATGTAATATTAAGCATTCTATAGAATGGATTTTGAACAACTTTGATATTCTAAAAAAAACTAAATATTATGCTAAAGTGAGGCATACTAAATTACCACACCAGAAGGTGCCTGTACCACATGACTTGTCTCACCTTATTATTCAAATCTAGCAAGTAGTAAATAAGCTCACTCAGAGGAAAGGATAGATGTTTGGTTGGTTATTGCCTTTTTTAATTCCTTATTTTAAAGATTAAGGGTTGAGTCCTGAGATATGTAAGAATGGATCCAGAGGTGGAAGTCCTATTCCCTGCTATGCCTGCTTCTGATAGAGATAATTTTTAATGGCTGGGGGAGGGGGCAGGGTGTGAATCACACAGGTGAGAGACCCAAACTCAACATGTGAAATCTGAGTTCAAGCAGATATATTGTACTGTTCCAAAGGCTTAATCCCACAGTGAGCAAGAAGAAAACAGAAATGGACAGAAAAATATAATGATCTGAAGATTTTTTTATTTAAACCCTCAGCCTTTTAAACATGTAAAAATCAGGCTGATTTTAAAGTTAGGAAATGCCCTGTGCTGAACTGATTTGATTGATGGGCTTGCCGGTGTCTGTTAAAAGTAAACATTGTAGTTTCGATAGCCAAAACCAAATATTGTGCTCAGTATTTACCCAAATGATCCTAGAATAACCTCTGAAATATCTCAAGCCTGAGGTCTCTATGTATGACCAGTCTCTCATCATAAATCGGTGAGTCATCAATGACACTAAAATACCTTCATTTCTTGAGGTACAGTCTCAGGTTAGGATTATTTGACAGCATATTCTAGCTATCAGTTAACGCAATGCTTTCAGACTTGAGCAAACAAATTATCTGACTTTTGAGACTTTAATATTTCATTTTATCTCTTTTTTGCTGCTGGGAAGTATTTTGTGATCACTTGAGGTACAGGATTCTGCATATTTGACAAAATTATTGTTGTCTAGTTCTGGTTTCTCAACAGGAATGCATTACAATGTGTCTCTGATGTTCACCATGACCAGATTTGTTTGTGACATTAAATCTCATCTTTCCTAAGCACAATCTCGACACTCTCAGTGATTAAATATTTAGCAAAGAACAATGTAATCAAAAGTTGTGGTAAGTCTCAATGGCAAATTTGGGACCTAAGAAATAGTCCACTAACATTTCTCCCAAGCTATATGACTACTGATGCTTCTTTCTGAACTATTACATTTATTTTCTTTGTTCCAGTTCCCTCTGTTCCAGTATCAAATTTAAAGTTTGTTTTGTGTCCATTGATTATAATTTCTACTATCCAATGGTTTCTATTAGATCCTGTAATTTCTCCCAACAAAAGCAGTTGACTGTCTTTGATACCTTCAATTTCCTGAAACTTCCTTAATTTAATAGCTTTTTGTTGTTTTTTTTTGTAAACAGTCTTCTTACAGGAAATGGTGCTGTGCATTTTGGGAAGTCAATCTTTAAGCCAATACAATCTTTTCCATCACAGTGAGAACACTGTGTACTAGCAGCTGCTGTGTAGGTGTGTATGCACCTTTTTGTCACACAAACTACTTTGTTGCCACAAATAAATACTAGTTCAGCTTTCTACCTAAACTGTTAATGACAAAGCTTTTGATAACTTTAAATCTTATCCCAACAGTAGAAAATCTACAAAAATGCCCCCTAACATATGTACAACAATGAGATTCATAACTAATTTGTCCTTCAATGTTTCTGACTAGCAATTCCCAATTTGTCAACATAAATTGTTAATTAATTAATCTATATTCTTTCTCATACACTGAACATGTCTATTGAATTTTGCCCTATGTGTAATTGTGTTTCGTCTCAACCTGAAAAATGTGCCAAAATCTTTATAGGGTTCTGGTTTGTGATCGGTAATTTGATGATTTTTAGGTGGTTCGAATCACCCCCAGATTTCTGGTTCTGACACTGGACGTATTTAGGGAGTGTGAGGTGAAGAAGGCAGAAGGCAGGTGTTTCAGAACAAAAGAATCTCTGCATTTATTAAATACAAAAGTTAAGTAAAATAGAAGAAATAAAGTCAAATGTAATAAACAGAGAAATTGACACAATCAATTATACAGAGGGCAGTAAGTTAAATACACTATTAAATTAAACACAGTTTAAACACTATTAGAAGCTAAACAGCAGTTTTAAACACAGAAAACTTCAATCAGGCTTCCTACCCTTTTTCTGAAGAAGGGTCTAGGCCCGAAACGTCAGCCTTCCCGCTCCTCTGATGTTGCTTGGCCTGCTGTGTTCATCCAGCTCTACACCTTGGTATCTCTTCCTACCCTTGGGATGACTGTATCGTTACCACCCACCTCCCCTCCCTGCTAGCTAGGTTGGAAACTTTGGGGTCTCAAAAGTTTGAACTCAACTCGGGGGAGAAATGCAATTTTGAAGCACAGCTGACTGTTCCTGCTTGCTGTACCCGGTGTCTCAATGAAGACTTTGGATGGTATAGGCCTTCAGTCTGGGTTGAGTCTGCTGATGCGGTAGGACGCATATTGGATTTATCAGGTGAGTACTTGTCTTTCCCTACTTTCTGGTGGTTTTTGCGAGGCAGTTTTCACCCCAGGATGTGGCTGAGGCCTTGTGGTGTTGGGTTCGGGTCATTAGTTTTCGGAGGTTTTCTGTTCTTGGCTCTGCTGGTTGTGATCAGTTTTTGTTGGTTCTCCTAGTACGAAACAGCCCTGTATCAGTAGGTTTTGGAATCGTTGTCGGGATCCCTGTTCTGGAGATAGCTGTGGGGATAACTCCTTCAGGTGAGATCAAGGCTTGCGATTATATGAATTGCAGGCTTTTTATCTTCATGCCAGATCTGTGCTTGCCATTGTGTTATTGGTGAAGTCAGTTGGCTTCCTGGTAGTTAACGAGTATGTGTAAATGTATTCTGATTGAAGTTGAATGCCCGATATCTCTGTGAACGAATATTAATTGAAATTGAATATCCAGGATCTGTATAGGTTCCATGATGTCTGTGCTAGTTCCCTGAGGTGTAAAAGTTAATTTCAGCCTAGAGTATTAGGCTTGGTTGATTGTTCTCTTAGAGTGGAGGTGTAAATTGGAATTCCAGGCTTAACAATGGCTCCAAGCAGCCATCCGTGTGTCTGTGTATTTTTCCCAGAACTCAGTTTAGCTACCCCCTTTACATTTAAGTGTTTTGAAAAGGCTAGGATTTTGGCTCAGAGACAACAAGGGCTGGATGAACACAGCAGGCCAAGCAGCATCATAGGAGCAGAAAGGCTGACGTTTCGGGCCGAGACCCTTCATCAGAAAAGGGGGAGGGGAAAGGGGGATTTTGGCTCAGTTTTTTTAAATAATGGGGATTTTTGCTCAATCGTACATATCGCCCCTTTGATTCTCTACATCCTAAGCTATCATTCTGGGTGAGCAACAAATCATTGAGCCCCAAAAGCCAACTCCCCAAATTACCTCAGAGATAGTGAGAACTGCCGATGCTGGAGTCAGAGATAACACAGTGTAGAGCTGGAGGAACACAGCAGGCCAGGCAGCATCAGAGGAGCAGGAAAGCTGATGTTGGTTTTCCTGCTCCTCGAATGCTGCTTGGTCTGCTGTGTTCCTCCAGCTCCACACTGTGTTATCCCCAAATTACCTAATCCCCAACATACATATTTACACCCTTGAGAGACAGTGCATTGTCCCCTGAAAGGAAAACACAAGGCAGGATTAGGGAAAGTCCAGACATACAGGGTACACAGTACGTGGTACACATACAGGACACTAGATTTAAAAATTAAATACATTTTACACATGTTTGTCTTTACACAGGAAAACAAGGTATATCCCCATCAAAGATCCCTCCCAGGAACACAATTTTCACATACATTACACCTCTGATCTGTTGATTTCTCGCTGGTGTCAAGCTCTTCAGACTTGATACTGTGCCTTGTGATACTGTCCCATAATGTGTTTGGTGTATATGTCTACTTTATTTTGTGTTTCCCAAATTCTAGCTTTGGAGTCCTTGGAACACCTCCTGGAGTAAGGTTTTGTGTAGTCTTCCTGTCTCCCCTGGGGACCATTCAGATAAGTCAACTTCAGTTTAAACTTTAGTGTAATCACCGTAACACTATGCACCACTCTAACCTAACCTTAGGCTTTAGTGAAAGCTATATACAAAGCCACAAGCCTCCGGATGGATAGGCTAAAATCTGCTAAGTCTACCATTGCTCCTGCCACTGGGCAGCCTATACCTGGGGTTTTCAGTCTCCTCCGCAGTGCTCCCTCTTTACTTAACAGTGGCCCTCCTGAGTCCAAGACTATGGGCAGGCAGGTCTGGTCTGAGGCAGTTTTGACTGACCCTGGCTCCGTGGCCAGTCTGGGGCCTCTTCACTGTCTATGAGTGCTGTCTGACCTGTGGCCTTCTCTGGGAGCTCTCCCAAGTCTGGGGATGTTGCTTGACCTGTGGCTACCCTTGGAAGCTTTTCTCCATCTGGGGCAGGTGTGTGCTTCCTGTAGCTTCTGGATGGCAGGTACACCAGGGACCACGGTGTCCTCAGCTTCGGAGCCTGGGGAGTTCTCCTCAGCACTCCCCACTTTCTAACCGGGGAACCTCCTGAGTCTCAAACTATGGGCAGGCTAACCTACCCTGTGAGACAGTTCATCGGTACTGCTCCTGTGGCACGTGGGATGGTGGCTTCCCCCGGGTGTTCTCCACAGTCCAGAGCCACTGCCTGGTTGCCTACCCCCTTATTGTGGCCCACAGCATCTGGCTGCCTCAATATTTTATGTAGACTCTCTATCTTCTTTGACTCAGCCAGCATTCTGAGGAAAGGGTTAAGGATCGGATCCTGTGCCTGGACCATCTTCATGTCTGGGGCCAGTGCTACCCTGGCACACCCCTCCACTCCCCCTCTATCCCTGGCATGCCACTGTTGGGCCTGATCCACCCATGACCCAGCACATTCCTGCTTGGGCGCTTCCCTTGGCCGGTGTGCCAGCCTGTAGTTGCCCTCAGCACGGGGTCCAGTCTTTACTCTCTCCCCCGCCTGCACTGTCAGCCCCAGGGATTTCCCTTCTTTTTGGCTGATCTATGCCTTCTTTGAGTTCACCCTGAACCAATCCAGCTCTAGTCACAGGCCGGGGTTATGGTGGGTGATAGTGGGGGCTCTTGCAATAGCAGCTGTGGCTACCATCCCTGACCCTGCGAGTGCAGCCTCAAGCACCTGTAAAAACCCCTCAAAGGAGTTAAGGGAGTCCTGCAATATTGGACTAGGTTCCTGGTGAGGCACGGAATGGCCTACCCTTTGGTGGCCCGCCCTCGCCTCAGCCATTCCAGAATGCGAGGGACAGCTGTCTCACTACTGTCTCCTCGGTGGGTCTGGGGGTTTTTGGGGTCGAACCAAAGCTCAGCCTTGGTCTGTAATCTCGGTAGGCTTTTGGCCGCCAGCTTGCAGAGCCAGCGAGCCCAGTCATCCCCCCGGAGGTTATATCACTCTTGTACCCATCACACAGGCGTTGACGTAAACAGGCCATAGCCTGTCCACAAATGCCTGTGGGGTTTCCCCTGCAACCTGGACAGTATTCTCTACTCTAAAGAATGGGCTTCCATCATTGAAGCTCATGGCATCTGATGTACTCTGCCCCTTTGTGTTGTTGGTCGAGAGGGTGTTATACAGCCTACTGTCCAAGGAGAACAGCAGCAAATTGGCCATCTGGGCATCATCACAGCAATTTATCTCTCCCACCTGTTCCACTTCCATGAAGTGTACAAATGGGTCCCCTTTATACGTGAGATTGTCTAGGTATGCTACCATAGACCTGAGCTGCTGGGTTCCGTGTGGGGACTCATAAGCGATTCTCTAGACCCCTCTGCTCCTGACCATCCCAGAACGCGCCATAATTTTGCTGCTACACTCGTCACATGGGCCTTGGTCCCAACCCTTCCCCTACTGGCCCTGAGCCCCCAACTACCTGCTGCCAGACTAGGTCTGCACTCAGTGCCACAGGTGGTGATCCAGAGTTGTGATCCTGTGTTCTAGTTTCTTATGTTTTGATGGATAACAAAAATGTTGCTGCATCAGATAAAATACTGCTGAAGACAAAATCTACATCAAATTATACCTTAATAGTTTTTCTGATCTTTCTGAAAAGGTTTTTAACGCTGTGAACCTGTGTGTGTTTTGCTGCTTCTTGGCTTCTTCCAGGTCTTCCACATATTCAAATCAGAGATATTAGGAACTGCAGATAACTGGAGATAAGTTCGGTTGGGCAGGAGCAGGCAGAAACAATGGGTCGACCAGGGCACTTTTCCCTGCAACCGCAGGAAGCGCTACACCTGCCCCGACACCTCCCCCCTCACCCCCATCCCAGGCCCCAAGAAGACTTTCCACATCAAGCAGATGTTCACCTGCACATCTGCTAATGTGGTATACTGCATCCGCTCTTCCCATTGTGGCCTCCTCTACATCGCGGAAACCAAACGGAGGCTTGGGGACCGCTTTGCAGAACACCTACGCTCGGTTCGCACTAAACAACTGCACCTCCTAGTCGCGAACCATTTCAACTCCCCCTCCCATTCCTCAGACGACATGTTCATCCTGGGCCTCCTGCAGTGCCACAACGATGCCACCCGAAGGTTGCAGGAACAGCAACTCATATTCCGCTTGGGAACCCTGCAGCCCAATGGTATCAATGTGGACTTCACAAGCTTCAAAATCTCTCCTCCCCCTACCGCATCCCAAAACCAGCCCAGCTCGTCCTCGCCTCCCTAACCTGTCCTTCCTCCCACCTATCCCCTCCTCCCACCTCAAGCTCCACCCCCATTTCCTACCTACTAACTTCATCCCGCCCCCTTGACCTGTCCGTCCTCCCTGGACTGACCTATCTTCTCCCTACCCCCCCACCTACACTCACCTTTACTGGCCCCATCCCCGCCTCTTCGACCTGTTTGTTTCCTCTCCACCTATCCTCCCCTCTATCCCTCTTCTATCCGCCTCCCACTCTCTCCCTATTTATTTCAAAACCCCCTTCCCCTCCCCCATTTGTGAAGAAGGGTCTAGGCCCAAAACGTCAGCCTTCCTGCTCCTCTGATGCTGCTTGGCCTGCTGTGTTTATTCAAATCAGATGCAAGGTTTTCTCAATTTCCTCGATTCAAGCTTTTTCCTGTGCTTCACTTTCCTTGCTCATTTTCTATGAACTGAGATTTTCCTGGTGCTTTTTCTCTTCTTGGATTTTTCAACTGTCAAAGTTCTGACAGAGGACAGCAAGGTGGCTCAGTGATTAGCGCTGCTGCCTCACAGCGCCAGGGTCCCGGGTTCGATTCCACCCTCAGGCGACTGTCTGTGTGGAGTTTGCCCATTCTCCCTGTGTCTGTGTGGGTTTCCTCCCACAGTCCAAACATGTGCGAGTTGGGGGGGATTGCCCATAGTGTTCAGGGATGTGTAGCTTAGCTGGTTAAAGGGGATGAGTCTGGGTGGGAATTTCCAAGGGTCAGTGTGGACTTGTTAGGCCAAAGGGCCTGTTTCCACACTGTAGGGATTCACTGATTTTGACTTTAACATTGCTTTCAGTTGTTAGTTTAATTGCATTTCTCCTTCGCATTTACTGCTGCGGTCATTTATTGTTATTGTTATCATTATTGTTAGTGACCATTTGGGTTAGGATTGATAGAGATTTGGGAGTCTAGGCTGTTGATAATAGTTAATAAAAGATGAAGTTTATCTGCTAAATATACACAGGACAAGGTTATAATGAGGCCTCAGTGTACTGTTATCAGGTGATTGATGATGTAGGCTGTCAATGTAAATATTTACCATTAACCCTTTACGTAACAGTCCTCATGTCTTTCATCTGACTGCATGCTGAATCTGGCCTGATCTAAGAAAGGTGGGTTACCAAGGTCGCACAACCAGAATATAACCATGCCATATTAAAGCATGTGATGTTGATGCTTTAACTATAGAATTGTATGATTATAAGGGGAAAGCAGTTGCCTCTGCCTTATCATAATGTCCAATGCAGTGGATCCTTTTGAGCAGCGAGCTCTGGAAAATCCCATCACCTTCTGTGTCTCTGTGAAGGATTGTCTTGTTTCATTTGGCTGACAGGTGAACTATTGATGAGGATTGGGGGTGGGTGGATAAATCCTAGGATGAAATGTAGATTAGGTTCTGATGTTAATCAAAATAATTAACTATCTTTGTCTTCTCTAAGTACCACAGCTTCTGTGTCTATTATGTGGCTTCTCTAGTTTGTGTCACTTTACCATAGTATTGTTAAGTAATTAGAGGCCACTCTTTATGTCTATGTGATAAGAAGTGTGTGAACGTTCCATACTGTTACCATGCCAGTGAGCTGTGCACCTTCAATTTGACACATGATCTAAATGTAAGTGATCAGGTCAAAATGCCGAGCTTTAATCCAAGTACAAGGTTAAACTATAATAAGGAATACAAAATGGCCAACCCCAAGGTAATGGCCTAGTGGTATTATTGCTCAACCGTTAATGTTCTGGAGACCCAAGGTCAAATCCTGTAATAGCAGATGGTAGATTTTGAATTAAAAAAAAGACTTCAGTATCTAACAATAACCACAAAACCATTGCTGATTGTTTGATAAAAGCATCTTGTTCACTAACGTCGTTCAAGGCAGAAAAATGCCATCCTTACCCAGTCTGGTTTACGTGTGACTCCAGATGTACAGCAATGTGGTTGACTCTTAACTGTTCTGTGGCCAAATAAGGATAGACAATACATGCTGGATTAATCAAAGGCACTCACATCTGTGAATGAATTTTTTTAAAACGACACACATGGGAAAGGATTCCCAGCCACAAGAGATTTATAATGTGTAAAATGTCTCGAAGGAGACCACAATTCAAACATGCAAGCAACTGCTGTCTAATAGTTTTTCTGTTTAAATTAAGAAGTGGGTTAGGAGCAAGAAGTGGTCAGAGGGAGGATTATACCTATATCGCATCCTGTGGATGCTACAACACCCTACTAGGCAAGGAGAGTCACTCTGTCTGCCTTAAGCACTGAACCCCAGTCTACAGCCTCAAAGAAACCTAAACTGACCCCATCTCCTGTGAGGATCAGGTGGACTGGAAAATATAGGTCAGTCTTATTTTATTGGCCGTACATAGCCCTTAAGTTATACTAGTTACTACTGTGTAGGTGCGTATCAGCTTTGCTTCTATCACCACCTAACGACCTCATATCGCTCCACAAAAGTGGAGCTGGTGATCAGTTCCCTTTGCCAACAAAACTAATTTTAGGAGCAAATTACTGCAGACGCTGGAAACTGCACTGAAAAAAATAAATGCTGGAATCCTCAGTGGGTCAGGCGACATTGATGGAGAGAAAGCAAGCTAACGTTTCAAATCTAGATGACTCCTCATCAGAGCTGAGGTGAAGGGGTCAGTATTTATCTCGCACCACCATCAATTCTGGAAAATTTTTAGTTGAAATTGTTCATAGCATTTGGATGTCATTGGTGAGGCCAGCATTTATTGCCTGCCCCTGTTTACTCAAAGAAAAGATGGTGGAGAGTTGTCACCTTGAACAACTGGAGGCCTTGTGAGGGAGTAGGTAGTGCACAGTGCTTTTAGGAATGGAGTTGCAGAATTTTAACCCAGCAACAGTGAAGGAATGGCAACATAGTTATAAGTCGGAATGTAGGGGAACTTGGAAGTGGTGGTGTGCCCATGAATCTGTTGGCCTTGTCCTTCTCTTAATATTGTCCTTCACATGACATTTTTATAAATTGCATCTATAACAAGTATGTGCATATCTATTGATGTACAAAGGATCACTGATATTAATCAAAATTTTATAAAGCAGATTTCAAAAACAATCTGATTAATGTTCTCTTCTTTAAAATGTACTCCGCTTTTGAGTATTATTAAATCCAGCTGATGGCCTGAGAGCTAGCAAGAAACACAATAATCTTTATAAATTATAGGCTCAGTTTTCAACAATTTTTGCAGAAGGTTAGTTTTGTTTATATTAGAAATGCTTATTTTGTACATGATCAGAAAATCCCTCTAAGCAGATTGACTGTGGAATGAACTCCAACCTCTATCTTAAATACAATTAATTTTCCCAGAATTTGGATATTTTTAACCTGAACTCAGCAATGTGTTTCATATAATTGTATTCAGGCTTGTTTTACTTCCCTTAACTTTTGTTTTCAATTTTGCTAGCCTTTTTTCGGGTTAACTTTAAGCTGCTCAACTGATTAATGGGATTAGGAACTGCTGGCTGTTTCATCCTGTCCATTCTTCATAAGTCATGCAGGCTGTAAAATAGTGGTGATTTTTCTGGTAGCCTCAAAATGATAAAAGCAAGCTGGTGATCATGCCCTAAAACTTATCTTGAGGAGAAAAATTGACTATCTGTCATGTCAAAATCTGGAAATTGTGGAAATTTGAAAAATGTTATTCCTCAGAAACAAAGAAAAAGAAAGTGCTGGAGAAACTCAGTAGGCCTGAGGCCGAAATGTTGGTCTGGGAACATGGTGGTAAGTTGAAGTGGCAGTAATCTGGAAGCTTGGGGCCATTGTTATGGACAGAGTGTAGATGTTCCCCTTCTGTGATTGTGTGGGAATGTGTTATGGTGGTGTTGGAGCTTATTGGGAGCATAGGAAAGGTGGAGCAGGGTGTCCCAGAGTGAACAGTTCCTGTAGAATTCTGACAAGGGAGGAGAATGGAATATGTGTTTGGTGCTGATATCCCATTGGAGGTGGTGCAAATAGTGGTTTACGATCCTTTGGATATGGAAGCTAGTGGGACAGAAAATGACAACTATGGGACCCTATCATTGTTTTAGAATTGAAGGGAATCAGTGAGGGCAGAAATATGTGAAATGGATCAAACACTGTTGAGGGCACTGTCAACCACCATGGAGGCAAATCTTTGGTTGAGGCAACAGGCAGATATTTTTTGAGGCCTCCCTCCAGAAAATGGCATCATCAGAACAGATGAGATGAAGAAACTGGGACAGTGGAATGGAGTCCTTACAGGAAGTAGGGTATGAGGGTGTATAATCAATATAACTGTCGTTGAGTTTGTAATGGATATCAGTGGCCAGCTTATCCCCAGAAATGGAAACAGAAATGTCAAGGAAGAGAAGGGAGAGGTTACAGATGAACCAGTTTAAGGTGAGGAAAACTTTCAAGCAAAATTGAAAATTTGTCCAATTCTGGATGAGAAAGGGAAGCAGTACCAATGAAGTCATTGAGGTACCTAGGAAAGCGTTGTGGGGAGGGATCTGAATAGGCCTGGAACAAGGAATATTCCAGGTACCCCACAAAGAAACGTGCATAATTGGGACCCATGTGAGTACCCATAGCAACACTTTTGATCTGAAAAATGTGAGAGGAGTTAATGAAGAAATGGTTCATAGTGAGGACAATTTCGGTGGAGGAAGGTGGTGGTGGATGAGGTCAATTCAGGTCTTCTCTCAGGGAAGAAATGGCCTTAAGGCCATCCTGATGGGAATGGACATGAAGAGAGAGCAGCAGTTGATGTCTACAAACTGGAAATTTTGAAACCAACGTAAAGCATCAGACTACTTGCAGAGGTAAGTGGAAAGGACTGGACAAGGAGAGACAAAATTGAGTAAAGGTAGGAAGAAGTAAATTCTATGAGGCAGAAATAAATTGAAACAATGGGCCTGTCTGGACAGTTTTTTAAAATTCATTCATAGGATGAAGTGATCACTGGCTAGGCCAGCATTTATTGTTCATCCTAGAGGGCAGTTATGAGTCAACTATATTGTTGTGGTTCACATGTAGTCCAGGCCAGATGAGGATGGTAGTTTCCTTCCCCAAAGAATATTAGTGAACCAAATGTGTTTTACCCGACATCAGCAATGGTTTTAAGGTCATCATTAGACTCTTAATTCCACATTTTTAAAGATTGAATTCAAATTCCACCATCTGCCATGAAATAAAGGTGACCAATGTTTCATGAACAGTTCTTGATGAACAAGTTGAGTGCAGGTAAAAAGCCAGAGGGATGCGTCCAGGTGGAGGGAGAGTGTTGGAGGTTGGTGAACGGATTTGTGTGACTCTTATCCAATGAAATAGACATGAAGGTGAAAGCGGGAGAAGAAAAGTCCGACATCATGTCGTGCCAGAAATTCTTTAAGGTGGGTGTGTAACAGGATAAAATTAAGTCCTTTGCTGAATATGGATCATTTCACCTCAGGGAGCAGAAGGTCAGAAGATATGGTAAATACCTGGCAAGAAGTAGGATTTGAGGAAGAGATAGAGTCAGAGCGAGAGGAAGGGGAGGAATATTCAGAGCGGTGTGGATGCCTCTGAATAGTTGCATCTTGCATTTAGCATAGATAGATCTAATAGCGATATTTCAATACAAAGTCCATACCTTCAATGAAGTTATACAATATATATCATTGAAGTGAGTGCAGTATTAGTTTCCACAGTCCATATAATTTCAAGGACACAGAATGATAGGGAAGATGATGGCATTGTAATATGCAAGCTAATGTTCTGTGGATGTGAGTTCAAGCCCCACTTTGGCAGTTGGTGGGATTTAAATTTCGTTGACAATGGGTGAAATTTCTCCTCCTTGATGTGATGAGAGTAGTGATAGTAAGTGGAAAAATATGGCAAGAGTGAAAAAAATTAAATCATTGATGTCAAAAGATCTTCCACTTTTATTCCCCTTGAATGGTAACTTCTGAATCTCATCTTTGAGCGGTGACTGACAAGCTTCTGTTTATTTACATTGCGTGAAAGCTCCAACTTAGCCTATTTATGCTCCACCTCCAATTGTGCTCCCTTCCATCGAGAAAGTGGATGATGCAAATTTGCCACAGGTCAAACTGAGCAAATAATGACAGCTGCACTCACTGTATACCTGTACCAGTCCATCAGGTAACAGTTTCTTTTGCACAGCATCCCTATGTTGTCCATGGCCACCTTCCTTCTTGAATTTTCATTCACACAACCTCAAATTAGCAAACAGTCAGCCTCACTGCATCATCACACCACTCTCAAAGTAAATCAAGCACTGCTACAGGGCCTCATCACTTTATTTCAGAGCTGAGAGAAACCTATGGCAATGTATACTTCTGCCAGGTTGCTTTATGCACAAACGTACCCATGCATCTAAGCAGTATGTATTTGTACTGACATGGGCACATGCATCTTAGCTTGATTTCTCAGTGCTCATTCACGTTAGGGTTTACTTGGAAGTTGCCAGCTTCTGTCTGCTTCCTTAGCACACACTGACTTTGGCAGTAAGTTACAGGCTGCCAGGCTCTAGAGTTTAGCTTTTTTATTGCAGAGGGAGATGCAGGCAGCTTGTGATGTTAGGGGGCATTGAACAGCCAATTCATCAGTCAGAAGGGGGTTAAAATGTCATTGTGTGACACTGTGCTACATCAACTTCAGAGCTGCAGGATGTGCCAGCAGCTCACACAGCGCACACTGTGTGTGCTTCAAGCAAAAAGTGGTGCGAAAATCAAAGGGGACAGACCTTAATTGGATGAAGGGGGACCTCAGTCAATCAGGAGGTACAGCTACAAAAGATCCAACTGATTACATCACAGGGAATTAACTACAGTTAGTGCTCCAGATCTAGGGATTACTGCTGACTGATTTGGTGTACTGTTAGGGCATCAGTCTCGGGGCGGTAGGCTAGTTTTCCCTGCCACAAGACAAAGGGAGAGACTGAATATGATGGAAGTGGATGCAGAAGAAGTTCATGATAATCCATGAGCTAGAGAAGTGGTGAGGTCTACGTAATGAGTGAATAGGAAATGTAGAGGACAAGAAGAACTAATACTTTGGAAAGATGAGGGAGGTGAGAGCCATTGATTGCACATGATGCATGAAACAGTGAGAGTTGCATTCCATGAGCCTCAGGAAGAGACATGCAGTGGCAGAGGTAGTGAATGCTGCAGTGCCAGTGTGAAATCAGCAGAGAGAAGTAATTGGTACTTGTACCTGTAGCATTGCTGGGCTTTCATTTTAATTTAGGGCACAGTGCTGACTTATGTTGAAATTTCTATCCAGGCTGGTTTTGTCTGATGGTGTGGCATCCTTTAACCACCAGTAGGATAAAGATCTACCTACCTCTTCACCAGCACCTGCAAATTTCTATCCTGGAGGCTGAGAGCTAGCTTGCCTTTCCTGTGGCATTTTCAAACTTCAATGTCGAGAACTGGTGTTTGAAGGACAGCTCCTGTCCTGCAGCATCTGAAACTTTAAATTTGGCACCTGAGCTATGGAAGGTGCTCGCAGCAGCAAGCATTTCCTACTCACTTGCCCCATGATTCCCCTCGAAATGCTCCCAGCAGCTTGGCTGAATAACTGAGGAGAAAAATGGAAGACGACGTGGGACAATTCGTCCCAAAAGCCATGATAGACTAGACACCATAACACACGTTTGCCACCACACTTTCACCGTAAATGGGAAAATTCAGCACAATATCTGGTAATGAAATAACTCTCCTCATAATGGTGACTATGGCATCCATTATTAAGTTCTTTATGACAGGAAATCTACCCTTCTTACCTAGTCTGGTTACTCATGACTCCAGACCCAGTGCAATGTGATTGGCCCTTAACTGACTTCTGAAGTGGACAATAAGCTTCTCCTTTCAAAAGCAATTAGCAATGCGCCACCATTGTTGGTCTTGCAAGTGATGTTCACATCCTGAGAATGAATGAATGCACACTAGCCAGCCAGTGATAGGAAGAATCAATGTAAAGGAAAGCTTTTTTTCTTAACTTATAACAAGTGCAGTTGTGCTGCCTAGCATCCCATTTTGATGCTCCCAATTAAGTTAAAATGACGACAATAAAGTTTTTGCAAAGATTTGTAGCTCGGGTTGTGGGTGTCGTCATTCGTTCTGACATTTCATCACCATGCTAGGTGATGTCATCAGTGAGGCCTCCGATGAAGCGATGTTATTCTATTCCGCTTGGAATTTATACTGTCTGGTCCGTTGTGGTGAGTAGTGTCATTTCCAGTTTTGATCTGTATAGGTTTGTATATGGGGTACAATTCTATATGTTTGTTGATAACATTACGGGTTGAGAACCATGTCTCTAGGAATTCCTGTGCATGTCAATGTTTGGTTTGGGCTGCCATGGTTACGTTGTCCCAGTTAAACTGATGGCCTTCATTGTCTGAATGTACTGATATTAAGGAAAGTTCGTCATGTCGTTTTGCTGCTAGCTGATGTTCACGTATTCTGATGGCTAGTTTCCTTCCAGTCTGTCTGATGTAATCTTTGTGGCAGTTGTTGCATGGTATTTTGTAAACCATGTTGGTTCTGCATGTTGTGGGAATGGGGTCTTTAATCCTTATAAGTGTTTGTCATAGAGTGGCTTTGGGCTTTTGGGCTACCATGATTCCTAGTGGTCTTAGGAGTCTTGTTGTCAGTTCTGATATGTTCTTGATGTAGGGCAGTGTGGCCAGTATGTTAGGGCATACTGTGTCCTCCTGGTGTTGTCTGTTTTGTAGGCATCTGCGGATGAATTTGCGGGGATATCCGTTCATAGCGAAGATTTTATATAGGTGCTCTTCCTCTTTCCTCCTTGGTTCTGGACTGTTGCAATGTGTTGTGGCCTGTTTAAATGGTGTCCTAACGCAGCGTTGTTTGTGGATGTTGGGTGGTTGCTGTGGAAGTTAAGGATTTGATCCGTGTGTGTTGCTTTTCTGTATACTGAGCTTTGGAACTCCCCATTGGTCATATGCCCAACTCTGATGTCCAGAAACGGAAGTTGGTTGTTGTTTTTTCCTTCCCTTGTGAATTTAATCCCCGTGAATACATTGTTGATGAGGTGGTGGTCTCTTCTAATTTGTTGCGTAAAATAATTACAAATGTGTTGTCTACGTACCGGATCCACAGTTTAGGTTCAATATGAGGGAGGGTGGTATGTTCTAGTCTTTGCATGACTGCCTCTGTGATGAGTCCTGAGATGTTTGACCCCATGGGTGTGCTCTTGATCTGTTTGTATACTTGACCATTAAAGATGAAGTGTGTGGTGATGCACAGGTCTAGTAAATTAAGTATGTTGTCATTGCTGATGGAGCTGTTGGTCTGCGTTGCTGCTTCCTCCAGTAATGTGGCCAGTGTTTCTTTGGCTAGTGGGATGTCGATTGATGTGAATAAAGCTGTGACGTCAAAGGATTCCATAATCTCGTCATCACTGATTTTTATGTTCTTCAGGATATTGAGGAATTCTTGGGTTGAGTGGATGGAATGGGGTGATCCTTCGACTAGGTGTCTCAATCTTTGTTGTAGGTCAGTTTGTGTGAAGGTGTGCCTGGTAGGGAAACAATAGGTCTGAGGGGGATGTCTCGTCTGTGTACTTTAGGAAGCCCATATAAGTGGGGGTGTTCATGCCTTCTGGTTTCATTCTCATGAAGTCCATCTTGGTTATCTGTCCTGCATCCTTTAGTCTCTTCAGTGTTTGGATGATCCTATTACCTAGCTGCGGTGTTGGGTCTATCGCCACTCATTGGTAAGTTGACCAAAATAAGTTGAAATTATTTCTACCATCTGCTTCAAAAAGGCCTAAACCAGAAAGTGAGGAGAAGCTTTCAATTGCATGCTTTGTAGCAGGCAAGTTTTTCCAGTGATTTTCTACATTCACACATTTGGCCATATTCTTGACATTTCTGAAAGCGTACAATGGCTGAGAGAATTTGGCCCTCCTCCCAGGTATACGTAGGGTGTACCTTACCAAATATTCCTCAGTGGAGAAGGAGGCACATAGAACGGAGGAACAGAAAAGTGAGAGAGGATTTGTGAAAGATGCACAAACCAGATATGAGATCCATTTCAACAAATGGACAGGCTAAATAAATCAGCTGCAAAGTGTAAAGAACTGGTGTGTACAGTCAATAAAGTAGCTCTGTGAGGACATGCAGCAGAGGCCATCTTTTGACATTGCTCTGAACGAGTTCTAAAGAAGGGTCACTAGATCTGAAAAGTTAACTCTGCTTTCTCTCCACAGATGCTGCAATTTCTTGATTTTGATTCTGATTTCTAGCACTTGCAGTTCTTTGCTTTTTTTTTTCTCACTGTGCTGTTTGTGTTTTCAAGTTGCTGACTATAGTCAACTCATGTAATTTCTCTGAGTAATAGGTAACATCAGCCAGAGTGCATTCATTTGGTGATTAATTAGCAAGACAGAAAAGTTCAGCACTGAATGAGATAGGATAATCAACTTTTATTGAGATTCCAACTTTCTCAAAGTTAAATGTACAACAGACCGCAGCTGTATCCTATATAAGCTCCTGCAGGCAGTCCTTTAACTTTTGCAACAGAAATGTCTCCATTCCTTGAACATATAGGCTGTGGATAACAGTGTGCAAATATTCTTGAATGTTAATACAGGGTATACTTGAAGTTAACATTATACATTCATAGTTCAATGCTCTCTGATCTTGTCTGGGAAGAAATATCAGTTGTATAAGGTGGTTGTTTCTGGAAGTGTTAATGTTGAGCAGTGCATTAAGCTTCAGCTTAAGGGCTTTGGTGAGAAGAACTGCGCTGGATGTCAAAGGAGACAAACCTACCATCTAGACTTTCTCATGGTCTTAGTAACTATGTCCATTAAACCAATATAATAGGGAGTGTTGTAATGGTGGTGTCTCCCTAGACAGTAACCTACAACCCCAGATCAATGTTCTGAAGAACTAGGTTTAAATTCCACCGTATTAACATGGTGAAATTTGAATTTAATAAAAAGCTAGCACATTGTTGCAGAACTCATCTGATTCACTAAAATACTTGAGGAAAAGAAATCTATTGTGCTCACTTGGTTTACCCTACCTGCGGTTTCAGGTCCACACCAATGTGGTTAACTGCCCTCTCAACAATTCGGGTTGAGCAATAAATGCTGATCTAATCAGTGTAGTCCACATTTTTTATCTGATTGCTTGTAATGTAATAAACTGCATCTAGTTTACGACAGGTGCTTTTCTCATTAGACCACCTAGTGGTTTCCTCTACTAGACCAGACCTACTAGACCAGGCCCTGTAATTCCTGACCTAATAGGAGAATAGAGGTACCAAATGTACCTTATTCTAATTAAGAGTTCAGTTATCTCAGATAACAAGATATGGAGTGCTGAGCATTTGTCATACATCAATATCATGCATTTGAATTGGCTGTGGGTGACAATGTCTAATCTGAATAGTGAACAATTTTGGAGCAGTTTAAGTAGTAGCAGAAGAGAGCTACAAGAGGCTACATGCCCTTAGAGAGATTATCATTGAGAGTACTATAAGATTCATTAAGAAATGCATTTGATGCATAGACATGTCAACGGGTTTCTGCATTATCCTTTGGGGTCATATTTGTCTTTTGGAGCCTACAGAAGAAAAATGTACTTGATCATTGATGGATAGGTTGTGTTAGCTCTGTAAGGCAGAAATACATAGACCAGAACATCATAGTGACCTGCACCCAGAGGATTTTGAAGTGACTGTGCGCACATGAAACAATGACTTTTTTTACTATGTGATCTGAATAGAACAACTCAACAACTTCATTGCCAGTTTCATTAATGCCCTTGATTTTAGTTTACTCAACTGCATCAATCACATCAGAGACAGTTGTTTTTGTGTTCTCATTAATCTGCTCATTTGCTCTGACCTAATCATCAAAAATTCCTTTGAGCCAGAATGCCTTTAATTTACTCAGCCCTAATTTACCTCTGAAAACATTTGTCAATGTAATACATTGCAATACAATTCTGAATATATTTGATGGAAACCTTTATCTAACTCCAGTGGACTTTTTATTTTCACCATTTCTGAGTGAAAATGCATTTTAGAAGTTAAAAAAAAACTGTAATCAAAAATAACTCATTTTATTTGAGGGTAAGCAACTAGCCTTCAATTTTGTATCGTAAGAGGTGCTTCTCTTTTGGGGATGAATATATTATTGTGAAGGAAGTATTTCTTCAGTCGCTGAACACTGAATGAATAAGCAAGTTGTAAAATCAACTGAAGTTTTGCACATTTTTCTATGACGTGTGAGTATGCTATAAATATACATATAGATTACATAATCTTTTGAAGGTGGAGTGTGCTATAATGTGTAAATGGAATGACTGTCTGTTGGATTAGAACCAAAAGTAAAGTGATTCAATGCTTCTACTCATCTCAGTTATGATACAACTTGTGCTTTTCTGGAACCTCACCCCTGCTGCTGTGAGAAATTACTGGAAAGGACTGCAAGTGATGGCATCATTTGAACACTTAACACTTTTAAATCCAGACTCCTTGCTCTACCATTTCCACAGAAATATGAACCCCTTTAAAGTAAACAAATTAATACTTGTGCTGTAATGATAGAGATGAACTTGAAAAGATGGTGGTAGTATGTCTGACTCATAATCCAGAACACAAATTTAATGTTCTGGGAACACAAGTTTGAATCCCACTATGACAGATGGTGAAATTTGAATTCAATAAAACTCTGGACGAGTTAGCCATTGGCCACTATCATTTGTAATAAAAATTTATGTGGTTCATTAATATCATTTAGGAAGAAAATCTGCTGTTCTTACCTGGTCTGGCCTATATATGACTCCGAACCCACAGCAATGTGGATGACTCTCAACTGCCCTCTGGGCAATAAAGATGCACAATAATTATTGGCCTAGGCAGTGATGCCCACATGTTCATGAACAAATTTAAAATAAAATGAATCCAATGCTTTAAATATATTTGCATTGCTATAGATAATTCTTCAGTCTCTAACTTATTCCAGATTACTTTGCTCATAGTTTCACTGTTACCAACCCCACATGTTCAGAACAGCTTGTGATTTTTTTTTTCATTTTATTTTTTTCAGATGAAGAGTTTGGTATTTAGGTCTTCCAGATCTTCTTGAATTTTCCATCTTTATTTACAATCCATTCTCTACAAATAAGATCCTAATCTGAAATAGGACTTTGACTTGATTCTGAAATTCATTCCTGGTTCTAATAAAATCTGCAACTGATTTGTGAATGTCAGATCCTTCACATAATGGGGATGATCTCTTATGCACAGTTAAAATAGTATTTTAGAAAGTTTGCATTCCATCCTTCAAGTGGCTTTTTTCTAGTTTCAACACACTGGGAAGTTGCATGCAGTAAAGAGGTCTATTATGCAAATCTCTACGACATTGTCAGAGCTAGAATGAAACTGTTTCTTATAAGGGCAACATACTGCATCATGCTTCTCTAGTTAGTCCACTCAAGCAATGACAAATATGACAGACATCAAACAATCACAGTCACTAGAAGGATTTAAAATTGATGAGGTGGTGTTATTAGATAAGCTTTAACAATTTAAATTTGTTAAGTCTTTTTCAAAGCCGAAGTACACTTTGTAAACAGCCTTGCCCAAATCAACTCTCTGTGTCACTTATTACAAGTTAGTTAGGCACAATTCTCCCTTGACAAATCCATGCTGATTCTTTCAAATTAATCTGCATTTTTCCTATTAATTCTGTCTTGACTAATTGTTTCGAGGAGTTTCTCCACCACCAAAGTTAAACTTGCCTCCAATTGTTAGAGCTACCATTACAACGCTATTTTGATCGAGGGTATAATGTTTGCAATTCTCCAATCCTTTGACACCAGTCTGAATACAGGAAAGATTGAATGATTATTACCAGTGCCTCTGCAATTTTCAATCTCTTTTATTCAATATCCTTGGCTGCATCTTCTCTGGTTCTGGTGACTTATCAAATTTAAGTTGCTAAAGGTTATCCAATATCACTGCCTTATTAATTTTAAACTTTTCTGGGGACTGTGTTTCCTCTTTTGTCACCATGGTTTGATGCAAAGTAATCATTTATAATGTCAACAATGCCCCCTGCCTCCATGTATGAATCTCCTTTTGCCATGAATTAGCCTGAAAACTCCATTATCTATAGCTGTTGATGTGCTTATGGAAAATGTTGGGATTTCCGTTTTGGTAACTACCAATCTTTTTACACAATCTTTTTGTTTCTCTTATTTGATTTTCTTTTATCTCCCCACTGAATCTTTTGTGTTCAGCTTGATTTTCAATTGTATTTTACTTCCTGACAACTACTTAAGCTCACATTTAATTTTTTTTTTAACCTCAATTTCTATCTCCCTTGTCAAATAGGAACTCCGGATCTTTGTCCTAATTTTTCCTTTTGATAAGGTCTGTATTTTGTTTGTACTCTCTATTGTGAACTAAAGTGAGAAAATCACTGATTTTGATAAAATATGTTTGTAGAAAGGATTGTTGCGCTTCTTTAAAAGCAATTTACTGAAACTATTGTAAGTTCTCTTTGTACTGTTGTTCATACAGCCCATGGGGGATGAGTAGTTGTACATGAACTGGTGCCAGGAGTTGTTCAAAGTGACATTTAATAGACATCAAGTGTTTGGCATCGTCGACTGGCCACCATCTACAGACCAAAGGTGTTATGCCTGTCAATAACTGTGGGATTGGATCCTAGGCAGCTGACGAGCTTGTGGGGGCGAATAATATACATAGAATCCTTTGGACTTTCAAAGTAGTTGATGGTCTCATTCTCACTTCAGTTAAAAAAGAATATTTAAAACCTGAAGTGAGTCAGATTATTTTCTTTCATTGGTTGCTGTAGGCTATGGCTTTAGGAAGTAATTAAAACCCTTGCAGTTGTGATGCAGTCACTCAGTACCTCCTTTAAGAAAATGAAAAGAGTAGCTGGAGATGAGAGAATATTACACAGCAATTCCTGACAAAGACACCGATTATTTCAGCCAAGGTAAGAAACGTCAGCCTCCCTGCTCCTATGATGCTGCTTGGCCCGCTGTGTTCATCCAGCTCTATGCCTTGTTGTCTCCGTAGAGAGGGATCTTTGCACTGCCTTCCCAGTTTTTTCTCTCCATTCATAACTTCAAAATATTTTTGTCTGTGACTGCCTGTGAATGTGTGAGGAAAGTTTTATAAGGAGGTTGCAGTTTTAACTGGTCAAGTTGTGTCCAACAATTCAATACCGTTTACCTCGAGCAAGAATCTATTTATTTTTAACATTGAGCCATAGGCACAGAAACCTGGTCCTTGTTTTCTGTTGACTGGGAGACAAAACAGACTTTTGCAACCTTTGATTAAAATATTTAACTTTCTTGATGAATCTGGGAATAATGATTTCCAAAATGCTACCTAGAGGAGCATGACAATTTTGACGGAATAAACCTAGACTGTGCCTGAACTACCTCTTCTTTGAAGATAGCCCAATTGTCAGCTGCTGTTTTTCCCACAACATTTTGTTTGAAAATATCTGGCCCACCTCCGTTCTTGGCCATTGGAGTTCACTGTCCGTCAGTTGATTATTCTTGCTCTGGATTGCTCAATATAATTTTACACTGTCATTGTAGTGATTATTTGTGATTATTTTATCTCCCAAATCTTCCTACTACTGTGAAATGGTCTACTTGGTCGACCTCATTCTGAAGAAGCAGTGGTGCTTCATTTCTTGTCGGACTGGACACATGCTGCTGTTAGAAATTTTCTTGAACATAATCTATTGAAGACTGTCCCTCACTGTCCCTTACGCTACCACTATCCCAGACTATAAATGAGGATTTAAAGACACTCAATTTTTTCCCTTTATCCTTCCCACCAGTCAGGCTATAGATTAACACTGAACAATGTAATTGCATTTCTTATTCCTGGGCTCTGGCCAAATTAATTCTGTTCCACTGGAAAATTTCCTTTCTACAGTACTGCAATGCTCTCTTTGAGCAAAACCACTGCCTCTCATCCTTTTTATTCTCTATCGCTTATGAACACCTTGTAACCAGGATTATTTGACTCCCAGACCTGCCCACCCTTTAAGACAAGTCTCTGTTATTGTCATAACATCATATTCCCACAATCTCTAACTCCCCAAATATCATTAGTTATACACTATGCATCCATATACATAATATGTAAACCTGATTTAAACTTCATTATGTTTTTTCTTACTCTGGCTCCACTTATTAACTTACTATTCACTCTATGATGGAAGTGCCATCTGCCTCACGTGGCATTTCATAGAACGTTGTTATCACTTTTTAAATATTCTCTCCTGGTTCCAATATTTCTGCTCTGTTAGTTACCCAAGAGCACCAACAAAATGCCTCACAACAAACAGACCCCCAGCTCTGTTCAGGTGTAACCCATTTGACTTCTAAAGATGCCAACTTCCCTAAAGCCAGTCCTAGAAATCTACTGCACTGCCTCTTCCAGAATCGTTCCAGAAACTCATTCTTATGTCTTACTTTTCTAATTCTGTACTCACCTGTGCGTGGCACTGAGAGTAATTCAGAGGTTACTACTTGGAAGGTGCTATTTAGTAATTTTCTACTTAAGTCCCAATATTTAGAATGCTGGACCATATCCTTCTACCTACACATATCATTAGTAGCAAAAAGGATTACAGCATTTAGCTGAATGCCCACTGCTAGAAGAATGGCCGATAGTTGTTCTGTTTCATCCTTGGCCCTAATATCAGGAGACAGGAATCTGTTCCCTAAACTAACAAATCCCTTGTCGGTACAGCTCTTCAATTTTTCTTACTCCACAGTGGCTCTTGCTGCACTGTACTAAGGATCCATCATTCGCACCAATATTCAGAATAAGAAACTGGTCAGCAATACCTCTGAGAACTCCTGCACTGACTCACTCTTTCTATTGGGCTGCCTGGCAGTCATCCATTCCATACCTGCCTCTCTGCATGTGCTAGTCAAATTGTTTTTTTTTCCCTTACAGATAAACCTTAGTAACTCTAGCTGCTGTTTAGGTTCTGAAACTCAGATCTCAAGCTTGAACAATCAGTGTTCACTTCCTGCATGTGGGATTGTCTAGGTCACGAGAAATGTCCACAGCTGTCTAAATACCAGAGGATGTTATTTCTAATTGGTCAAGCTAACCTGCAATATCTTTGAGCTTTTACTTTTCAACTACTTTAGGTTTAGTTTAACTTATTTTGGTCTTACTTTTATTCTATTACAATTCATGGGAGATCAGAAAAATTAGAAATTCCTATACATGCTCATAAGATAACTCTCTCTGCTACCTATAAACTATTATTTCCCCAATTCTAGTTTAGAATTTATGCTTTTCAAAATACTGATGTTGAGACATGGTACCCAACAGTAGCTGTTTGGAAATAATCAACACCATACTTGCCTGTGATGTGACTCTTGGACATAGTTTCAAACTCAGACCAACTCCAAAGATGCGTCAAATTCTTCTCGCCTACAAAGGTCATTGCAAATGCTGTACATGCTACAATCATGCAGCAAGTCCAGAGTCTGTTCAGGCCAAATGCATAAGGTAATCATTTCCATTTGTGCCTCTTCATACTATCATTACATCATATACTGATAAAGGGAGTTGACCACATCAGAGAAACAAATTCGTTTGTAATTGAATTGTGATCTTTTATTGAAGAACAGTGGCAGACTTTGTTAAAAAAAATCAGTGGCTAACCACCATGGTAACCAGTTAGAAAATTTAAACTGATGCTATATTAAGCCAGGCTTTACTCTAGGATCTGACTTGAAAAGTGCTATCATCAGCTGTGATCATAACATTGCACATTAACAAGGAATATTTTTGAGAAAAGTGATGATACAGCTGTAAGCAAATCATATAAACAAGAATTATATCAGTTTCCTCATGGAGTTCTTGAAAGCACTGAAGATTCAAATTTGTAAGATGTGAATTCAATTCCATCATGATGATTGACAGTTCACTGGTGTCCTATCTCACAAATGAGTAATGCACATACATTCTAGGACTTGTGTCATTGGCTATCTGTCTGAAAGACTAGCAGATCATATCAAAATCATATTCCTTTGACTGTTGACAACAAGCAAGGTTCTGACTGTACTCAACCAGCCTGCACTTGAAAACCACAAGACAATGCTCAACATTAAATATGAACATATGCTGGATAATCCTGATTATGTGAAGAATTACATTGACAACTAATTTAGGACTGTCAGTCAGGCTCTGTGAAGCACCCTTGTGTGTATTGAAAGCTACATTTTTAATGTAGAAGGCACTTTTCTTTTCCAGATATATGGGTTGCGCATCTGTTTCAACTTGGTCACAGCCATTTGTTGGTTCATCTCTCAGGACCATGCCATTACCAGAGTTGAGCTGTCTTGTGTAAAATTTAAATTTAAGCTGACAGTAACTATCAATCATCTCTAATTAGTGCATTCTCCATGGCAAGACTTCGACCAAGCATTATCAATTTGTCATCCAATCAACATTTCCCTCTTGTAGAGGATGACTGTTAATTTTCCTCTTAAACCAATATTTTTGCAAATTGTCCTGTTGAGTGTAATATGAAAAAAATCAGCAATGTCTTTATTCAGTAATAATCAATTCATACAAGCTGCATTTTATTGTGACCTTACATCATTGACTGTCTTTTTTTGTTCTTAAAACATATGTTAACTATAGACAATCTCCCACATGTAAGAAATTGCACTACTGAAAGAAATCTGGTGTGATTACATCTTTATAACCTGCAAATTCATGTTGAATAATCAGTTATGCTGAGCAACCATCACAAAGTTAAAAATCCAATTTCTCATGGCTTTCATAACATTTCAAAATTAGTTGAGAATATATTGTATCATAAACACAATGCCAGGGTTAAGTTCTATTTGCCTCAGATATTAATAATGAATGATACATAGGTTTTATAAAGATTAAAAATCATGAACATGAAAACTATTCAAGTTCAGTGTTATATAAAGTAATTAATAAAAATCCTAAATTTTGAAATAACTCCACAGAGGTCAGTATCCTGTCACTAAGTCCCTCTTTGTTTACACTTGAACAGTCCTTGACTCTAGTACTGCCTGTTCAGAGTCAGCTCTCAATGTACCAGTGTCTCTGACACTCCTTTTTTTTATCTGTCAGCTAGGGCTCCCTAATTGCACCAGATTAACAGCCCCAATCAGGGTACTCATATTCTATGCGGTCCACCTGGCTGAGCTCATTACAATCATTGCATCCCACCCCCGCTGAGTCCGAGGTCATAGGCCAGTCCTTTCACTTGGAGGGCCTCTTGGGGTGTTTTAGAACCAGGTCAGATTCCTCTGACTCAGCATCCGATACAGACAGCATGACACACGGGAGATTACCTCTTGTGCCAGGAGCACCCTGGTAGAATTTCACTTTCTTCTTCTGGTGGCAAAAGCACCGAAGTGGCTACTTCTGTCATGTCCATCTCTGAGTCAAAGAACTCATCAATGCTTGATGGAGAAGGTGAATCCATGGGTTCCAGCAAACTTTCCGAATGTTCTGATGAGCAGGGCACATTTTGATCCCTCACTGTTTGCAAATTTGAGGCTTTCTTATGGTCCACATGCTTGTTCAGGACCGTCTCACTGACCTAAACTTTATATGTCACTGGTTCTGACCTCATGTCAACCATTCTGCTTAGCCATGCAAGGCCGTTTCTGTGTTTCTTACGCCAAACTTCCTCTGCTGTAACAAACTGTCTCTCTCACTTGGCTGAGCCCTGTGTCTGGTACTGGTGTTCCTGATGCCATTTCACTGACCCCTCCCATGTCTGGGAAGATCAGATTTAATGTTGTGTGGAGACTTCTACCCAAAAGCAACTCTGCCAATACTATGCTTGTAGTTACACTTCAAGTGATCCTACAATCAAATAAGAACCGTGACACCTTGCTATCTGGTGAGGCTATAAGCTGTTTCTTCAAGTCTACCTTCAAAGTTTGAACTGCTGTTTCTGCCAGGCCATTGGATGATGGATGGTGTGGAACTATCCTTATATGTTGAATCCCATTTGACTTTATGAAATACTCAAATTCTCTGCTGGTAGGTGATGGCCAACCCTTCCACCACTCTGTGTATTGAAAAAGATGCACGCCATTTTTTTTATCATCATCCCCATGTTTGACGAATGTAATCTATGCACATCCAACTATTTTGAGTGGACATCTGCAATGATTAAAAACATTGAGCCTATGAAAGAACTTGCACCATCGATGGGCAACCAAGCCCAAGTTTTACCCAGCTATTGCCACAGATGTGGAGGACCTGTTGGCAGTAATCTTTGTCCTTGTTGGCACTCTGAGCACTGCCCTACTAACATGGCTATGTCTGCTTTCGAGCCTGGCCACCAGGCATAACTTCTTGCCAACATTTTCATTTTGAGATCCCTGGATGACCCTGGTAGAGTTCAGAAAGTATTTGGTGGTGAACTTTGCTCAGGGCAATCACACTTATCCCCATAATAATATGCCATCCTCTATTGTGAGCTGGTCTTTGCGGGTTCACAAAGGTTTTAATTCTGTTTGTGATGGCCCCTTGACTTCCCCCATCACTACCAGCTGTTTCAATTTTGACAGGATTGGATCATTTTGTGTCCAAATTCTGATATTGTCAGCTATGACTGGGGGTGTGTCCAGAACATTTAATACCATTGTAGACTCTTTCATTGGAGGTACCACCATTTGTGTCTGCTAATGGGAGGTGGCTCAATGCATTCACCTTCACTACTCAGCCTCCCGGACAGCGTTCTAACTTGTAATTATTAGCACTTAGTATTAGAGCCCACTGCTGAATGTGATCTGAAACTATGCGCAGCCTTGTCCAATTTAAGCAGATCAAGTAAGGGGTTGTAGTCCATTATTATCACAAATGTTTGTCCATTAAGGTCCAAAGAATGTCCTGACTCCAAATATGACCACCATTTCTTCTTTCTCTATCTGGGCACTTTTACGTTCTGCATTACCCAAAGTCCTGGATGCATATGCTTGTGGACGTTTCTCTACATTGGGTCATCTATGCGCTAATACTACACCGCTGCCACACGGGGAGGCATCACATGTCAATACCAGATCTTTCTTGGGATCATGGAGACAGTAAGAACTGCAGATGCTGGAAGCCAGTGTCAATAGATGTGAAGCTAGAAAAGCAGAGCAAATCAGACAGCATGTAAAGAGCAGGAAAGTCAATGTTTCAGCCGACGAAAGTCCTGATGAAGGATTACAGCCTGAAACGTTGACCCGCCTGCTCTTCAGATGCTGTTTGACCTACTGTCCTCTTTCTTGGGATTTTCCTATGCCAACACCTTAGAGGATGATAGCTGTTTCTTTACTTCACTGAAAGCTAGGGCTTTTCAATGTGAACAATTCCAAGGCTAAATCTTTTTTAAGAGGTAATGCAAAGATGCCAGGTTCGAGGCCAGGATACGTATGAACTTTCTGTAGTAATTTACCAGCCCAAGAAATGCCTTATCTCCTGGACAGATGTGGGAGCCAAGGCAGCTTTGATCGCCCTCACTTTATCTTACAACGGGCGTAACCCAGTCTTGTTGACTCTGTAACCCAAGTAGGTCACCTAGGGTGCCTAGAACACACATTTGATTCCTTTCTTAGGCATTTGCCTTGGAAAAACGCCTTACGACTATGTCCAGGTTCTCTGAGTGTTCGTTATTAGTTTTCCCTGTCATTCGAAAGTCATCTAAATAAATGGCGAATTGATGTAGACCTTGCAAAATGTTCTCCATTGTTCGCTGAAAAATTGAGCAGGCTGATGATAGCCCAAATTGCAATCTCATGTATTTGTACAAACCCTTATATGTATTAATTAGAGCATACTTCTGGGAATCTTCATCTAATTGTAATTGCAAGTGAGCATGGCTCATGTGCAGCTTTGTGAATGACAGCTCTCTACCAGCTTTGTGCGTAAATCCTATATCTGAGGATTTGGGCATTTATGCAGCTGTGAAAATTGGTTAACTGTTTGTTTAAAATCCCCACAAATGTGAACCAACCTGTTGGGCTTCAAACATGGTATGACCAGTGCTGCCCATTCTGCAAATTGGACTGGTTTGATGATTCCTTGACTTTTGAATCTTCTGATTTCTGCCTTTCCTTTTGCGCATAAAACAACTGGCAGTTGGTGGACCTTGCAGAATGGCGGAATTGCTTCCTAGTCAAAATACAAGTGGCCTTAGCTCCTCTGAAATCCTTAGAACTTCTCGAAAAACTTACAGCTATTTAATTAGGACTTCACTCAGGCAACCATTTTCTAATTGAAAAATGTTGGGCCAATCTAGACGAATCTCTTGCAAACAATTTTGTCTCATCAAGCTTGAACTCAAATCTTTTAGTACAATCACTAGTAACTGAACCAGCTGCTTCTCATAAGAGTAACTTTATCCTTAATTTGTAATGATTCCCTGGTATAGAAACTAATTCTGGGATCACTGATACATCTGTGGTGGTATCGACTTCCATTAGAACCTGGTGACAATTTAACTAGATATTTATTTTGATTGGTTCTGATTTGAATGTTGTTAAGAAATGTAACTGTTCCAAATCATATATAGGTGGACTTTCCTGGGTACAATCTCTCTTGGATACTGTTCTTTGAGTTATCTTACTCAATTGAGGTTTTATAGGACTTTTTAGTTGTCTTGAATTTGCATACACAATGACAGTGGCTTGCCAGGCAGGATCCTGAAGAAAACATTTAATGTTTAGCCAAGGCTTTGCTTTATTTTAGGGTCTTGCTGCAGGCCAAACTAGATTTCCTCTGATAAGGATATGTCCTGAGTGATGCTGTGCAGTTGTCTGCAATTAAGTGGTGCTTTCCAAGGTTAGTCAGACTGGCAAGAGTGTCTACTTGCATTGGAATACCCTACAATTCATTTGCTCCACTTGCCACATTTTCCAATCATAAAGCCAGTTGTACCGTCTGTTTGAAGTCCAGTTGGGCTTCAGCTAGTCGGCGCTTTTGCGTAATTACCTCATTAATCCCACATACCAAACGGTCTCTAAGCATCTCAATAAGGGTTAAACAGAGTCACGTGCTTCTGCCAAACATCTCAAACAAGTCAAAAATCCCAATATAGATGCGCTCTGGTTGTCAAATTATGGTGTGAAAACGATAGCTTCTCAGAATTACAGGAGGCTTGGTGTGGTAATATTCCTTAACTATGTCTGTCAGTTCTTGAAAGGCTTTAGTATCTGGTGGTTCAGGGATGGTTAGGCTCCCAATAACAGAAAGAACTGCTGCTTAACGTGCAGTCAGGAGAATTATTCGTTGCTTTTCATCTGCAACAATGTCACTTGCCCGGAAAAAAAAAACACGTTCTTTCCATATACTGGGCCCAGACCTCTGATGGCAGAGCCGAATGAGTCAAGCTTTCCTAATAAAGGTGTGATGTAAGAAATGCTTACCCCAACTCAAAAACAACTGTTGTGAGCAAGGTTCTTTAGAAAGGTGCTTTACTCTCACCATTGAAATATCTCCACAGAGGTCGGTTTTGTGTTACCAAGGCACCCTTTATTTACACATGAACTGTTCTTGACTCTAGCACTGCCTCTTCAGAGTCAGCTCTCAGAGTAACAAAATCTCTGACACTCCTCTTTTTTTTATCTGTCAGCCAGGGCTCCCTAAATGGACCAGATTAACAGCCCCAATCAGGCAACTCATACTCTACGATTTCCAGCTTGCTGACCTTGTTACAATCACTACAATGTTATCTTGTTGGATTACATAACATTTTTAAAATTGTCTTAAGTTTCTTTGAGACATTTCCTACAACTATCCACTGTTTCATGAACTCTTGATGCTATCATTAGCATAATCTAGTGTTTGAAATGGATTGTTGTCCAACTAAACCTCTTAAGGTATAAGTGCATCTACAAAAGGATGCCATTTTAAATGCATAACGTTGTACAACCTTAAATCGTGACACAGAAAATGTGTTAACTGAACTGAAATACTGGGTAAATCTGCAGACATTAAATAACTTCACTATCCATGTATACTTTGACAGTTTTGAAATACTGTCTTTGTGGGTGTACATAAAAGGATATCATCTATATAATTCCCAATTCTTCTGATAAATTCAGTTATCAGACTAAGGAATTCCTAGTCATGCGTTTGTGATTTGCTTCAGTGGCAGAGTGTGAAAGTACAGCAGCTCAAAACATTAATCAGTGGCATGACTCCAGCTCTACCGCTAATAATTCAACTGAATTAAGACCAAAAATGGTTGGAGTGTTGTTCAAAAATGACTGCACTCATCTGTACTGCAGTCAGTTTAATTTACGCACATGGAGAACACGACATATTTCAAAGCAAATGTGCCACTGTAATTCATTACCTCCATTCTATGTAAACAGCAACAGTATAGACATGCAGCAATTTTTCATATTAATGTGATTTGACAGGGCCACTTGAACAGTGATATTTCAACCAATAACCAGTTCCTTAGTGGGCTGCTCCAGATCTTCCAGTATCTCATTTGAATATTCATGTATGAAATGCTTGTCCAAGAACATATTTTGTTGGGGGGAGGGGTGTGGAATTTGTTGTACAAATAGGAATAAGCCTAGGTCCTCTTTAGCACACAAATTTGCTGATCAAGGTATTCTGTTGCATCAATTAATAGAAATCTCAGTGCTTGAGCCAGTTTCTAGGAATTAGATGGGCAATCTAACCTAATGGTCACACAAGCTATAGCACACCTCCAAACCAGTAGAGTGTAAAGATATAGGATTTAGAAGCAGGAGTAAGCCATTCAGACCTTTGAGTCTGCTCCTCCAGCCAGAAAGATGATGGTTTGTCTTGTTGTGGTCTCGAATCCACATTATTTTCTGTCCCTGAAAGCCCTGACAATTTTCTCACCTATTGAAAATGTATCGTACAATGCCTTGAATAAATTCAATGATCTCGTCTTCAACTGCTTTCTGGGGAACAGAATTCCACATAGAAGCTATCCTCTGAGAAGGAGAAAAACAGACTTCATTAATTGTAGATTATGCTTGTAGTTCTAGTTTCCCCGACCAAAAAGAAACATCCACCTGGTACCCACTCTATCAAGTCCTATCAGGATTTTACAAATTTCTATAAGATCATGTCTTATTCTTCTTAATTCTAATGAGAATCCTTCAATGATGTTTGCCCTTTTCTCCATAAAATAAAACCTTTATCTGAAAAATGGGTCAAGTGAGCCTTCTCTGAACTGCTTCTCTTGCAATAATAGCCCTAATTTTCCACTTGCCAGACAGTTGATGCCCCAGCTTAGATGGGAGATGCACGTGGGGAGCATACATCATTCCCATTATTACACACTCTGAGGGAAATACCAAGAAATTGATGATTCTGTTGAGCAATTCTTCTCTGCCTGGAATGCTCCAAAAATATTTGGTTTAAAGCCGAGAACTTGAATGGTTTATTTGGAGCTAAGTAAGTAGCTATTCATGAAAAGTTAGGCTGTTAAAAAGATAGTCCTACTCACCAGTAACTATTCAACTGACCACCACCATTTTCACCATTTACCACATACCTTCCCACTGCCCTAATATCTCTGCCATTTCCTTGTTTTCCACAATCAATTCTATAAGCTCATTCTCTAGAAGATGGTTCCTAGCTTTGTTACACCTTTTCGATTTAAATATTGATAGGAACTCTTGCTTTCTTCATTTCTTATGGTCATTCTTTCTAGATTCTTAAAATCTAAACAATCCTTTACTTCTACTAATCATTGCCCATTTGCCCATTGTTTGATTTAAATTAACACCATCCTTAACTTTCTAATTTAGCCAAGTGATGTATCCTTCTCAGTCTTTCTTTCTCACTTGGATAAATCTTTGAGAGTTATTAAATATCTTCAATTACTGTATTTCAACTGTCCTGCCTTTTTAAACTAGTTTTTCAGCACACCTTCACTAAATTTGCCTTATACTTTACCTTTATATAGGCTAATTTCTCCTTCAAACTGAACATGAGGTTCCATCATATAATACTCAATGTCACCTAGAGGATGAATTACCGTAAGGTTTTTGATTAGTCCTGTCTCATTTCTTATCACTGGGTTTGGAATAACCTAGTCGTTCCTTGGCTCTAGAATGTTCTTCTTGAATAAATTGTCCCATATGTTATTTATGAATCATTTTTTCCAGGCTGGCTTTGTCAATCTGATTCACCTGTCACATGTCTAAAGTCACCCACGATTATTACAATATTTTTCTAACATGCTTTCTTTTCCTGCCTGTGTACTCTGTTCAACAGTATAACAATTGTTAAACTGAACTACTCCGACAAAAACCCGCTCACATTTACTAATCTTATCTCTACCAAAACTGATTCCATATCTTGCTGTTTTGAACTAAACTCATCCCAGCTGTACTCATGTCACCCTTTAATATCAGCAACTCAATACCTCTTACTTGCTTCCTGTCCTACAGAAATGCTAAATACTATTAAAAAGAAAGATCCCACCCTTGGTCGATTTGCAATTTGCCTGTGTGATGGCAATCAATATAAACACATTTATTTCAATTTGTACTAACAATTCATTTTTTTTTAATGTTCATTCATGGGATTTTGCTGGCTAGGACAGCATTTATTTAGCATCCCTAATTGCCAATAAGGCAACTAAGAGACAACCACATTGCTGTTGTTCTGGAATCACATGTAGGCCCAAACAGGTAAGGATGGCAGAATTCCTTCCCTGAAAGCTATACGTGAACTGGATGGGCTGTTGTTTTCAATGCTGCATTTATTAAGATACAAAGCCTGAGCTTCTGTTTTACTGTTTCTGCAGCCTGCTCATATCTGCTAGTATGCATTTAAATGTATACTTAAGCCTTTCTCTGTTGCACTCTGGTTATCAATACCCAAATTACTGCCCTGTCTCATTATTTTTCTTTGATTCAACACATTTCTACACACATTATCCCTTTCTCCCACTCTTTACTTCCTAATTATACCACTTAGCAGACATTGCTCTCACCATTGTTCAGGTTGGAAAGCTAAGCCCAATGGTACAGCTCCCACTCTCCCCAGCACTGATGCTGGTGTCCAATGAATCAAAATTCATTTCTGCCACATCTGTCTTTGAGCCACAAGTTCATCTCTCTAATAATTTTTACTCTATGTCAAGTTACTCATGGCTTTTTGAAGTTACACTTTTTAATATAGTCCCCAGATACTCCTCATCCCTAATTAGAATCTTTATAGGGGATGAAATTCTACATAAAGATACAAGTACACATGTACCACACTTTTACTGGTCGTTAAGGATATAGTCAATAATAAAGTTTAGGCATGGAATCCATTGGACTCTACACATGTTATTTCTTAACGTCAGGGCTAGATACATTCTACTGAAATCACTTACAAAAATTTAAAGCTGCAAGCACTGGATTCATTGATAATTCTGGAAAATTAATATTTGCTCACATTAGAATATTGGACTTGCAGATTTTAAATATCAAGTTGCCAATTTAAGGTACATTGGAGTTTCAAAATGATCTGAGTTGTTAACTAATAAACTCTAGTTTTGAATTTGAAGTGACACTATACATGTCAACTTATATGCATTCAATCTCTCCAATCACAATTCTTTTATCTGTCTTTTTGCAGGCTTATCAATCTGCTAAAACCACAACTGGATTGCCAAGCCCTACAATGGTGACTTTGCTTTCATTTTTTTTCTGACAATCAATCTAAATATTGCATCAAGGTATTCAAATTGAATTGTTCATCTTCACAATCACTCACTCACAGTGAAAATTCCACGTTGATTTATCCTGAAGATACTTCGCATAATGGAGTGATTGGTACTTGTCATAGGAGGAATACTATAAAAGATCTCCATGTTAATCCCTGGGATAGCAAGATTTTTTATAAGAGATTGAAGAAACCAGCATGTATTCTCCAGAGTTTCAAAGAATAAGAGGTGATCTCATCAAAACTTACAAAATTCTTTGAGATTGTAATGAGGTAGATGGAAATAAGCTGTTTCTCCAGTCTAGTGCATCTAAAACAAGGACATAATCTCAAAACTGAGATGAAGAGGAATTTCTTGATTGATGGTGGTGAATCTTTGGAATTCTGTACTGAGGGCTGTGGTAGCTCGATCATTAAGCAAGTACAAGACAGAGAAAGATAGTCCCTAGAAATCTGATGACATGTGGGATATGGAGATAATGCAGGAATGTAACATGAAGTAGATGATCAGCCATTATCTAATTGAATAATGGAGTAGGCATGACAGGCTGAATGGCCTACTCCTGTTCCTATGTATCATTCATCACGGCATTGTTCTAAGATATAAATAGACATGATAGTATTTGCAGTATTGTGGATTAGAAATGATTATACAGATATCCGTACCCAAATGCTTAATCCTATGACATTGCTAAAATAAAAGACTAGTGCCATTATTAAAACAGGTGACAAAGATATCATACACATTTTAAACGTTCATCTGTTCATGTTGTAATCAGTAATTTCCAGCTTTGCATAGTGGGGAAAAAAGGAAACCAATATTTGATGTCGATCCAACAGTGTGAAAATTTTAATATCTGTTGTTTTAGTAACAAGATTTTTTCTAATTTCTCACTGAAGCAGGCAGACCCCAATCAATGCTGCAACGAAAAAATGACACGCCTGTTGGTAATGATATGAAGTAATTGCTTCACAGTTGTTCCCCTACAGATTCACAAATGGGCATAAAATTAGGTTCTGTGGAAAAGTAGAAAATGGAAAATAAAAATTGAGGACAGCAGCTGTAGAGCAGGCTGAAAACAGACTCTGCCAGGTCAATTGAAGGGAGAAATGGATAAATGGAATCATAATAGGAAAGATTGTAAAGGAAGTGGAGGAAAATGCATAAATTAAGTATACTTCAGTAAGGAAAACAAAAGATGAGTTAATGACTAGGGCTTTTATGAAATAAATATGCCTTAGCTGGTAAGATATATATGTGACAAAGGTGACTAAGGATCTTACAGTAGGTATCTACCTTGGCTTATTAAATATACAGGACTGGTGGAGCAAGGTGTGGCATTACATTCTTTCGAATATCAGCAGTTTTACAATAAACAAAAGGATACTTCTGATCATAACGAATCTTGATGCAAATCACAGCTTTGTATTTGGCATTGGATTTCTCAATGAGTAATTTGCAATAACTTTGCATTAAATCCAACATGATCCTCTCAGGCTAGAATAAATTCAGTTGGCCCTAAGGTCAGAATTAATCTGTACCATTTTACACAATGTAAGTTTCTACCGATTTTAAAAGTAATATTACATCCAACTTGCTTACTAACATTGCTAGAAACCTATATCAATGTGCTGGTTAGCGTTTTATCCTTGTTTTAAGATCCAAATGTTGTTTTCACTAACTGTATTGCCTTGTTTGCTAAATATAATCCTATCCCAGAAATCATGGCAAAGAATGGCCTGAAAGGTGTTGCTTCTGAAGATATTTGAAAGGACATCAGCTGCAATCTGGTAAGTTTATTTGGCTGGTTTGTATATTAGTTCTGGTACTTTAAGCAAGGTACTTTAAAAAAAATGAGGAGCTTAATAGCATCCAGGCCAAGATAGTCTGCTTAATCAGCATCCTATCCTCCAGCTTTTGCTTTCTCTACTCCAACAAAATGGCTTCCTTGTGTAACATTCACAAGAAGCAAAAACATGCTAAGGCTCTGTTGACATCACCTCTCAGACCTGCAACTCATCTATATAAAATAGAGCACAGCGGATGTATGGTCTAAAGTTTGGTATTCCTTACTCAGTTATCCAGTGGCACTGCATTCACCACACAGACTAGTTCAAGCCACTGGCTTGCAATCCCCTTTTCTGAAACAACATCAAACTTGTACTTATTTGACACCTTTACTATCATACAGCATCACTGGGCATTAACAGGAGTGCTGCCATTTTTTAAAAAAAAATATTCTTGTATGAAACATGCATGCAGCTGGCAAAGCCAGCATTTTTTGCCCAACATCAATTATCTTGAACTGATTAGCTTGGCAGGCCATTTCAGAGGACAGTTAAAAATCATCCACATTGCTGTGGGCCCAGAGCCCAACGTAGACCAGATCATGTAGGGAAGGTAGATTTCTTCCTCAAAGGATATTTGTGAACCGGATGCAGCTTGTGTGGCAATTGATATTTCGTCATTTTATTGGAATTTCATACCTGGTGTTCATTAGGCTAGTTTTTTTTTAATTCCAGAATTTATTGAATTAATTGAATTCGATTCCTTCCATTTGTCATGGCAGGATTTGGAGAACTGGAGATCTCAGAATTATAGGGCTGAAGGAAGTTACCAAGATTGGCAGTGTCAATTCTACGGAGGAGTTGGCAATCAAAATTAGAATTTTAAAATGGAGGAATTACTGTGTCAGGAGCAAATGTTGGTAAGTGAGCACAGCAAGCTATGTGTGAGCAGGGCAATTTAAGATAAGGAGTAGAGGGTTAGATAAGCTCAAGGTCATGCAGTGTTGCAAACTTGGAGGAAGATCAGGAGAGGATTGGAACAGTCAAGCCTTAAAATAGTAAAATCATGCTTGACATTAAACGCTCCTTCATTAGTGTCATCAGCTTCTGACACCCAAATTCTAGAATTTCCTCCCTAAATGTTTTCATTTGTCAACCTCTCTTCCCTTCTTTAAGATACTACTTAAAACTACTAAAGACCAAGCTTTGAGTCATCTGTTATAATACTACTTTATGTTGATTGAAGTCCATTTTTACTTCATAACATTTCTGTGAAGCACTCTAGAACTTTTTATTATGTCAAAGGATGGATATAAAAGCAAATAATACAAATGCAAGTTCATCAGTAGGTGAACTGAGACAGGAATAGATTCAACGTTTGATGTTCATCTTCTGTTCAAATACAATATTAATGCTGGGAGGACTCCTGTAGCACAATGGTAGTGTACCTACTGCTGAGCTGGAAGCTATGGGTTCATGTCTCACAAGTTCCAAAGTTATGTCATTAACATCTCCGAGCAAGTTGATTAGAAAATTTAAAAAGACTAATGCTGCAATGTTAATTTGGATCAGCTCTAGGCCATTGGGAGGGTAAGGGATGAAAGTTGCAACCACAACAAACTGGTAATATCAGAGATAGTAGGAACTGCAGATGCTGGAGAATCCGAGACAACAA
>NC_063337.1:74282868-74296886 GCF_021869965.1 Rhincodon typus
GGGTTTTGAAATAAATAGGGCAGTGGGAGAGAGATCCCTTGAGGTTTCCTACTAGTTTTGTCAGTGAAGCCCAGATCCTGTTAATGAAACTGGCAATAGTTGTTTGCAGAGATGATTTAGTGAGTCAGCAGAAGGATTTTGGAGTTATTGGCAAAGTTCTGATTCCTTTGAATGTGCTTGTGTTTGCACTTATGGTGAGTTGAGATGGTGATTTAGGCTCAAGTCTAGAGAATCAAAGCTATAGGGATAAGAGACCGAAGTAGAGTAGCAGCCAGGAAATTTTTAATCCAATAAACGTGTAGAGAAAAGAACTCAATTGCAATTCACTGAAGAACAACATGTTCTGTTTTAATGGGGAGACAGCCAGAAGCTCTGTTACCATCTAGAATCACCCACCAAAGAGTTGGGCAAGGCCATAAATACCCCTACCTTTAACTGTCAAAGTCAAAGTAGCCTTGACCTTTTATATCTATCATTCCAGACTGATGGAGGTGACAGCTGACAATCAGGCGTATCAGATAATAAAGATGTTCTTCAAAGCTGATGACTGCTATGCTTCACCATGGACCTGACAAAGAAGGAAGATGAAGCTCTGGGTTTTGCCAGGATTGGATGTTGCAGGACTGGAGAGGACTTGCAGTGGATGGAGAGGATCCAGTCATAATCATCCATCTCAATACTGATGAAATTGGCAAGACAAAGAAGGAGGTTAGTATGTAAAGCTAAACACCAAATTAAGAAGGAAACTCGTAAAGGTCATAATCTCTGGATTAATACCTGAGTTGTGTGTGAATTGGCATAGGGCAAATCAGATTTGATGAAAGCCTGGTGTGTGAGAGGTGAGCTCCTTTCAAAACTCTTGTTACAAAATACAGTGAAAAGGGGCGGCACAGTGGCTCAGTGATTAGCACTGCTGCCACACAGCACCAGGGGCCCCGGTTCGATTCCACCCTCGGGCAACTGTCTGTGTGGAGTTTGCACATTCTCCCTGTGTCTGTGTGGGTTTCCTCTGGGTGCTCCGGTTTCCTCCCAGAGTCCAAAGTTGTGCAGGTTAGGTGGATTGGCCGTGCTAAATTGTCCATAGTGTTCAGGGATGTGTAGATTAGGTGGGTTATAGGGGGATCGGTCTGGGTGGGATGCTCTGAGGGTCAGTGTGGACTTGTTGGGCCGAAGGGCCTATTTCCACACAATAGGGATTCTAAGATCTAAGAAAGTGTCGCCATTCTCCGGCACCATCTTAAAACAGAAAAATAAACCAAAGCATAAAATATAAAATCAGAAAAATGAAGAAATACAGAAAGTGTCCAACTTTACAGCCTTTCTTGTTATGTCCTCCTTTAATTGCCATGGGCCTGGTGGCCAGGCATGAGTCCCCTTTGCCGTGCCACCACTGGAATGAAGGTCACCACTCTTCAGCACCATCTTGTCTCCACCGATGCCCTTGCCACTCTGAGTCCTTGCTGAACCTCATTAATGCAGATGCCACGGATGCTGCCAGGTACCAAACCATCTAAAACTTGACTGTGCTGACAACATGAGTCCTCTTCGGGCTCACCTCACTGATTCAGCTGCTGAAGTTCCCTTGGATTGGACAATAGCAAATGTGGCTCATTTATTCAAGAAGGAGTGAAACTGGAAGGAGGAAACTAAGGGTTGAGCCATAATAAACTATGATTATCCTTTAATGGCAACTCACCACTGCCTAGCGCATAATTCGTCTCACCACTGACACATGCATAAAAGATGCAGCGAGTTGCTCCCAATGTTGAAATGGGAAAAGGGTCTCACAGATATCCCATCCAATTCTGCTACCAAATCTCACCATAGCCCATGTCACTCATGCCCCAACATGATTTCATACACACACACACACACACACACACACACACACACACACACACACACAATCTCTCTCTGTGGAGTGTTAATTCAAAACTACTTTGGTCAAACAACAATTAAACTCCTGGAAAAAAAAATGATAATCCACAGATTGAACTAGATGATACTCTGTGTTTGCAATGATTCTGTGTGTACACAGACTGTTGACATGGCGAGGGGAGGGGGTGGGGGGAATTTGTGTGACCTTCTGGAACATCCAGGTAGGGTGAATGCAGCTGAAAGCTGAATTCCTGTGTTCCTGATGGTGGGGTAGGTTCCCATGAACCCTTTCCAAGAATCTTCCACGTAACCATAATGACATCTGGTTGGTTTTCAGCTTAGACACTTCACTTGAGAGGAGTTGCCCAGAGAAAGGTAAGGAGAATAAATGCATCCCTCAGGCACATCAGATTATCTCTTTCTCTCTCTCAGTTCAAAAATAGAATAAGAATGTACTTCAACTAAAAGTAACAGAAGTAGGCCTTTCAGCTCGTCAAGCCTGCTCCACCAATCATTAAGATTATGATCGATATGTCCAAGGCCTCAGCTCCTCATAGCCATCAACTCCCCAATATTTCAAATTCTGTAGTCTGTGTCTTTAAATACTTGCAGTGACCTAACCTCCACAACTCTCTGGGCTAGAGAATTCCAGACATTCATTACCCTTTATGAGAAGAAATTCCTTTGCATCTCAATTTTAAATGACTGTCCCTTTATTTTGTAACAATATTTTGAGTGTCACCCATGAATGGAAACATTACCTCAGCATCCAGGCTGTCAAATCCCTCAGAGTCATATACGTTTCAGTAAGATCACCCCTCATTATTCTAAATTCTAAATAATAAAAAATATATACTCTTTAGCTGTTCTTAAAAGATCAATCTCATCATCCCAAGAATCAATCTACAGAGTCTCCATTAAAAGTGCCTCCAATGCTGGTATATCTCTTTTAAAAATATGGAGAGTAAAACTGTACACAGTACTTCAGGTACAACCCCACATCACCTTGTACAGTTGTTTCAAGATTTCCCTACTTTCATACTCCAAGTCTCAAGCATTAAAGGCCAAAATTCCACTTCCTTCTTAATTGCTTGCTGCACCTGCTAACCTATTGTGCTTTGTGCACAAAACACCCAGATCCTTCTGTGCTGCACTTTTTGGTGTCTATATTTAAATAATAGTCTGCCGTTTGATTCTTCCTACCAAAGTGCAAGACCTCACAATTTCTGACATTAAACTCCATCTGTCAACTTTTTTGCCCATTTTCCTCAACCTATCTAAATCCCCTTGCAGATTCTTTCCATTCTCACCATATCATATCCTCCGATCTATTTTTGTGTCATCAGCAAATTTGGATACATTACACTCTACCGCCTCCTCCATGTCATTAATATCAATAGCAAATAATTCTTGTGGCATTCCACTAATTATGTCTGTCCAGCTCGAAAATGTCCCATTAATTCTGATTGTTTTCTGTCTGCTAACCAAACTCAAACCATTCTAATACATTACCTTAAGTACTGCAAGTTCCTGTCATGCACAATAACCATTTCATGTGACACCTCATTGAATGCCACTTGGAAATCCAAATACACAACATCCGCTTGTTTCCCTTTGTGAGAATATTACTAACTTTTACTTTATCTATTCCATAACATAGTTTGCAGGTTTCAATGAGATCACCTCTCACTCTTTGAAACCCCAGAGAATACAGGCCCAATTTGCCCAATCTGTCTTCATGGGACAACCCCGCCAGCCTGGGAACAAGTCGGGTGAGTCTTTTTTGCATTCTGTCAATGTCAGCAATACCTTTCCTGAGATAAGGAGACCAAAACTGCACACAGCAATTCAGGTATGGTACAGCAAGCTCCCGTACAACTGAAGCAACACATCATTACTACTGTTATCACCAATTACTGCAATAAAGGCTATGTTCCCTTGCCATCCAAACAACTTGTTTGTTGCACCTGCATGTTGTCCTTCAGCAACTGCACCCAGGATCTTTTGCACATCTGTAAGTTTCCGACATCACAGTATTCTAAGGGATACTTTACATGTCTTTTTCTCCTCCTAAAGTGGATGAGCTCACATTTTCTACATTACATTCCATCTGTCTGTATTTATCAGACAATAAAGCCTCTTTAAATCCTTGTGAAAACATTTCACATCAACCATAGATCACACCGTCTCGTTTAAAATGGGTTCTGAAGAAGGGTCACTGGACAAGAAACTTTAAGCCTGCTTTCTCTCCAGAGATGCTGCCAGACCTGCTGAGTATTTCCAGCAATTTCTGTTTTTGTTTCTTGTTTAACTCTGGATAATCTGCAAAAGTGGAGATATTACATCATATGCAAAACATTGATTTATATTTGTGCGTATGTACAGGATATCTCCATACTTGTCACAGTTTGTCAACTTGAGAATAATCCATTTGTTCTGACTATTTTCTGTCTGTTGGCAAATCGTTAATCCACACCAGGACATTACCTGCTATGCCATATGTTAAAATTTTGCTAACCAATCTCCTGAAGGGAACATTATCAAAATCTTTCTGAAAATCTAAATCTACCATAGCCATCACATCTTTTATCAATTTTGTAAATAACATCTTGAAAAATATGATCTCATAGCCAATATGGAAATATGGTTACAAGGAGATCAAAGCTAGGAATTTACCCTTCAGGGATATTTGACCACTCAGAAAGAGAGAAGGGATACAAAAGTTGGTGGGGTAGCACTGTTAATAAGAGATGAAATGAGGACGTTTGTAAGATGATCTAGGCTTACGTGATGCAGAGCCTATTTGGGTAAATAACAGCATGGGAAAGAATACATTGGCAGGAGTAATGCATAGACCCTAAACAGTCGCTACACTGTAAGAAAATGTGTAAAGTAACAAATAATAGGAGCATGTAAAATCATAGAGCAATAATTATGGGTGACTTTAATCTTCATGTTGATTGGGTGAACTGAGTTGGAAAGGGAAGCTGCAACAAAAAAATTCATAGAATGTGTGAGGGATAGTTTCTGAGTGCAATATATTACAGAGCCAACCAAGGAACATGCTATCCTGGATCTGGTAATAAGTAATGAGGTAGATTTAATAAACAACTTCTGTGTAAACATCCAAAAGAAAGTAGTGATCATAACATGATACAATTGAATATTCATAGAATCATAGATTTGTACAGCATGGAAACAGACCCTTCGATCTGACTTGTCCATGCCAAATAGATTACTCTAAATTAATTTAGTCCCATTTGCCAGTATTTGGCCCGTATTCCTCTAAACCCTTCCTATTTAGATACACATCCAAATGCCTCTTAAACGTTGCAATTGTACCAGCCTCCACCACTTCCTCTGGCAGCTCATTCCATATACACACACCACCTTCTGCGTGGAAAATGTTGCCCCTTAGGTTCTTTTAAATCTTTCTCCTCTCACCTTTTACCTGTGCTGTCTAGTTTTGGACTACATATGTCTCTACTAAAGCTCATCTTTGCACCTTAACAATCTACAGATGCAGAAAATAGCCCAGTCTTACTGCATTTAAAACATTGCACCAGGCTAACTTAGAACCTACGTTTATATTTTTAAAGTTTAATTAAGAGACAAATCTCAATGAAAGCATTTAATCAAAAATTAAAACCCCACGCTGTTCACTGTTGTAGATTTCCAAAAAGAACAGTAAGGTTACACTTTAAAAACCAGCCACATAGCTGCTCCCCTGCTGTGAGTTCCCCCACACAGATTTCTCCAAGGTCAGCTGTGAATTTCACTGTTTGTTTACTTTTCTTAAACAAACTCTGATGTCCAAAGGTACTTGAAACCAAACAGCAAAGGCAGTCAGCTGTGCAGATTCACTGCTGGGTCAGGCAGCTGTGTAGGTTTACTTCTCCATATGTTTCACTTCCCACATGGTCACTGCTTTATGTCTCTTCCTCCTTTTCAAAGTGCCGTTGTTTTGATTTTTTTCCCAAAGTTCTAAACAATGCAACAACTTATAAAACAGTAATTACTGCTCCTAGAATTCAAGGAACCAGCTCCAACACCAAAAATAACTTTAAAAAAGGAACAGCTCTTACAGCCACAACATTTTACTATCCTCCATTTGGATTACCCAGAATCCTCCAGTTTCAGTTTGTGATACTTGAGTCAGAAACAACTGTGTTTAACTTAAATAATGGGACTTACAATGAAACGATGATAGAGTTAGCTGAAGTGAACTAGGCAGATAGAGTAGCAGGAATGACAGTAAGCAAGCAGTAGCAGACATTCAAGGAGGTAATTCATGACTCTCAGCAAATAGAGGGATAAATCAACAATAGTTAATTAAAGAAGTTAAGGAAACTATAAATTTGAAAAAAAAAAGCATATGAGGTGGCAAAAATCAGTGATAGGCCTGAAGACAGAGATAAATTCAAAATCTTGCAAAGGAAAACTAGAAAGATAATGAAAACAGAGAAAATAAACTAGGAAGCCAAACTAGTGAAGAATATGAAAACTGACAGTAAGAGCTTCTTTAAATGTATAAAAGAGAAGAATGAGGTCAAAGTAAACATAGGACTCATAGAAAATGAATCTAACAGGATAGTTATGGAGAACAAGTTAGAGGAGTTAAACAGATATTTTGAATCAGTCTTTATGATGGAAGATACTTTGAACATCTTATTCAAACTAAAGAACATAGGGAATGACCATCACTATCATGAGAAAAGTAGTATTAGACAAGGTTAAAGACAGATAAATGCCCTGGCCCTGATAGCTTGTATCTGAGGACTCTAAAAGAAGTTGCTATCGAGATAGTGGACACATTGGTTGTAATTTGTTGAAAATTCTTAGATGCTGGAGAAGTATCAGAAAACTGGAAAATGCCAATGTGATACCACTATTCAATAAGTAAGTGAGGCAAAAAGCAGATCACCTCAGCTGACTGTTGGCAAAAAAAAGGTTGGAAAAAATTTTTAAGTAAATAATAGCAGCACATTTGGACAATCATTATCTAATCAAGCAGAGTCAGCTAGCTTCATGAAAAGGAAATCATGTCTGATTGAGGAAGTCTCAGTGTTGCATTTGGATTTTGAGAACGTGTTCAAAAAGGCACTTCACAAATGTTAAGTCGTAAGACAAGAGCTCATGGTGTTGGAGGTAGTATATTGGATAGGTAATTGGCAGGGAACAGCAAGCGGGCATAAGAGGATCACTGAAGTTGACAAATGCTGGGATGATTCCTGGTATGGAGGGATTGTTTTGTGAGCAAAGCTAAACCAATTGGGACTCTACTCATTGGAGTTCAGAAAAATAAGAGGGTATCTCAATGAAACATATAAGATTCTTTAGGTTTTTCACAGTAAATGCTGAGAGGATGCTTTCCCTCAAGGGAGAGGCTAGGACCAGAGAGCATAGTTTCAGAATAAAGGGGCAAAAATTTAAGACTGAGACAAGGAGAAATTTCTTCTGAGGATTGAGTCTTTGGAACTCCTTGCTATAGAGAGCAGTGCAGGCAGAATCCTTGTGTATATTTATAGCTGAGATATATTCTTGATCAGTAGAGGAATCAAGGGGAAAAAGACAGAAAAATGGATATGAGGGACATTGGTCAGATCAGCCATGATCTCATTGAATGGCAGACCAGGCTTAAGGAGATGAACAGCCTACTACTGTTCCTATTTCTTGTGATCTTATGGTTTAAAAAATACTCCAAGTTTGTCAAACATGATTATTCATTCAAATACCCATGCTAACTATGCCTAATCAGATCATTTTCTTTTATCCAAGTGTTGTTATAACCAAACCCCCTCAAAATATATTAAGAAGAAAGCATAGACCCTAACTTCTTATTTTAAAGATAAGTGTAAGGTGTTGCATTCCAGGTACAATTCAATTCGTCAAACTACTCGACTTTAAGCAAAACACACTTTACTTTTGCACTACAGTTAAAATACAGACAAAATAAAAATAAAAGAAAATAACTGGCTTAACTGTATTTCTATCAAAATGCTTAACAAGCTAATAATACACATACATACTAGCTACTATGAATGAACTGTTCCAAAATGGTAACATTCCATAAACAAACCATTGGCAAAGGCAAATTCAGTAATACAGATTGTGTCACATGCAATTCTAGCAACAAGAAGAGAATGCTAGCTTTTAACTGTAACAGAAAAAGGAATAAGATCTTCGACATCCAGCTTTAAGACCCCAGCAATTGCAGAAAGGTAAAATTAAAAATCCTGGTTCCATAAGAGCTTGACTGCACCCATTCAGGCTACTTCTATTGTTCCAACTTATCAAAAAAGGCCTCACAAGCTGTTTACTTTATTAGCTTTAAGCAGACCACTTGACACCTCTATCTCAACCTTCCTTCATAAAAAAAAGGATAGAATATACCTTTTAAGCCATTGTATCATCACAGTGTCCATTTATCATGTTCTTTATGATAGATTGTAGTGTTTTGCTAGTATTGATGTAATGCTCATGGGTCTGTTGACATTTTCTTTTCCTTCTTGCTCCTTTTTTAAATAGTGGGGTGACATTTGCTATCTTTCGATCTATGTGAATCATTCCAGAATGTATGGATTTTGAAAGATGATTACCAGTGCAGTGACTATCTCAAAAACCACCTCCTAATGGGACTACAGGCCCATCAACATTACATCAATAGTAGCAAAACATTACAAGTTAGTATAAAGAGCAGTTAAATGGAAACTTGGATAAAACATTTGATTTGACATATCCAGCAAGGAGTTTTGAATGGAATATCATTCTGTGATGCAGATTATCAGGTCCTAGAGACTTATCAACTTTTAGCTACAATAATTTAAACCTTCCTAATTACAATGATTTCTTTCAACTCGTCAGTCTCCCTGGTCACATGGATCCCTAATTCTTGGAAATTTCTTGTTTCTTACCCATTGAAGTCAGGTAGAAAATACTCATTTACTCATTTAGCTTCTTCACTATTTCTTTACTCCTTATTATAATCTCCACTGACTTTATGTTTAATGGACATAAATTAATTTTAGCCAGGTGTTTCCTGTAGAAGCTTTTACAGTTCAATGTTGCTCAATGAATTAATATTCTGTTCTTCCTTTCGTCATTGTTCCTCCATGATATATTGTATAAGATTCCCAGTCCTCAAATGTATTACTGTTTCCTACTACAGTGTAAGACTTCCCTCTTAATCTTATAACATACTCCCTTTGTTAGTTATTGTTGAATGATGTTTATTGATTTTTTTTTACACATTGAAAGAATGTATAGTTGCTCTCAGCCATGTAAAGTTCTTTAAGACTGTCCATTGCTTATATGCAGTCACGCTTTTTGATGTATTTCTCAATCTAGGTCCTTGCAGTTATGACATTCATGCTGTTGTATCCTATGCTTTTTCCTTAGCAAAGTTTGCTTTTGTTTTAAAAGGTTGATATATGTTTTGATCACTATACATAATCTTTCAGAAATTAAAATTTGGATCACATTTCTCCATAACAATATAACATTCAGACAGTTGAACTTGTCTTTGGGAAAATAGAAAAATCTCAACCAGTTAGATGGCAAAATTATACCAGGGATTGAAGAATGTTGTAGAAATTCAGAGCGTAAGTAGTCACGTGATATGGTATAAAGAACCAAGACTATCCATTTTTAATTTATTACTGTTCACAATATCAAGCATGTTTTATTTGGATTTTATCACAAAATCTTTTTATGTGTAAGTAATAGGTATTTGCAGTACTAATGACTGAGACTAATGCAGCAATACAGCTTTATAGAGAAAGCACTGCTGGTTCAGTTTGGAACATCTGAGATTTGTATCCAAATCTTTACATCCTTTCTTTGTAACTTTGGCACGTTATTAAGGTCAGTGAGATCTTGCACATTTGCCACAACTGTAATAGAAATTTAAAACTGGAATCCAGAACATGGAAAACAAGTTTAAAGTAACCACTGAATTTTCATAAATGATTATGAACACCAAGTAATAAGTTTACAATTTCAACTGATTTGAACATGGAACCTCAGGGCAAGTCTCTGGGAATGGGACAATTTAACTACATTTAACTACTATGGATCCTATAACTAGAAGCTATTTATTCAACAAGAAAAACATAGTTTTCATACATTGCTTCACAGAAGAGATGAATTTGCAACTCTGCAGGCTTCTCATGTAAATTGCAAAATGATATGAAATAAAATACAGACAGAAGGCACAATCAATTTTAATTGTCTTGATTATGACACTGGACACTGAATGATTGTCCATATTCTGTGTAGGTGGATTGGTTCACTGCTGATATTCTGAACAAGTTGTACCACAATTACTTTGAATTAGCTGCAAGACGGTAAAATAATACAAATCTGTACCTACTGTTGAACAGGAAGCATGCCCCCAGAATTTTTCTGATTTAATTACTATAAGCTGATTAGCACTAAAGCAGCAGCTAAGAGTTTTAATTTTAATGATTATAAGATATCAATCTGACGAAAGAATAGCAAGCAATGGAAATGTTCATGCTAGCACTGTAGTAAAAAGTTGATCTGTGTTAAAATGAATGCATTTAATGGAGGATATTTACAATAAGTGCCAACCAAAGTCAGCTCCATGCACAAATATAACTGCCTTCAATGCTGAAGATAATTTGCCTTTTATGCAAATGTGAAGTTTGTGCTCATTTTACTGGTAAAGTTTTCTATTTTCATAACATGCATTGTTTGCAGGTAAATTCATGGTCAAGTATTTATTTAGTTTCATGAAATGTTACACACATATTGGTACATGAATATGGAACACATTTGTAAAAAAAATTCTTTTGAATATCGATTTGATACATAATTAACTGTTCTAGCATCAGTTCCCGTTCTGTTTTGAGAAAAACTGACCATGCCCTGAGCCTGGGGTGTTTGCTAGAGTTGCAGCTGATAAGATGAATCAGCACCGTAAAGGTTCTGCTGCAAACAGGAGAAGACTGAACAGACATCTGAGTTTTGGACAAATTACTGGTCTGTGATTACCTCTCGTTACATTTTCTCCCTGCCTCCAATGGACCTTCTTTCAAGAGAGGCATCACCATATTTTATTTGATCACGCCAGTTGCAGCACTCCTGGATGTAATATTCCTAGGTTTCAAAGTTGATCCCAGAACTCCCAGGTGAACTCTTCAGAGTGCCCTTGTAATTCTTCCTTTAATCATATGAGAGTACACCGAAGGATCACTCTCTGTTGAAGATTCAATTCAGGATGCAAGTGATGGGGATTATGGATATGTGACCACCCCCAGTTGTGACAGTCTCAATATACTTGGATGTTGGTGCAAGTTGTGTATATGCTGCCTAGTAGTAAGCTATACTGTTGGACAGAGAATAAATAGAAAATAATGTGGGCATATACAAGGGCAGTACATAAATTATGGGTGACTTTAATGTTCATGTAGATTTGGAAAATAAAACTGGCAGAGGTTGACATGAGGAAGAATTCATCGATTGCAATTAGGACAGTTTCCTAGAACAATATTTGATAGACGAACCAGAGGTAAGGATATTATGGGTCTGGTAATGTGTAATGAGGCAGGCTTATTAAATTATCTGAGTTAATGATGCCCCAGAAAATAGAGAGTGATAAAAATGATCAGAAACAACTGTGATGAATAAAGGTAAATACAAAGGAATTAGTGCAGAATTTCTTGGAGTGGGCTGGGAAAGGAGTTTAATGGAAAAGATGATTGAGGAACAATGGCAAACATTTCAAAAAGTAGACTGACAGTAAAGATGTTCTCCAGGTAGAAAACAGGATTTTAGGAAAGGGTGAAGCCAAACATCATTTAAAAAAAAGAAGTTAAGGATAATATATTTTTAAATTGATTTAAAAACATATATATAGCATGGTAAAGATTAGTTGTGAGCTTAGGAAACTTTTATAAACAACAAAAGATGACCGGAAAAATGATAGAGGGAGAAATATACTGTAAGGGTAAACAATTAAATTAAATAGAAATAGACAGAAAGAGCTCACTTAAAGACATAAAAAGGAAGACAGAAGTGAAAGTAAACATAGACCTCTTAGAGATTAAAGCTGGTGAATTAATGGGGAAACAGAAAATGACCAAGAAATTGAATAAATACTTTGCATTAATCTTCACAGTAGGAGGCATTAATAACCTTCCAAAAGGAGCAAGAGTGGAGGAGGAAATAAATACAATAATTAGCACTAGAGAAAAATAATGTTCCAGGAAATATATAGTCATTGTGGCAAATGGTGGAAAACAGTTGTAATGGAAATTGTAAATGGCCATGCGCACATGTGTTTGTGGAATGAAGAGGTGTGGGATGAGTTGTGGTAGTGGGGTGACAGAGTGTGAGGTGAGATGTGGGTGTAATGTTGATTTTAGATGTCCGTGTATAACAAGTGATATTAATTTGGTCACCTAATCTTCATTCTGTTGAGTGCCTGTATAACAGATGACCATATCAAATTGCCTGAAGTCTAAATGACCATTTGTATGTGCTGGCAATAATGGCTTTAATTTTTTTGAAAGCCTCTCTAGCTATAAGGTTAGTTAATAGCTAATGTTTATTGGCAAACAATATTGTGAAAAGACATAACGTAATAAAATAAATGGCTCTACTACTTTGATTTAGCTCAGTTTTAAGAAATACTGAGAAGCCAAGGGTAAACCTTAGACAAGATTCTGCATTAGATGAGAAACTGACATGGAATGTGCTCAACAGTGCACTGCTCAACAAATAATAAAATTATTTTAGTTCCTTTGGGATGTGCAAGCCTGATCTGCAGGAATACAGAAGAGTTTTAGACAACCGTACTACTGTAATGAATAACATTACATGTCATAATCAGAAAACAATGAATCATTCTGTTTTATTCATGCATGAGGATTAGTTCATAATCCCTTGAACTGTCTAATCCATATTTTTCATAGATCAGTGGACAACATAAAAATAATCAAACTACTGCCCTTAAAGCAACAGCATAACTGGTGGAAATAAGTCTTACAAAATGTGTTGCAAATTCCATTTTACGTGGTGAGTACAATAAGCCACTCAGTACAATAGTTTCTTCTTTAAGAAAATGAAAATTGGAAATATTTTGAGTATTGCATTTGGAAATTATTGTGTGTCTCTCATTTTATAGTTATGTGGTTTATGTTAATACATCTACTAATGAGAATATATTTATTGTTTAAGCAAGGCAATGTGAAAATAGGCTATCTTCTCAACCATGTGTGGACATAGACATTGCCAGGTATGCTATCTGACAAAATATTGCTTTATTATGGAGGGAAAAGGAGAAGAGTGATGAATCCATTTCAAATCAGATTTAACTTCTTTTTTAACAAAAATTCAGATGCAAATGACTGGAACCAGGCAATTGATTCAAAGTACTGTGCTGTTTCTGAAAAAAGGAGTGTATTCTTTATTACAATTTTTTTTCTCTTTTTTTCTAAGCTTCTTCTACTCGCCTTGGTTTTCCTGAGGAATATTTCCACAAACATAAGAACAGAAGAAAGCCATTCAACATCTTGAGTCTATTCCACTATTCAATGAAACCATGGCTGATCTGTGACCAAACTCAATAACAATCTCTCTGCTCCATATCCTTGACGGTAGATTAGCAAAAATCTGTGAAACTCAGATTTAAAACTGCACCATCAATTGCTATTTGCAGGATGTTCTAAAATTCCTTCAATCTTTGTATCTAAAGTGTTTCCTAATTTCACTCTGGAAGGGCCTGGCTCTAATTTTTCTGCCTTTTCCCATTACTTGATTCCCCAACCAGCAGAAACAGGGGAGATAACAAGAAACTATCATTCTGTTTCAAATCTTGAAATTTACGTAAACGTCTTTTAATCTTCCAAATTCCAGGAATGCAGTCCCCTCTTTGTAATTAAACCCTTGTGTTGTGTTAGTGTGGAATGGCTTATGCAAGGCCTCTGCTCACTGAGATAAAAAGGACAGTGTGTAGAAGAAGCTTCAGAGATTGTAGGAACTGCAGATGCTGGAGAATCTGAGATAACAAAGTGTAGAGCTGGATGAACACAGCAGGCCAAGTGCATCAGAGGAGCAGGAAAGCTGACGTTTCAGGCCTAGACCCTTCTTCAGAAAATTTTCTGATTTTCTGAAGA